>NC_133139.1:67645988-68005988 GCF_048418815.1 Hemitrygon akajei | reverse complement strand
TTCCAGCAGCATGCTGGACATGGGAAGAAACCAGAGTATCCAGAAGAAGCCTATGCAGTAAAGAACATGTAACACCACACAGATAGAGCCTGAAGTCAGGCTTGCGTACTGGACTCTAGTGCTGGGGTACCAGCTCTACTTGCAGTGGCACTGTGCTACCCAAATGTACAATTAACTAGAAATTAATATAGCAGTATATCAAGTTATGAAAACCAAGTGTTAGTGGTAGAGGTTAAATATAAAGGTAGAAAGGATATATACTCAATTTAGCACATTGAAGGCACCATATTTGGAATACTGTGCATGCTGGTCTCAGTATTTCAAGAAGAATGTAAACATATTGGATGCAGTTCAGAGGTTTCTTGAAATAACAACTTGGAACAGCTAGAATAAAATACTCAGTTCTAATGCAGGGTCCTGACCTGAAAAGCCAACCATCCCTTTACTTTTACAGATGCTCATGATTCAGAGTTCCTCCAGTAGTGTTTTTTGGCTCCCGATCCCAGCATCTGGAGTCTGGTGTGCCTTCATGTGGAATGGGTGGGTTGTCTAACGAGGAAAGGTTGCCAGACTGGATTTGTGTCCGCCAGAATTTTAAAAAGACGCAACTGACTTTATATAAACTAGGACAAATGTGAATAGGATGTTTCCTTCGCTGGAGAATTTAGAACAAACGGTTATTGCTTAATAACATAGGCACAGCCATTTAGAGAGAGGAAACATTTCTTTCCTTTGTGAGTACTGTTCCCTCTAAGCTGAGTACATAGCCTTTATTGCCATGCAGCTGATATTTTCTTTTATATAACGTTTTCTGAAAGTGCTGCGTCATTTTCAGGCCATGTAAAATTTTCCTGCTCAGAGCATTGGTTGGTTCACTTAACAATCCCTCTTAATTATTTTTTATAGCTAGCTGTGGGTCAATTCCTCAAATTGCTGTGAAAACGGTCTCTGAATATACCAGTGTCTATAAAAAGTATTCACCCCCCCTTGGAAGTTTTCAGGTTTTATTGTTTTACAACTTTGAATCACAGTGAATTTAATTTGGCTTTTTTTTAAAAAAAAACACCTTCAACAAAAAACTCTCTGTTGAAAGAGTGGAAACAGATCTCTACAAAGTGATCTGAATCAATTAAATATAAAACACAAAATAATTTGTTTCTTACGTATTCACCCCTTTCAAGTCAGTGTTTAGTAGATGTACCTTGATTATAGCTTGAGTCTGCGCGGATAGGTCTCTATCAACTTTGCACAACAGGACACTGCAATTTTCCCCCATCTTTACAGAACTGCTCAAGCTCTGTCAGATTGCAATGGGATCATGAGTGAACAGCCCTTTTCAAGTCCAGCCACAAATTCTCAATTGGATTTTGGTCTGGACTTTGACTTGGCCACTCCAGGACATTAACTTTGGTGTTTTAACTTTGATTTGCCATAGGTCTCTTGGTGGCCTCTCTCACTCATCCCCTTCTTGTAGTCACTCAGTTTTTGAGGGTGGCCTGCTCTAGGCAAATTTATAGCTGTGCCATATTCTTTACATTTCTTGACTGATTTAACTGTACTCCAAGGGATATTCAGTGACTTGAAAATTTTTGTCCATCTCCTGACATGTGATTTTCAATAACCTTTTTTGCAGATGCTTGGAGTGTTCTTTTGTCTTCATGATGTAGTTTTTGCCAGGGTACTGACTCACCAGCAGTTGGACCTTCCAGACAGTTGTATTTTTAAATACAATCAGTTGAAACACCTTGATTGCACAAGTCTCCATTTAACTAATTATGTGATTTGGTATGTCATATTAAAGGAGTGAATGCTAATGCAATCAATTATTTTGTGTTTTATATTTTAATTTAGATCACTTGTTTTCACTTTCACACGAGTCCTTTTCTGTTGATCAGTGTCAAAAAAGCCAAATGAAATCCACTGCAATTCAATGTTGGAAAACAATAAAACATGAAAATTTTCAAGGGTTGTGAATACTTTTATAGGCACTGCAAATGAGGCAGAGTAAGATTGATATTTGGTAATGAAAGTAAGAGTGGATAAAAAAAAATCATCAGGCTCCTTCAATCTGAGCTAATTCCACAACCCATGGACTCACACAAGATCTCGGCAACTCATGTTCTCTGTATTACGCATGTTAATTTATTATTATTACAATTATTTGTCTATTTTGTATTTGCAGTTTACCTTCTTTTGCACATTGTCAAGTCTTTGTATTTTTTCATTGTTATATTTCTTTATTCTATTGTAAATGCCTGCAAGAAAATGAACCCCAGGGTAGTATACAGCAACATATACAAGCTTTGATAATAAATTTACATTTCCAGTATCTTCTGCAAGAATATACCACCTTTTCAGATGCAAGGTATTGGGAAACAATTCGAGGGGTTCCACAAAAATATCTTAGTTCAGGAAAGCAGCATTACTGTAGCAATTTATTGAAATGTGGTGCGTGGCAGACCCTTTGAGCAGTGCCACCCAGCAATTCCCTGATTTAATCCTAGCCAAATCACAGGACAATTTACAATGACTAATTAACCTACCAACTGATAGGTCTTTGAACTGTGGGAGGAAACTGGAGCACCCAGAGAAAACTCACCTGACCATGGGAGTATGTAGAAACTCCTTACAGGTAGCAGCACGAAATCAACACAGATCACTGCTGCTGTAAAGTGTTGTGCTAACCACTACACTACATGATCCAGCAATTTATCACCTTTCTCTTAGCTTACATGTTTACTTAATCATTCTACCCTCCAACACAAGCTATTCTTTTTAAAAAAATTAGGAACACCAGTACGTTATACAACTTTCAATTAGCACATTCACTTTCATGGGCTGAGAACATTCCTTTAACAGGACAGATTACCACATCAGTCCAATTATAGAAAGAATGTTTATTGTAAAATGTTCCACACAAATATTGAGGAGAGAATACGGTCTACATTATGAAAAGCCATTCAGTACAGTACATAGGAAGCATTTACTAGACTCTTGAAACTATGAAACAATCAGCTGGAACTCAAGTACAGCAATAACAAATCTACTTGCAAGTTCAAAACAATGAAAAACGTTAGAACTAATATAGGCTTCGGAGAATGACAGGGGATAAGATAATTTGTCCACATCAATTCAGGAAGTCACGCTAAGTTACTCTAAATCTGTATCAAATGGTAATGCATCAACCTCTCCCTCCAGAATCTTATCTTCATCACCTTCAAGACACTCCTCAGGGTCCTTGTTTGCATCATCGTCTGCTTCTCCCAAGTCTTCTTCAGCTTCAGGGTCTCCCTCTGTCTCCTCCATTTCTTCATCCACTGTATTAACTGGCTCTTCAGATGTATCTACTCCTTCTATGGTGACATTCTCTTCCCCATATTCACCCTCACCACCTTCATCTTCTCCTTCCCCACCTTCCCCCTCTCCTTCACCTTCTCCCACATTCTCTCCACCTTCTTTCTTCTCGCCTTCATTGGTACTATCATTGAGCCCATCATCCTCAGCGTCACCCTCACCCTCATGCAATCCTCCCTCCTCTTCATCTTTGTCATCTGGATCATCGGTGAATGGTTTTTCACCCTGTAGAATTAATCATAACAAATAAAATTCACTATAGTTGACTGGTAATCTAAGGTTTACCACCAAAGGGGTATCATCCAGAGAGTATAGTCCTTTTACAAGAGGCACCATTTTGTTCCAGAGCATTCATAAATCAAAACCTACTTAGAAACAGAAATCCTGAGTATCAAAACTAAATGTCTACTTCATTTCAGAACTAGTTTTATTTGCATGAAGTATTACAATATTACTTGAAAAATGTTTACACAAGCTATTTCAAAATCAGTGTTAGTGCTAGAACAAAGTTATATCAATTCCAGCAAGCACAAAGGAAACAATGATTTGTAATCAAAGTTTAAAGTTTAATGCTTTCAAAGCTAACAAGTTATTGGGATAACGCAACAGAAATTTATCCTAAGCCAAACAGGAATAGAGTCATAAGAATACTACAGAACAGAAACACACACTTCAGCCCAAATACACAACTCTGGCTCCAAAATTATGGAATGCAGACACTATATAAAAATAACATTCTTACCTTGACATATTTCTCTAACATTGTTGCGATGTTGCTGTTATTCAGAATGCTCTTAGCAATAACCAGGCTACCATTTTTGGCTCTGTAAAGAGCAAGCTAGAAAGGAGCAACACAGCATAAACATTGTTAAAATGTGACTGTTCAGACTATGAAAATGTTCTTTTTGGAGAAAAGCAAAGTATACATAACGTTTAGCAACGTGTACACTCATTATTGCTGCTCACTCAAGTTTACCCCAGAACTGATATTTCAAAATAATATAATTTTCAATCTTAGCCAAAGTAATACTGGGCAGAGCAGTGGGACTACCTATATTGCTCATGTAGAATCAGTACACACTGGAGCAACTGAAAGGACACTTCCTGTGTTGCAACCAGTCTGTGATGATTCAACTGCCTGTCAGAATTTATGGATAGCAGTTCCGTTGTTTCAGTACAGCCCTGCTTTATAATTTTTACTAAAATAACACCCTATTGTAAAATTCCTGCTGTCATTAGTGCTGGGAAAGCATATTTGCTTGGAAAGAGTCAAGAGATGATGTATGGGAAAAGTGACTTCACAACGAACCCTTCTTCATTTAAAACATCTCTATCCCCTTGCAGTTAAATCAGTGGTTTGATGCCCGCTTGTCATCACAGCAAGGCAGCTCAGGTAACTCCAGCAACCACAGGCGAGGCAGTTATAGGGGACAAAATACCATAACCCATTGGAAAATGGTGAAAGTACAAGTCTGGCTGTGCATTCTACCCCCACTTCTCCCTTCAAATGAAAGCATGGACACATCAGTGCAAGATAGCATGACTGACCATGGGAGTTTGGGGGGGGGGGGGGGGGGGGTGTTGGAGGTAGATGATTGAGAGAAGAACAGGGTACAATAACAGGGTAGTTAGTACTGCTGCTTCACAGATCCACTGGCTTGGCTCCAATCCTGATCTCAGTTGCCACTCTGCATATTCTCTCTGTGACCACCAGGGTTTCCCCCATGGTGCTCTGGTTTTCTCAAACATACCAATAGGTTAATTGCTTAACTTACAGTATACAAGATAGCAAGAGAGTCAAAGAGAAGCTGATTAGAGAAATTATCCTGTAGGGTGCAGATTAAGGGAGGGCACAGGGTGGGAGGTAGGGAAATAGGAATAATGGGATGGCTCTGTTGGGAACTGGCATGAACTCGATGAGGCGCATTGTGGTGCTCCGATTTATTTTGAAGCTGTTCACTTACTTTTCGGTTCCTGATGTGGTCAGGTGACCTTAAATGTTGTCCAATGAAACCAGTCTGCATTGGGATGAAGAGATCACAAGCCATGCAATGAGCTGCCTCCACCTTCTTCATGCACTGTTCCATACCAAAACCTGCCATAGAACCAGGAGTCAGTGATGGCAAAAGAAAATAAGTGATTAATAAATTGAAAGGATCCCCTACAGTACAGTCTTAAATTGTCCAGTCTATAAAGATAGAAGGTTTTGCAGACAGTAAAACTGAATTAATGTTTTGAGGTCAATGACTCTTCTCCATAACAGCAAGGTTATCCATTTGGAATACCATTCAATTTCCCTGTTCAAATACAGCCTGACCTGCTAAGCGCCCCAAACATGTTCCATTTCACTTCAGATCTCCAGCATATTACAAGTAGTTTGTGATTGAGAACCCACTCAATCACTTTTCATTTACAAATTAAATCCAGTTCCAACATCAATTGTAAAATTCTACCCAGCAACACCCAAAGTTAGAACCATAGAACATTACAGCACAGAAACAGGCATTTTGGCCCTTCTTGGCTGTGCCGAACCATTTTTCTGCCTAGTCCCACTGACCTGCACCTGGGTCATATCCCTCCATACCCCTCTCATCCATGTACCTGTCCAAGATTTTCTTAAATGTCAAAAGTGAGTCCACATTTACCACTTCATCTGGCAGCTCATTTCACACTCCCACCACTCTCTGCGTGAAGCCCCCCCCCCCCCATGTTCCCTTTAAACTTTTCCCTCTTCACCCTTAATCTCTGGTTTTATTCTCCCTTGGCCTCAGTGGGAAAAGCCTGCTTGCATTCACTCTATCTATACCCATCATAATTTTATATACCTCTATCAAATCTCCCCTCATTCTTCTATGCTCCAGGGAATAAAGTCCTAACCTATTCAACCTTTCTCTGTAACTCAGTTTCTCAAGTCCCAGCAACATCCTTGTAAACCTTCTCTGCACTCTTTCAACCTTATTAATATCCTTCTTGTAATTAGGTGACCAAAACTGCACACAATACTCCATATTCGGTCTCACCAATGTCTTATACAACCTCACCGTTACATTCCAACTCATACTCAATACTTTGATTTATAAAGGCCAATGTACCAAAAGCTTTCTTTACAACCCTATCTACTTGTGACGCCACTTTTAGGGAATTATGTACCTGTACTCCCAGATCCCTCTGTTCTACTGCACTCCTCAGTGTCCTACCATTTACCTTGTATGTTCTACCTTGGTTTGACCTTCCGAAGTGCAATACCTCACACTTGTCCGCATTAAACTCCATCTGCCATGTTTCAGCCCATTCCTCCAACTGGTCCGAATCCCTCTGCAAGCTTTGAAAACCTTCCTCACTGTCCACTACATCTCTAATCTTTGTATCATCAGCAAATCTGCTGATCCAATTTGCCACATTATCATCCAGATCATTGATATAGATGACAAATAACAATGGACCCAGCACTGATCCCTGTGGCACACCACTTGTCACAGGCCTCCACTCAGAGTAGCAATCCTCCACTACCACTCTCTGGCTTATTCCATTGAGCCAATGTCTAATCCAATTTACTACCTTTCCATGTATACCTAGCGACCGAGTCTTCCTAACTAACCTCTCATGCGGGACCTTGTCAAAGGCCTTACTGAAGTTCATGTATACAACATCCACTGCCTTCCCTTCATCCACTTTCCTGGAAACTTCCTCGAAAAAGTCTAATAGATTGGTTAAACATGATCTACCACGCACAAAGCCATGCTGACTTTTTCTAATAAGTCCCTGTCTATCCAAATACTTGTAGATCCTATCTCTTAGTATTCCTTCCAATAATTTACCTACTACCGATGTCAAACTTACCGGCCTATAGTTTCCCAGCTTACTCTTTGAGCCTTTTTTTAAACAATGAAACTACATGAGCTATCCTTCAATCCTACATGAGCACCTGACCCGTAGATATTGACATTTTAAATATTTCTGCCAGGGCCCCTGCAATTTCAACAGTAGCCTCCTTCAAGGTCCGAGAGAATACCCTGTCAGGTCCTGGGGATTTATCTACTCTGATTTGCCTCAAGATAGCAAAGTACCTCCTCCTCTTTAATCTATACAAGTTCTGTGACCTCCCTACTTGTTTGCCTTGTTTCCATAGACTCCATTCCAGTTTCCTTAGTAAATACAGATGAAAAAACCCATTTAATATCTCTCCCATTTCTTTTGGTTCCATACATAGCCAACCACTCTGTTCTTGAAGAGGAAGAATGTTATCCCTTACTATCCTTTTGCTCTTAACATACCTGTAGAAGCTCTTAGGATTATCCTTCACCCTGACTGCCAAAGTAACCTCATGTCTTCTTTTAGCCCTCCTGATTTCTTTAAGTAGTTTCTTATTCTTTTTATACTCCTCAAGCATCTTATTTTCTCCCGGTTGCCTATACATGTTATACATCTCTCTTCTTCTTTATCAGAGTTCCAATATCCCTCGAGAACCAAGGTTCCTTATTCTTTTTCATTTTGCCTTTAACCCTGACCTGAACATACAAACTCTGCACTCTCAATATTTCTCCTTTGAAGGCCTCCCACTTACCAATCACATCCCTGCCAGAGAACAACCTCTCCCAATCTACGCTTTTTAAGATCCGTTCTCATTTCTTCAAATTTGGCCTTTTTCCAGTTCAGAACTTCAACCCGAGGACCAGATCTATCTTTATCCATGATCAAGTTGAAATTAATGACATTATGATCACTTGAACCAGTGTTCCCCTACACACACTTCCGTCACCTGCCCTAACTCATTTCCTGATAGGAAATCTAATATTGCATCCTCCCTAATTAGTACATCTATATATTGATTTAGAAAACTTTCCTGAACACATTTCACAAACTCTAACCCATCTAGACCTTTAACAGTATGGGAGTCCCAATCAATGCATGGAAAATTAAAATCCCCAACAATCACAACTTTGTCTCCTGCAGTTGTCTGTTCTCTCTCTGCAGATTTGCTCCTCCAATTCTCACTATTGGGTGGTCTATAATACA
Organism: Hemitrygon akajei; assembly: GCF_048418815.1. NCBI lineage: Eukaryota > Metazoa > Chordata > Chondrichthyes > Myliobatiformes > Dasyatidae > Hemitrygon > Hemitrygon akajei. The sequence continues at coordinate 67,997,618 of NC_133139.1, read as the reverse complement.
GCCCTATTAATGTGGTCATACCCTTCCTGTTTCTCAGCTCCACCCATATGGCCTCAGTAGACAAGCCTTCTAATCTGTCCTGCCGAAGCACTGCTGTAATATTTTCCCTGACTAGCAAAGCCACCCCCCCACCCCCCCTTCATCCCTCTGCTTCTATCACGTCTGAAACATCGGAACCCTGGAACATTGCACTGCCAGTCCTGCCCCTTCTGTAGCCAAGTTTCAGTAATGGCTATGATGTCATAATTCCACATGTCAATCCTCAGCTCTTCTGCCTTTCCCTCAATACTCCTCGCATTGAAATATACACACCTCAGAAGATTATTACCACCACACACCACCTTACTATTTGTGACTTTGTATGAACTACTAACATCATTTATTTTTACCCCCATTCCACTATCTACTCTAGCACTCTGGTTGCCATCCCCCTGCAAATCTAATTTAAACCCTCTCCAATAACACTAGCAAACCTCCCTGCAAGTATATTGGTCCCCTTGTAGTTCAGGTGTAACCCGTCTCTCCTGTACAGGTCCCACCTGCCCCAATGATCTAGAAATCTGAAACCCTGCCCCCTACACCAGTTTCTCAGCCACGTGTTCAACTGCTAGAACATCCTACTCTTACCCTCACTGGCACGTGGCACAGGCAGCAATCCGGAGATTACTACCCTCGAGGTCCTATTTTTCCACTTCCTACCAAGCTCTCTGTACTCACTCTTGGGGATCTCCTGACTCTTTCTACCTGTGTCATTGGTACCGATGTGTACCACGACATCTGGCTAATCACCCTCCCACTTCAGAATGCTGTGCACGCCAGAGACATCCCTGACCCTAGCACCTGGGAGGCAACAAACCATCCAGGAGTCTCTCCGTCATGACCACAGAATCTCCTGTCTGTACTCCTGACTATGGAGTCCCCTATCACTACTGCTCTCCTCTTCTTCCTCCCTCCCTTCTGCACTGCAGAACAGACTCAGTGCCAGAGATCCTGCTGCCGCAGCTTGTCCCAGGTAAGCCATCCCCCCCCACCAAAAGTATCCAAATCGGTATACCTGTTTTGGAGGGGAATGGCCACAGGGGAACCCTGAACTACCTGCCCTTTTCTCTTCCCTCGCCTGACGGTAACCCAATTACCTGTGCCCTGTTCCTTAGGTATAACTACCTCCTGGAAGCTACTATCTATAAACGGCTCAGTCTCTCGAATGATCCGGAGGTCATCCAGCTCCTGCTCCAGTTCCCTAACGCAGTCTGTTAGGAGCTGCAGCTGGATGCATTTCTTGCAGATATCGTTGTCAGGGACACCAGAGGTCTCCCTGACTTCCCACGCCCAGTTCAGGTGTAGTAAAGTTTTAATTTAATAAACTTGACAGTCTTTTAAGCTCCACGGCTGCAAAACGATTTTCAGACTTAGTAAAACTTCTTGATAAGGATGGGAGAAGGAAGAAGGAAAGGAGCAAGAATGATAAGTAATATAAGTAACTATACCAATATCTGGCCTTTGGATCACTAAGTATTTAAACATAAATATTTATACTCCGTTTGTGCAATATACAGCTTTTCTCTTTGGAGAAAAGGAGGCTGAGAAGTAACTAACAGAAGGGTGTAAGATTATGACAGGTATTTATGAAGTGGATAGCCAGCAGTTCCCCCCCGAGCCCCAAGAGTGCCAATGGCTATCAGAGTCCATTCTTTTAAGATGAGTGGAGGAAAGTTTAGATGAGATGTCAGATAGTGATATTTTTATTTTCAAAACAGAAAGTGACAAGTTCCTGGAACACATTGTTGAGGTGGTAGACATTAGGGATTTTGTTCTGGAGCTCTTAAATAGGTACATGAATGAAAGAAAAATGGAGGGCTTTGTACTATGATTAGATTGATCATGAAGTAGGTTAAAAGACTGGCACAATATCATGGATCAAAGGGCTTGATCTGTGCTGTACTGTTGTATGTTCTGTGTCCCAAATATCTGATAGATTGAAGAACAGGGAAGTGGGACAGAACAGGAGTTGAAGCTTATTATCAACCACAATCATTAAAAGGCAGGGCAGAGCCAGATGGACAACTCCTCCCTACTGATTTTCTTGTGCACAAGCTTAAATTCTTCAGTTCCTGCATTCACAGAGTGCTTGCCTACTGCATCACTAAATCATTGTGGGAAAATAGAACAAATTGCTACAATTTTATACCTTGTACAGATATAATTTAAACAATATTAAATACAAAAGATATTTTGGTTTCCAGCATACCTTGAAGTACATTGTGCTGCTGCATTAGTTGCATTAATTGCTTTTTAAGAATAGTTTCATCTCCTATCTGCTCTCGACGCTTTTGTGTTTTCTTATTCTTGTTTGAAATGTATTCCTGAAACAAAATGCAAAGACAATTTGTATATAAAAGTTAGTATTTAACATCTCCCACTCTCACTGATTGCAACTAATTAATGACTGACACGGACCAGATGGGGTACTTGCAGGATCTCAGCTCTGCACTGATCAGTCAACTGGCTCAAGGAATGAATCCATTTTCACATGTTGACTAGTCACTGATGTTGAACATGTGTACAGGTGGCCCCCAAGTCATGATGGGTATGTACTTAGAAAATACTTATGATCTTCCATAACATGAAGCTGTTTTATCTGTGTACGCATTAAAATAAGAGTTGAAGGGAAAATAATTTGTGCTCATTTATTTACTTACTTTTTCTCTTCCTCACCCTACACAAATTCTGCATGAGCTAGTTTTATTCTACACCTCAAATTTTTGGAGTGATTTACAAATTCTGTAAGAGTGGACCCCAACAGCCATAATGCAGGGGTCATCTGTATATGCAAGTAAAATGAGACAGTTATAGCACCTGATGGTTATAAAATTCAAAACTGCACAATAGGTACAATCATTACTTTAGTTAAGCACCAAAAAAGTAAATTTAAACAGAATTATCTTCACTACCAAGTCTGAAAATATCTACATTTTCTTGCGCATTTTCCATGGTAGAAAGCACTTGAATCACAGTATAAAATACATTGAATGAACTTTAAATTTCAGTAGGATCAAATGATAGTCAATATCAGTTTACTAAAATTTCAAATCACCAGCACTCTCTGAATTTAGTTCTCAATACACAAAAGTTGCTCAGTTGAAAACAATTAATGAAGTTTGTCACATTTTAAATGAGAAGCTTTGAAATTCAGCTGCTCAAGTCAACAGATTAATAGAAGTGCCAGCAAATCAGAAGATCTGTCAACACATAATCAATACATTGTAGTTATAAATTACATGGCAAAGAATACTAATCTAGACTCTGTATTAGGTGTCATTTTTACCAGGGAACAGGTTCTAGTTCACAATTACTACCAAGTAATCCATGATCCATGAACACATTTAGCACTGCAGAGATGTAAACAAGGAAAGCATGTAACTTGTTACAAGAGTAGCACAAACAAAATGCTGGAGGAACAGGTCAGGCAACATCGATGGAAAGGAGTAACGAGCTGACATTTCAGGCCTTGATCCTTCAAACCTGGAAAGGGGGAAGACGACAGAATAACAAGGTGGCGGGGTGGAAGAAAGTTAATGTGTTGGTGGACGAGGATATGAAGTGAGAAAGTAGGTGGTGATAGGTGGAAAAGATAAAGGGCTGAAGGAGAAATTTGATAGGAGTGACTGCAATTGTATAATGCCAATATACGTAATCAAACCTTACAATTTATTCATCATTGAGGCAAGTCATTGAGCATTCAACTGAGGGAGCCAAATAAGGATCAGGTTTTAAAAGGAAATGCCTCAAGCTTTTATATCCTGAAATCTAAAAAATTCAAAAACACTTCAATATACATACATCCAAGAAGTCAGCAGTTTCAGGTTTGAGCTTGGACCCAATAAATTTTAAAGTTTCCTTATGAAATCTGCTTTTCATGTGATTAGCAATTTCTTCATCTTCAAACGTACGAAACTTACAGACTGAACAGGCATATGTTATCCTGTAAGAAACAAAAAAATTAGCTTAGGAACTCATCCTGCCCTGGCCATACTCATAACCTAATGAAGTATTTTCTTACTCTTCCAAGTACATTTGATTTGTATTTAACCAAATGAAATTACATTTGTAATATTAAGATCAAACTTAATTATAAAGGTGACTGGCAAAGCAACTAAGATATACATGTCACAGACATTGCTTATCTTCTATCAGATAACTGAATGCTCTTAATTTGAATAATCTTTTCGATTGTACTTAACATTGCACTCTAAAATGACTTGAGAGTTGTGTACAAGAGGACGACACAAGTTCATCCATACTCGTACGGTTCTGCTACTGTGGAAAGCAAGGGCAGAAACAAGAAGGATAATGCAGTTTCACATGCCAAATCAATCAGCTTTGATCTTTTAAGTAAACTACATGGAACTCTACTGATTATACTGCACATTTTTTAAAAAAAAGTTGATTGCAATGTTAATCTCCCAACACTTCTCAAACTTGGCTGCAACTACCCTCAAGCACTACCTCTCTGCAAGACGGTCACGATTCTTCTTGGGCTTGCCAGTCTTTTTCTTCTCTTGCATAGCTGGAGCTGTTCGAGGGGGGGGGGGAAAAAATAGTAATGGGTAATACCGTTATTACAGGTGTTAAAACGAAGCCTAAATCAGGCTGAACATTTGTAAATGTATTAAATGTTAATTGCCATATTGCACTCAACCTCCTCTTCTTGAATTCTATTTTTGAGATGTACACCTTTGCATCTGGTAATACTCCTGTAAATCTACTCCACGTATTTTTCTGTGCCCGAATGTTCTTTTTCTCATTTGGCCGTCAGAAGTGCATGCAATATTCAGAAACACAGGCTAACAATGGGTACAGCATATATCCTCAACTTGCTGAAATAAACATTAGTTCTCCTCCCCCCCCCCCACTTCTTTAATGATATTATTAAATTCTGGCACAATATTTAGAGACTAGGGGTATTTTACTCCCAGATTATTTTGTTCCTGAAAAATGTCTTTTCCTAATACAGCTGTGATTTTCTTTATTGTTTGTTTATGTAGAGATAACAGTGCAGAACAGGCCCTTCAGACCCACCAATACACCAATTTAACCCTAGCCTCATCACAGGACAATTTACAATGACCAATTAACCCACTTACCAGTACAACTGTGGGAGGAATCTGGAGCACCTGGAGGAAAACCCCAAGGACACAGGAAGGATATACAAACTTTCTTACAGAGGGCTCTAGAATTGAACACCAAACTCCGACACCTGAGCTTAATTGCTTCACATTAATCACTCTGCTACCGTGGCACTTGGTGATTAATTTTGACATCTAGGACTGATTTCAGATAAGCAATTTGACCAGATGTTGTAATAGGGGGGGATGAGGGAGAGGATGAGTGACAAGGTAGAACAAGATCAGCTACAAAGTAGAGGCCTTAGGGATTCTCAAGGCAACAATACAGGAAGATTTAAAGGATCATTGCAGAATAGCTTCCCAGCATCAATACATCCTCTCCCAATCTACAATGATCATCTGCAAACACAGGAATCACAGCAAATTCTCTTTTAATTCAGATGTATTTCTACTGGGACAAACTTCATTAATTAAACTCCATTAATCAGAAAATGCTCAAAGTATGAGTCACTCCAAGAAGAATAATGGAAAAATGATGAAATTTACACGTAATATAGACTGGCATATCAGTAAATTGATACTACTCGGTTATGCAACAGACTGTAGGGTTCTGTGACCAAACTTACAACGCTTTGATTTCTTTTCATTAGGATCCTTGTCCTCACCGCCCTGAAAAAGACAAGATTAAGATTAGCTTTATTTGTGGCATGTACATCAAAACACTGAAACATACATGTGAAATGAGGCATTCATGTTAATGACCACCACAGTCGGAGGATGCGCTAGGGTCAGCTCGCAAGTGTTGCCATGCTTCCAGCACTAACATAGCAAGCTAATAACTCAATAACCCAAACTTCTTTAGAATATGAGAGGAAATGAGACCACCTGAAGAAAACCCATGCGGTCAAATTCTTTGCACACAGAGGGAATTGAACCCCAATTACTGATGCTGAAAAGTGCTGCACTAACCACTATGCAGGTACATTAAAGTTTAAAGTGCATACTAATTTTTGCACACCTCTTAACTCCAATTCTAACACCAAACTTTGCTTTACCTACCACAAATGTAATTTTTCCAATAATGATGCTGGGCTACATTTTCAATTACAAGAGTGCACTATAAAGAGATAAAACTCCATATCAAATATTAGACATGGACTTTTATTTCTTTCTAATACATGCTCAGAGATCTCTCCACAGTGAGATAAACTCCATATTTAGCAATAACTATCAATTTTGATAGTGCTGTCGGTTTACTCATTTAGAGATACAGCACATTAAAGGCCCTTCTGGCCCAATTAAACCTACGTGATCAATTAACCTACTAACCCATAAGGAACGTGGGAGGAAATGCACGCTGTCACAGGGAGAATGTACAAACTCCTTACATACAGTGGACCTAGGTCACCGGTGCTGTAAGGGACATTACTGTGCCTTTGCAAGATGCTTTATTAGCCACAATTCAAGTTATCTACCGACTAGAGGACAGACAGAAAGAATGCTAATCCAAAGTGTTTTACTTCCATGTGAACCAGATTAATCCAATGTTATCAAAGTGTGGAAATTGAATGTGCTGCTATATTGCTGTGTTAAACCCAAAGATCACTGTAAGCATTACAGCTATAAGGATTCTATAACCTATTCATAAATGATATTTTTATTCAATGCATATAAAATTTTATCACGCTGAAAATTCAACCAAGAATTTTTCTGCCGTTTTATATTCACCCAATAGTCCAAATGCCTCACATTCTGTGTAACACTTTAAAAGACACCATTTTAAAGACAAACATCTATAGATGTGCTGCCAAATATTGGTCGGCAGTGTTTACCCTCCTACCTCACTATATTGAAACAAAGTCATGTGATTAAACTAAATTTACTTAGCCAACAGATCAACCTGTGTCAACTGAGATTAAAGACTTCAGAGCACCACTGTTTTGCTGTACATTGAGCCAAAGGGAAGACCAATAATTTGGCTCAAATGACAAATAGGGAATTTAATGTGAGTAAATCTAATCAAACTTGCTGTTAAATATCTCCAATAAAAAGCCACCAAGAGAAACAGTACATACAAAACCACTAGACAGCCACAAAAATTAACTGGGATCATCACTGCCCTTCAGGAAAAGAAACTTACCTTTTCTTCAGCATGGCAACTCTAATCAGAGAACAAAAGGGCAGGTTCTTAACTGTTAACTTTAGATTGTTTTGCAAGTCACTCAAGTCGAATAACAAATAGGGATGGACAACTATTGATCACTTTAGAAGAGAAATCTACACCCCATGAAATAATCTGTAAAGCCACAATGATTATAGGTAAAATGTAACCATTCACACAAGTCTTTCAACAGAGATTTTACCTAACATTGAGACATTTTCTGTCTCCTCACTATCTTCATCACAATTCCTCATTTAACCACCAAACAAACCTTCTGGGTTTAAATAACAGCAAAGTAAATCTACGTCTTTCCTGGTTGAAGTACTTTTAGAGAAAGGTCAAATGAAGCCATACTTACCGAATCAACTCCATCGTCTTCTTTATCTTCTAAAACAAAAACAACAAAAATAATCACTTAAGAGGTAATCACATCTGATCAACACAGAAGGGTTTCAACTGTAGAGACAAAATTGTGCTAATGCTTCCAAAAATGGCAACATTACTTCACTAACATGATTTAACTACAATCATGATTTCGAGGGATTAACTTAATTTGCATACATCCCAGACAAACATTTTAGTCTGCTTACTGATCACACAACATTCTCAATTCAACATTTCTATCTAAAATATTCTCTCTGCACAATCCTGTAAATTATAACCAATTACATACTTAACACCCTGCACTACAGTGGTCAACATTTAATCTCATTCCTTGTAAGCTGTATTTAAGCACATAAATAGAAGTAATCAAAATGGCCCTGGAGCATGCTCTTCCAGTGATAAACTTACCTGCCTCATCTCCATAATACCTCAGAGTACAAAAATATCTCTGCTTTGAGTATACATAACTCAGAGAAAACAAATTCCAAATATTCAATTTTTAAGAAATTTTCTTCATCTGTCTTAAATGGATAGCCCCTATTTTGGAAGTGTTGAATTCATCCACTAGGGAAATAGCCTCACAGAATAGCCAAGTCATTTAACAACTGATTGTTTCACTTTGATAATTTATTATTCTTTTAAATTCAGATTATAAGAAAAATTGGCATACCTCACAAAAATAAGTCTTTGAACCAAAGTTCAATTCACTGAACTTCCACTGTACTACCTCCAAGGCAATTTTTTTTTTGAAAAAAAATTGTTCTCAAGTAAAATCACCAAAACTGTAGGCCAAGTGTACACTCACCAAAGCTCTCCAAAGTTATAAAGTGGCTTTACTTTTGTAGTCCCTTTCTTTTTGTAATAAAGATTCTGTTTACTAGCTTTCTGCATCTTCTCTGTTCAGCATTTATACTCCAATTTAAATAAGCAGACAAATTTACACATACTTCTCCCTTTGCCAAGGTACAAGGTCCAAGTAAGTAACAAAGTAGTGTACGGTACCAGCATCATCTTCACCTTCACCATCACCATCATCATCATCTGTTTTTGCTTGCTTGTTTTCTGGGTCTTCAGTACTACTTGTTGACTGTTTCCTCTTTCTGCCTGGACCACCTATAACCTTCTTTCTCTAATAGGAAACAAAGACAGCTTACATTAGAATCAAATTTCAACTTCTTAAATACTTACTTATGTCAAAGGCTGAAGTTAAATTTACTTATGTCAAAGGCCGATTTTTATAAATTCCAGAGTTTCTTTAGGTTCAATTTAACAAAGGCCGGAAAATTTATTATAAAATCTTATATTAACAGCTGGAAGCTCATTGACCTGTTATTCAGATCAGAATCAGGCAAATGCTATGTAGCTAATTACTGCTTGAAAATGCAAAATACAAGTCAGGTTATACTACATATTCTTCACTACTATCAAGATATTTTTCCACAGCATATTTGTAAAGAACAATTAAAAACCTAACCAGAAAGGTTTACCCCTAACCCAGTGTCCCTGTATATGAGGCTGATTCCCATCAAATGGCAATGATAGCACCATTAATCAGCTACAACCAACTTCATGCCTCATCTGTGAAGTCCCTAAATAGCCAGCAAAGCTGTAATCACGCCAATATTCTATGCCATGTCTCATTCATTGGTAACAGCTACTGCTTTGCGAGGAATGCAAGAGTAGAGAGAGAAAACAAGACTTTTATAAAATGTTGTATCAAATTGAAACACCACACAATAAATTACTTTGATGATCCTAGAAAGCTTAAGAACAATTATAATAATTTTTTAAAAATCTGAATATTTATCCTAATTCTCAACCAAGGCAGCTACAAATTCTTCAAAAACTGAAAGGAGTTTGAAAATTATATTGAAGGTCAGGCACATTAGCAGAATGAAGACCTAATTTTATATTTAAAAAGGATAATGGGCTCTGCACAAAAAAAATGGCAACTTTTGTTTTTTTAAAATCTTTTACTGTTTAATCCCACAGGCCACTGAATAAAATAAAATGTTTTTGTTTTTAAGAAAGGTACTTACGCCTCTGATTCGTGGCTTGTCTCTCCTTCGCTGTCTGCCACCAAACGCTCTTGCCGAGCCTTGAGCTCGGAACAGGTCCATGGGGATAATGTTTGGGGAGAAGAGCGAAGGGAGGTTTCTGGTGGAGGAGGCAGCATTGTAGCCTCTGCCTCCCATTGACAGCTCATTCCAGTGTGCAGACATCCGCCTGGAACTTCCAGGCTGCATGTAGGGGTCATTCCAGTTTGCTCTCCTATTTGGAGCCCAGTCTCTAGACCAATTCTGACCCCGTTGGCTACCATATGCTCTGTTGTGGTACTGATCTCTGCGAGTCCCGTAGGAGTTGTCGTAGTGGTCATAGTGACCTCCATAGGAATCGTTATAATTAGGTCCAGAATCACCGTAACCATAGCCGTAGCCAGATCTGTACGGATCATGGTCATTCATTGAAGACCTGGAGTCATAGGACTCATAAGGTGTAAACCTGAAAGAGTTGCAGAGCAAGCAAGGAATCTAATCAGTAGCTGGAAAGGACGATGGCACAAGCCTGCCAATCAGTGAAAGCAGACTAAAGACTAAACAGGATATTTCAGGTAATCATGGTGTTTGTGGTTTTATGTTGTTGTCTATAACAATGTCCAAATTAGTAACTACAGTAGCTAATAGATTTGAGTAACAAAAATGGTATACATTTCAGTAGTGAAGCAAACAGCTTCTAAATGTTCCAAGTTACAATTTTTCTTTGTGGGAATGGGAGGGGAAAGAAAAATAAACTTCGGCCACGTTTAAAAGACAAATTACTCTACTATCGAACATTTACTGCAGCCCTTGATTATTTTAATTTGCTGTAAATTTAACCTAATTTCTGGAAACACTGGGCATTTTATAACAAGTTACTACAATCTATACTCTTCACGTTACCAAGCACAGGTTGCATTGTAGATGAAAATCCTTGAAGACCCATTCACGTTCCTAAAACAATTAACCAAACCTAGGGTCAATTATGCCGACAATCCAGGTGTTCTCAAAATGATTCGAGTGTCTGGCACAAAATACCAAGTGAGACATAAGGTGGATTAATTTTGGTTTAAACAATGCTGGTTAAATTTATGTTGTATCCATGCTCAAACAAGTTCAAGTTTCAATATGGCAGCATTAAAATGTAACATGAATAAACCAGTGTTTTCTCACCATATTGTAGGCAAGCACCAGTTTCTCTTTGGGGCTGGGCGAGAGGGGGTGGGGTAGAAGTAGAGCCCACACAGATGCTAGCCTATTTACAAGTGCCACATCAGTCTCAAGTCCAATTTCTTGAATTTTTTGGTACACTATTTTACCAACTAGTGACCTTCCAGAAGATACCTGTTATATTGGCCTGAAGACCGAGAAGAGGAACCTGGTGTGTTATCACACTCTAGCTGAGAGAGCATGTCCAGGCGTTGGTTGATCTTAGCGACGATGGTTTCTGTGTTAGGGTTTTTAGGAGCATCCCAAGCTTTATAGCCAGAGTTATAGCCATAATTTCCTGAATAATCTCCTGAATTATCTTGGTTGTAATTGTAATCATAGTCATCATACCCTAACAGGAAGAAAAGACACAATCAGATATTCATACTAAAAGAAAACAAACATAACAATAGAACCAGGTCAGTTAGCCATTAAAGTCAATTCTGCAATTTTAATCCAATCATAAAAAGATCCGCTCTTTATCCAAAGCTAACTTATAATTAGCAAACTCTTATTCAAGAAAGCTTTTTTGAATAAGCATGCAGAATGGGAGCTAACATGGAAGAAAATAAAGAGGGAAAAAGATAGTTTCAGAATTCTAATACACTTGGAAAAAGAGCTTCCCTATTGCACACTGAAGTGATCTAGTTCCAATTCCCCTTTGCTCTCAATTTTCCATTGCAGAGAACCTACATCAAATTTCAATTTTTATTTTAAAAATATTTGAGAGAATGCAATTCAACTTTATAACACTTATTTCATTGAGGGCAAAGCTTGCATTCAAGGTCAATATTTTCATTGATTCAGTTACAAAGCATGGAAAGAGACACTTTGGCATAACTTGTCCATGCCGGTGCTCCAAATTAATTTTCAAAGGGAAGTTTACGACTCTGCTGGATCACTCAATGGCATTCCATAAATCTATTTTTTCAGGGGTGCTAAGGAGGGAAAGAGATGGTCAACTGGGAGCAAGCCAAAAAGAAAACTTATCCCCACCCCAACATTGCATTTTCCTTATTAAAACCTTCTGTATTTAAAATTAAGTCACAGCAGACTCCTATCCCCAGAATAGTGAGCATCAAGACAACTGCTAATAGTGGATTCCGGTTAATTGGGACACATTGGGACCAGTACATTTTGGCCCAAGTACATTTTTAAGTTTCAAGGAAATAGTTCAAAAGGTACAAAGACAAACTACCGTTTAACTAAGTAACAAAGTATCTATTTAAATGAAACAGAACAAATTAAAACACTATCAATGCCTCCACAGTACTATAAAACTGTATTAGTTCCTTAGTTATCAATGGAGGAATTTGACTGACCGTAAATGAACAAAATCAACGCAGACACCTAGTGCAGGTAACAGACTGCCTTCATACAATACTTTCCACAACTGTATCTTCCAAATCTTTGTTTTCTTTGTAACATTCAAAATGATTGTCCATACTTTCAATTTTTTCATAGTTCCCAACTTACTGAAGCACCAAAATTGCTTCATTTTCCACTCACTACCATTTCTGATATCTCCAAGCTTGAATGCTTGAAACCATCATGAACAAGACAGCTCTGACTTGACTTACTGCTCATTTCTCGTCAATCATCAGCGACAATAAAAAAAATTACCGCTTTTTGAATGCAAACACACAATTACGGGAATCTCAGCTGTTTTCTCGATAGCTTTTGTTCTTTAGTGTTGTCCCTAATAAGTGGCTGCCTCGATTAACCGGAATCCACTTTACTTATTGACATAAATTAGATAGATATTTGGATTTGTAGCGTTGGGCAAAAAATTTTATTAGCTAAAAAAGGATCTAATGCTTTACTGGCATATACAACAAATAAACTCCTTGAGCTTCCAACTAGGTGCAGGTATTGACTATAACCGACGTTTTGATGACAAACTCCGCCATCTTCATCCCATTGAAACATCAGTTATAATCAATACTTGTACCTGGCTGGGAGCTCGAGAAGAGTCTATTCATCTTTAATAGCTGGTGTGAACTAGTTAAGAGTGATATAAAAATCTATACATTAAAATCATATGCTTGCAACTATGATGCACATTATAGCATCAACTACAATAAAAATATTTTAACCCAGATAATTCTGATTCCATTAAGCCTACATATTAGTGATAAAATTCAAAAGATAATCACCTTGACCATCGTCTCCTCCTGTGTTCCAAGAATCGTCTTCTCCATACTCTAAGAGAAACAAAAATCAGACAGTAATTGTGGTGGTTAGATTGACTAATTAAAAATAAAACCATAAACTGATAATCCTCCACATATTTCAATGAATGCTGACAGGCTGTCTTCAAACAACTTTGCTTTAAACTGAAGAGATGAAAATCAGGCAAATCTAGGGTTACTTTCAACTCAACTTCATATATCTACATAAATTAAGATTTTACTTTATCACATGTACAATGAGACATACAGTGAAATGTGTTGTTTGTGTTAACAACCAACATACCCAAGGATGTGCTGGGGCAACCTGCAAGAGTCAAAGAACACAAACAACAGGAAACAAACCCCATCCCTCCCTTCCATCTACGCACAATCCACACGGTGGTCACAAAAATCCTAGCTGATATTTCTTCTCATTCATACATTCTGGAGCAACTTGCAATATATTGAGCTCCTAATAATGGTCAACTGATACACAGAATTATCTGTATGGCTTACCACACAGCAGTAATACTTAAATCTTTAAGATAGTCCTGTACACTTGATAACCAGTGGACTCAAATGTACAGTCAACCCTCCTTATCCATGGGGGATTGGTTCCAGGACCAAAAAAAGCGGATGCTCAAGACGGTGGACTTTAGGACCTGCCGCCCACAGTGTTTCTGTTCCGGAAAACAATCACGATTGAAAATAAAGCGGAAAAATAAAGCAATTAGAAAGAGGTGAAACGCCATCAGTCACTGGAAAAGCGTTAGGCTACAGTTGGTCAACGATCGGAACAATTTTAAAGGATAAAGTGAGAATAATGAAGCATGTGAAGGCCCTGCCCCGATGAAAGCTATAATTATTACTAAGCAATGCAGTGGTTTAATTATTGAAATACATACGTTTCTTAAGTGTTTTATATGCATAGAAAAGTTAAATATATACTAAGCCAAACGTTTGACTAACTGACACTAAATTATACTGGATGTATTTGTTCCGACTTAAAGAACTTCCATTTTTTTTATTCCTGATTCGCAGTAACCTATGCACATCCTCCCATATACTTTAAATCATCTCTAGATTACTTATAATACTTAATAATGTAAATAGTTGTTATACTGTATTGTTTAGGGAATAATGACAAGAAAAAAGTCTGTACATGTGCTCAAACAAGTGCTGGAGAGAGAACTTCCGGGTTTTCCTGATCTGCAGTTGGTTGAATTTGTGCATGCGGAACCTGCAGATAAGGAGGGTTGACTGTAAAGAAATGGTCTGTGGGGTTAACAAGCTTTTATCTTCATAAGTAATCATGTGTAAAACAAAGATACTTGATTATAAGCACCAAAATACAATGAAGCTAACCATGCAGCAGCAGAAATATAGTTACAAAAACATTTCACAATATTAAATATAGCATGAATATAGTTTTGCTCAGGATTCCGTTATTGCAGAACTTGAATAAGTTCAAGCTAATACACCTACAAATTGAGAAGTTCAATGTGATTAGAGGGAAGACATGTGTATATAAATCTTGTTCCAGATGACTGCACACAATAAAACAGGTTAACATGATTGCATTAATGTTCAATTACAACATATTAACAAAGATCCTTTAGATTTAAATGAAAAAAATCTAATGAAGTTGGCAAAAAATGTTCAAGCCAGAGATATCAAAAAGACTATTACACTGTTCCAATGATTCCCAGCTCTCACACCTTGTCATAGATACATGTGAATATCCTATACAAACTCAATAGAAATCAGGTACAATAACAAAAGCTTGAGATACATTAGAGGGCAAAGGACATGACCATTATTAAATTTGCAGATCATGTACTGAAGCTATTGATTTTACATACATTAGAGATGCCCATTAAAGTAACACACAATTTAGGACTACCAATAAATAACATCTATACAAGTATGCAAAAATGGGACACAAAACGAGAGAAAGGGAAACATGACATAGTTACAGTAATAACTACCCCGACTGCACATATACGTAACAAAATAATGGAAACTCCTCTTCAGGGAATAAACATTGATCAGGTTTCAGTGTGCTTAATATTAAATTTCATGGCGAGAAAGTATGCCAAAAGCACCTACCATTCACAATACTTGCCACAAAAGTCTGTGAATTTCTACCCTGATCTCTTGTAATAAGCAAAAACAAAGTGGCACCCTCCAGAGGGAACCTGTACCTTTAATGAGCAGAACAAGCAACTCTGGGTCCCTTTATCCAAGCAAATGGAGACATACTTTAAAAAAAAACTCTACAGCAGAAAGCACAAGAGATTCTTATAGATTTCTTCAATTTTCTGCATTTTTTCAAGGAAGACCACTGCTGGAATGACTGATTTGTAAATAATACTTAAGATTTAGTATAATATTGTAATTTCACTTAAGTGGACAATTCCAGCCCTTTTGGATGGGATAGTGGACAAGTAGCCCAACATAATGGCATTACTGTCTCCAAATTCAAGTTCCCACCAAGATACAGTTATGATACAAGATTCTGGAAAAGGCACTTCTTGTAATTCAATTTTCCATTTAAACACATACTTGGAAAGCTAAAGCTTTTAAACAAATTTATTCATTAATGTTGAATTCAAACAACCTCATCACTAATTACATGCAAAAGTCCAAGCTTCTGTCTCCATCAGCCATGCTACATGAGGGACAAGAAAAAAAATCTGTAAAAGCTGGAAATCCAAGCAACATGCACAAAATGCTGGAGAAACTCAGCAAGCCAGGAATCATCTATGGAAAAAGAATTTAGTCAACATTTCAGGCCGAAACCCCTCATCAGAACTCCCTTACTAGTCCTGTTCAAGTCAAGTCACTTTTTATTGTCATTTTGAACATAACTGCTGGTACAGTACATAGTAAAAATGAGAACGTTTTTTCAGGACCATGGTGTTACATGACACAGTACAAAAACTAGACTGAGCTACGTAAAAAGCAACACAGAAAAAAACCCACTAGACTACAGACCTACCCAGGACTGCATAAGGTGCACAAAACAGTGCAGGCATTACAATAAATAATAAACAAGCCAATAGGGCAGTAAGCTGTCAGTCCAGGCTCTGGGTATTGAGCAGTCTAATAGCTTGAGGGAAGAAACTGTTATATAGTCTGGTCGTGAGAGCCCGAATGCTTCGGTGCCTCATCCCAGACAGCAGGAGAGAGAAGAGTTTGTATGAGGGGTGCGTGGGGTCCATCATAATGCTGTTTGCTTTGCGGATGCAGTGTGTAGTGTAAATGTCCGTAATGGCGGGAAGAGAGACCCTGATGATCTCAGCTGACCTCACTATCCGCTGCAGGGTCTTGTGATCCGAGATGGTGCAATTTCCGAACCAGGCAGTGATGCAGCTGCTCGGGATACTCTCAGTACAACTCCTGTAGAATGTGATGAGGATGGGGGGGGGGGGGGTAGGAGATGGACTTCCCTCAGCCTTCGCAGAAAGTAGAGACGCTGCTGGGCTTTCTTTGCTACGGAGCTGGTGTTGAGGGACCAGGTGAGATTCTCCGCCAGGTGAACACCAAGAAATTTGGTGCTCTTAATGATCTCTACCGAGGAGCCGTTGATGTTTAGCGGGGACTGGTCGCTTCGTGCCCTCCTGAAGTCAACAACCATCTCTTTTGTTTTGTTCACATTCAGAGACAGGTTGTTGGCTCTGCACCAGTCCATTAGCTGCTGCACCTCCTCTGTTGAGTAGTCTTGGCCCGAAACATCAACTATACTCTTTTCTATAGATGCTGCCTGGCCTGCCAAGTTTTGTGTATGTTACATGAGGGCACGAGTTGGTATTTGAGAGTCATGATATTCAGTTAAGAGGTACAGGGCAGAACAGGCCCTTCCAGCCCAGTGAGCTACACTACCCGCAACCCACCAATTTAACCCTAGCTAAATCACAGGGCAATTAACCAACGAGAATGTCTTTGGACCGTGGGAGGAAACTGGAGCACCCAGAGGAGAACACAGGGAGAACAAACTCCTTGTAGGCAGCCCTGGAATTCAATTCAACTCCGAGCTGTTATAGCTAACTGCTATGCTACCATGGTGCCCACTTCCCCTTTGTCACGCAATCAAAGACAAAAGGATCCCCATACAAGACAAATGGGGGGGAAAAATGCTGCATTGGTAAGGTATTATCAGGCAGAGAAAGACAATAATAAATGAAAGCTCTGTTAAATGGCTTAAAGATTGAGCAAAAGAATGAGACTATTTTCCACATCATAAAAGATGTTTATCGTAAGATTGGAAGACAGAATTAAAAAGCATATAATCAAGCAGAGATTTGAAAATTAAACTGATGAAACAGTTCACGTGGTTCTCCAAATTCAAATCCTAGCAGTACAACAGATGTATTACACTTCCTCTCAGATCATAATTATGAACATGTTATGTGGCCTATATTGCTTACAAATGATCTACCTGCAGAATGAAAATTAATGACTTATTTAAGGCAACAAATTATGGGAAGTGGGCAAGTTTAACATCTAGATGACAAAAACTGTAAATAATATACACACAATCCACCAAAAGCAGAATTTTCCAGTGGCACATCATTTTAATTCCTATTCCCATTCCAGTTTCAACACGTCGGTCCTTATGCCATGATGAGGCCACTCTCAAGTGGAAGGACACCTCATATTCCACATGGGTAGCCTCCAATCTGATTGTATGAGCATTGATTTTACCTTCCGGTAACTTCCCCCCTCCCACCTCTTCTCACCTACCTATTACCCTCCTTCTTCCCTTTCTCCCATGGTCCACTCTCTATTCCCATAAGATTCCTTCCTCTCCATCCCTTTAAAACTTTCCCACCCACCAGACTTCACCTAACACCTTCTAGCTATCCTCCTTCCCCATTTTTATTCTGACATCGTCTCCCTTCCTTTGTAGTCCTGAAGAAAGGTCTCAGCCCTAATAGTCAACTGTTTATTCATTTCTATAGTTGCTGCCTGACCTGCTGAGTTCCTCCAGCATTCTGTATACCACAGGAAACCCAGATCTAATTCACACCCAGTCTCTCTTAAAGCTTTGCTACAGATTTGGCGCACTTTCATGAGGATTCTTCTTTTCAGCAATGTCTTTCTGTCTGGACGAAAGGTCTCAGCCCAAAACGTCGACAATGCTTCTCCTTATAGATGCTGTCTGGCCTGCTGTGTTCCACCAGCATTTTGTGTGTGTTGTTTGAATTTCCAGCATCTGTAGATTTCCTCGTGTTTGCTCTTTCTGTCCCATCTGTTTCCCATGAAAGCTTTAGGATACCAGGTAACTTGATCCAAATAAACACACAACTCAGGATCCATGGGAATTTCAAGTCAAGGCAAAGCAGGCAAAACGTACGTGCATGTGCGTGTAAATTTTTAAAAATATAAATATATATATTTATATATATAAAAAAATTTACTGGCAGGAAACTAATAACACGAGCAGGAAAGCTTGATACGATAGTTCATGAAACATGGGAGAACAAGCAGATACAAATAGAAAGAGAATGGTAAATTCACCCTTTATGGCACAGGTTTGTAGTACTTAGCTTAGCACTCATGATACAGTCCAAAGGATGAAACTACTGATACTAAAAGAGATTATTGTAGTGTTACAGTGTGCCAAGAACCTGGCATGATACCTGCCCTCCCCATTGCTATAAGGAACCTGGGACAATACAATAATCAAATCACCCACAGCTCACACAAGTCCAGACTGCCTACAAGGATAGACAGGGGCAGATTTGAAACATCACATTTAAGTAGAAGCAACTTATGGCCAACATCCAACAACATACTTCCAGTCCAAGAAACAGATGGTATGAATGAAAAGAGAACAAAAGATCCAGGAACAGCTGATAACTTAAAAATACATACAATGCTGGAGGAACTCAGTAGGTCAAGCAGCCTCTATGGAAAGGAATAATGAGTTGATGATTTGAGCTGAGACCCTTCCATGGATGCTGCTTGACCAGTTTTGAGTTTCTTCAGCATTTTGTGTCACTCTAGATTTCCAGCATCTGCAGAATCTCTTGTGTTTATAACTGCAAAAAGCACAGATCTTTCCACTATGAAAACTATCATTCTGCAGATATATGGAGAGCTTATCTAGGCAGTTAAAAGTCCAATGCAGCAAAAAGCATTCCAAGGACAATGGCACAAAAACAAATGCTGGAAGAACCCAACCAGTTAAGCAGCATCTGTGGAAAGAGAAACCAGTCACTGATCCTTCCTCAGGACTGGATAAAGAAATGAGGATGTAGGTGCATTTTGATCAGAAAGGAGATCATCTTCAAGGTAGGCATATCTAGAAAAGTTGCAATGAATTCAACAGTAATAAAGAACAAATGGAAAGTAAAGGTTCTGAAACCAGAAAAAAAAACCTGAAATGCTAGGAGAACTCAGCCAGTGAAGTATAACCGGAGAAGGGGTTGCTGATCCAAAAAAACTTAACTGGTTTCTCCATCCACAAATATTGCTTGACTGGTTCTGTTCTTTCAGCACCTTCCTTTTTGTTTCAAATATATAGTATCTGTGGTTTCATTTGTTTTCAAAGCATACTATCCACCACAATTCCAGTGCTGCACCAGTCCATCTAGGGGTTGGTAACAATTATTTCAACAACAACTGAAAAGTGAGGGTTACTGAGCATTCAAAACCCCTTCAGCACCAAAACATAATACTTTTATCAAACAAAGGATGTCATAACTGTGAGAACATTTACACTACACGCTGCATCCGCAAAGGAAACAGCATTATGAAGGACCCCAGGCACCTGTCATACAATCTCTTCTCCCTCCTGCAGTCTGGGAAAAGGCTCCGAAGCATTCGAGCTCTTACGACCAGACTATATAACAGTTTCTTCCTCCAAGCTATCAGACTCCTCAATATCCAAAGCCTGGACTGACACCTCGCCCTATTGTCCTGTTTATTATTTATTGTAATGCTAGTACTGTTTTTGTGCACTTTATGCAGTCCAGTGTAGGTCTGTAGTCTAGTATAGCTTTCTCTTTTTTTTTTAAATTGCGTAGTTCAGTCTAGTTTTTGTACTGTGTCACGTAAACCATGGTCCTGAAAAACGTTGTCTCATTTTTACTATGCACTGTACCAGCAGTTATGGTCGAAATGACAATAAAAGTTGACTTGACTTGAAAGCAGGCAAGCCTGAATGTGGTAATTCAAAGAAAAATTATTGCAAGGATCCTGCTCAATCACTACTCAGTGGGGAAAAAAGTTCCTTCCAGAACCATAATGTGGTATAGTTTTCACTACAACAAGCCAAAGAAAAACGAAGTAGGGATCACTGTACAGAACTTTTCTCAACTTTGCAAAGCCTTTGACTATCAAATGAAGGGATGTAGAGGTGCTCAAATCCATCTGCTCCACAAGGTCATGAAAACCATGATCCCAAGCAAAGTGTCCACAATATACCAATTGATGTCTATGTGGACTTTAGAAAGTAAGTTCAAAGGACTCACTGTAAATATGCCATTGTCCTTTGATCTTTAGTCTCAAATGTCCTTTCATTTTTAGTATACAAAATGTGTAGTGTCAGGTCATACAGGCCTTTTCCCTCTGAAAAGGGTCTCAATATGACACCTGCTCTGTCTCATTTTATCAAATAAACAGACTCCGGTGACTTTGTTCACGCAACAACAAGGATGACACTTGGGGTACTGAGGTGCAAAGTAACACAAAGGGACACAGGAACACAGATCCCTGATTTCTTGAAAGTGACATCAGAGGTAGACAAGGTTGTAAAGAGAGCTTTGGCACATTTACCTACATCAATCAGGGCACTGAAAACAGCAGTTGGATATTACGTTGAAGCTGTACAAGAGGTTGGCAAGGCCAAGTTTAGTTTTATGTACAGGTCTGGCCACCAAACCTACAGAAAAGACATCAATAAGCTTGGAAGAGTGCGGGAAAATTTGCAAAGATATTTCCAGGACTTGAGGAATAGAGTTACAAAAATAGGTCAAATAGGCAAGGATTTTATTCCCTAGAGCATAAAAGAATGAGGAGAGATTTGATTGAGGTATACAACATTATAAGGGTATACTAAAGATGAGGTAAATCTACAAGTTTTTCTCCCCCCATCATTTGGGTGAGACTAAAAGCCAATAGGTCATAGGTTTAAGGCAAAAGGGAACATGAGGGGGACCTACTTCACTCACAAGATGGTGCAAACGTGGAACAAGCTCCCAGCAGAACAGCAAACATGAGGAAATCTG
The DNA here is from genome assembly GCF_048418815.1 of Hemitrygon akajei. NCBI lineage: Eukaryota > Metazoa > Chordata > Chondrichthyes > Myliobatiformes > Dasyatidae > Hemitrygon > Hemitrygon akajei. The sequence goes on along the minus strand of NC_133139.1, from coordinate 67,976,294 downwards.
CAGATGCTGGAAATTCAAACAACACACACAAAATGCTGGTGGAACACAGCAAGCCAGGCAACATCTATAAGGAAAAGCACTGTCGACGTTTCGGGCCGAGACCCTTCGTCAGGACTAACTAAAGAGAAAGATACTAAGAGATTTGAAAGTAGTGTGGGGGAAGGGGGAAATGCGAAATGATAGGAGAAGACCGGAGGGGGTGGGGTGAAGCTAAGAGCTGGAAAGGTAATTGGCGAAAGTGATACAGAGCTGGAGAAGGGAAAGGATCATGGGAGGGGAGGCCTTGGGAGAAAGAAAGGGGGGGCACCAGAGGGAGATGGAGAACAGGCAGAGTGATGGGCAGAGAGAGAGTAAAACAAACAACTAAATGTCAGGGATGGGGTAAGAAGGGGAGGAGGGGCATTAACAGAAGTTAGAGAAGTCAATGTTCATGCCATCAGTTTGGAGGCTACCCAGCCAGTATATAAGGTGTTGTTCCTCCAACCTGAGTTTGGATTCATCTTGACTGTAGAGGAGGCCATGTATAGACATATCAGAATGGGAATGGGACGTGGAATTAAAATGTGTGGGCACTGGGAGATCCTGCTTTCTCTGGCGGATCGAGTGCAGGTGTTCAGCGAAAAGGTCTCCCAGTCTGTGTTGGGGGGGGGGGGGGGGGTGTGAATGGACAAGGGAATCATGTAGGGACAAAGGAGATGTCTTCCTTTTTTAAACAAAGGGGCTTCCCTTCCTCCACCATCAACTCTGCTCTCAAACGCATCTCTCCCATTTCACGCACATCTGCTCTCACCCCATCCTCCCACCACCCCACTCGGGATAGGGTTCCCCTTATCCTCACCTACCACCCCACCAGCCTCCAGGTCCAACATATAATTCTCTGTAACTTCCGTCACCTCCAACGGAATCCCACTACCAAGCACATCTTTCCCTCCCCCCCTTTCTGCTTTCCGCAGGGATCGCTTCCTACGCGACTCTCTTGTCCATTCATCCCCCCCCACATCCCTTCCCACCAATCTCCCTCCTGGCACTTATCCTTGTAAGCAGAACAAGTGCTACACCTGCCCTTACACTTCCTCCCTCACCACCATTCAGGGCCCCAGACAGTCCTTCCAGGTGAGGCGACACTTCACCTGTGAGTCGACTGGTGTGGTATACTGCATCCGGTGCGGTCTTTTATATATTGGTGAGACCCGACGCAGACTGGGAGACCGTTTCGCTGAACACCTACGCTCTGTCCGCCAGAGAAAGCAGGATCTCCCAGTGGCCACACATTTTAATTCCACGTCCCATTCTCACTGATATGTCTAACCATGGCCTCCTCTATTTTCAAGATGAAGTCACACTCAGGTTGGAGGAACAACACCTCATATACCGGCTGGGTAGCCTCCAACCTGATGGCATGAACATTGACTTCTCTAACTTCTGTTAATGCCCCTCCTCCCCTTCTTACCCCATCCCTGACATATTTAGTTGTTTGCCTGTTCTCCATCTCCCTCAGGTGCTCCCCCCCTTTCTTTCTTCTGAGGCCTCCCGTCCCATGATCCTTTCCTTTCTCCAGCTCTGTATCACTTTCGCCAATCACCTTTCCAGCTCTTAGCTTCATCCCACCCCCTCCGGTCTTCTCCTATCATTTCGCATTTCCCCCTCCCCCACACTACTTTCAAATCTCTTAATATCTTTCTCTTCAGTTAGTCCTGACGAAGGGTCTCGGCCCGAAACGTCGACAGTGCTTTGCTTCTCCTTATAGATGCTGCCTGGCCTGCTGTGTTCCACCAGCATTTTGTGTGTGTGTGTTCCCAGCAAATGTGGATTCAATCGTAACACGCAAGTTTGGATAGGTACGTGAATGAGAGTGTTTTGAAGGGCAATGGTCCACGTGCAGATAGAAGAGACCACACAGAAATCCATACTAGCACAGACTAGATGGACTAGAGGACCTATTTGTTCTTTAACTCTAAACTTTTGTTAAAAAAAAAACAATGAAGTGGTGGATACAGATGTCCCCCATTTTTTGAATGTTTGCTTTACGTCAACTCACCGTTACGAAAGACCTACATTAGTTATCCGTTTTCACTAACAGAAGGAGTTTTCACTGTTACGAAAAAAGGCAGCGCGCCGAGCAACCAAGTTCCTCCCCCAGAATTGCATTCTAGCCGGCATTGCTTAAACACGTACCTGTGAGCATCTGTGCTTTATGTCGATTTATTTTGTGCATCCATTAGCAAGACAAGTTCTAAGGTATCGGAAAATCCTAAAAGAACACGTAAGGGTGTTACACTTAGTGTAAAACTAGACATAATAAAGCGTTTCAATCGTGATGAATAAAGTAAGGACATAGCGAGTTTGGCTAAGGGTTTGTGGGAGTTGACGAAGATGATGTTGAAGAGATTTTGGCATCCCATGACCAAGAACTGAGAGATGAAGAGCTGATGAAGAGGAAAGGATAATAACTGAAGCCAAATGCAACGGTCCAAAAGTGAAGACATCCAGGAACTGAATGGGAAGCAACTGCGTGAGATTTTCGCTGCGATGATTGCAGAAAAGTATGGCTTTAGTTTTGAAAGGGTACGTAGGTTTAAGGCATATTTGCAGGATGGTTTGAGTGCTTACAAAGTGTATGATAGAAAAATGTGCGAGGCTAAGCAGTCAAGCATACTGTTGTTTTTCAAGCCTTCCACATCAGACGACGTATCTCAACCTTCGACATCGAGGCAGGCAGACATAGAAGGTGACCTGCCTGCCCTGATGGAAACAGACGACGATGAGATGACACCCCAGTCTCCTCTACCTCCCACCACCCCAACCTCCGACGACTCAGCCTAACACACCATCATCAGAGTGCTCGCTCTCTTCTTGATTCCGGTAATGTACATTATTTCTACTTTATATAGGCTGTGCATTTTTATGTGTTCTTTGGTAGCTTCATTGTTTAAAGGTTACTGGAAAGAGTGTTTCTGTCGGGAGTGCTTGCATGAGATTTTCGCTGCGGTGGACAGTGCTGCAATAATTGCAGAAAAGTATTCCTACATTATATAGGCTGTGTATTTATCAGATCATTCCTGCTTTTACTATATGTTACTATTATTTTATGTGTTATTTGGCATGATTTGGTAGGTTATTTTTTGGGTCTGGGAACACTCACAAATTTTCCCCATATAAATAAATGGTAATTGCTTCTTCACTTTACAACATTCCGGTTTACAAACCATTTCATAAGAATGCTCTACCTTCGAATAGTGGGGGAAACCTGAATTTGGAATGCATGCACACTTTTCTAGTGGTGGAGGCAAGCACAATAGAGATGCTTAAGTCTTAGGCACATGGATGTGCAGGAAATTGAGGCATATGAATATTATGTAAGCAGAAGGGATTAGTTTAGCTTGGGACAAAATCATGGACTGAAAGGCCTTTTCCTGTGCTGTAATGTTCAAAGTTCTAGGAGCACAAAAATCTGCAGATGGAAATTCAAAATACATTTTTCAACATAAACTGCCCCAAGAAGCTACAATTATTTTCAAGCAGGAAACAAATATCAAAGATAATTTTGCTTCTGAGCTAAATTTTGACCATCAGCACAGTAGGAGATTTAACTTTCAACTTAAGCAATAAAGTGGTTAGGAGTAAACATACACCTGTAGTTCCATAAGAATAAAACACAATTGCTTGTCTGGGGTTATTGAAAAAGTCACCACTTTAAACCACTAGGCCAAAGTGACTTAAGACAGCACAATCATTACTCTGATCTGCAAAAGGTTGCAAATAAAATTGAATCTTATCCTTTTCAAACTTGAAAACCCAATGATTACATTCATGAATAAAATTAGAATAAAAGTTTACAACTGCTTGAGAATCACAAGCCACTAATAAAAGTGATAGAATTGGATAGAGCAAAAGTGTGGAAAATGCATCATTTAAATTTCACCAATATCTCAGACTTTTGCATTGTAGATGATTTTTTCCACTGTAGCATGGTTAACAGAGTCATCAATGTCTAACTCATGTGAGTGCCTACCATAACTCTACTGTTAAGACTGGAGAAATATAATACAATCAAAAGGCAGATGGTCAAGGAACAAGTAAGGTTGGAATTAGTTAATACTAAAAAGCTGGAAATACAGCTGGATAAAGCATAATCCCTCTTCAGTTCTATCCATCCATACTCATCATAATTAGCAAGCATGCAATTGGTTGTAATTGATTGTAGGGATAAAGGAAGCACCTGGGGAACTTCAGATATGGAATAATTTACTAAGCAATATTGCTTCCAATAATATTAACATCTCAAATGCCTGTTTGAAAATGGCTGTTTGTTATATTTGCAATGCTAATACCTCTGCTCTGAAGGAACAATAATCACTCCAGCTTAAAAGAAATCAATACACGAGTAAAATCCTTAAGTAAACTAGATTAAATTCAAATACAATTAACAAAACTACAAAAACAGTATGGCACACAACTTTATCAGCAAGACGGAACCACGTTCTTTGGTTGTATGGATGCAACTGCAATTTTCCTCAAAGTCATAATTTAAGACACCCGAGTGCAAGGACAAGGATAGTTATATTTTGCAATAAATAATGTTTCTGCTTTTAATAGAGAGGAATAAAAGAGTGGAGATGATATAGAATTGACTATTACATCTGCTTCAACAACCAATGCTGATACCAGGCATGCATCTATCTAGCAAGAAGAGACAAGTGAACACAATTAATTCTGTACAAGTTAACTTTAAGCCAAGATGGCCATATTATCAACATGATGAGGAGACATTTTCAAATACAACAGCCTCTCTTTCTACCTGTCCTGCTGTGCATTTCTGGTGTGATTTGCTTTAGCGTAGTAATCAGATCATTGCAATTATTATTGCTATCCTCATTAAAATAGATACAGAAGCAGCTACAAGGCTTTCTTGAAATTCAAATACCAAACATTGATCAAAAAGCAAAATAAATCAGGTCCAATAAAAAGTTTACAAAACACCCAACAATTCAACTTGTATCTATGGAGAGAGAAGCAATAATGGACATCAGAGTAGTAGTAGCAGCAGTCCAGAGACCTGCACTTCACACTGACTTGGGGTGCAGTCTGTGTGTAGATTCTATGTTCTCCTCTCACCCACATACTCCAGGTACTCAAGATTCCTCCCAAACCCAAAGATTAGGTAGGTGACAGGTTGCTATAAATTGTTGCTTTAAGTAACAGAAGATTAACAAAGGAAAATTAGTGGACAATTGTAAGTTACAGAGGGAATGTACTGTACTTCCTGGAATAAATGACCTTCACCTGTTGTTGCATCATGTATCTTAGCATGTTTATCAACTCGTTTAATTTTCCATGAATTATGCCTGACCAGGTGAGCACTCCCAGTTTCTGTGCACATGTTAACGTTAATTTCAAAGGAAGTGTACTGCATATAACCATTGGATCAAGGGATACTTCAAGCATGGCACATGCCATCTTAAGGAAATTGAGATGGTCAAACAAAAAGACAACCTTGCACTTATCAATCTGAGACACAAGTTATAGCAATTTGCTAGAGGAAATCAGCAAAATGAGCGGCATCTGGTGGGAGAAGGAATTGTTTATGTTACGAGTTGAAACACGGCAACAAGACTTCTGGTGTCCTGACATGTTCTTGGGAAGTACATTAATGAGAAAGTGTTTTATAAAGGACTTTATAAGGGCGCGAGATTTTTTTTTGCAGGTAGAGAGTCTCTAACGGCAGTTTTGGCATCGCTAAGGATTAATGTGGGGAAACTCCAAAACGTGCGCGATGTGCAAAGTCAGGATCTCACCGACCATGCGGGCGCGCGCGAGAGTGCGCGAGTGAGCGCGCGCGCGCACGCGGGGCGGGGGCGGGAAGGAGGCCGACGCCATTTTGTGGCGTTAAAGCGAGACTGCTGCAGGAAGAAAAGCGGGAGTCCGGTGACCACCTTCTCGCCTGGAATGAACATACTGCAGTAAATTAGATGTGTACAAATGCAGGACTCACACATAAACTTCTCAAAAAAGTGTTTTTCTAAAAAATCGTCATTTAAATTCACAACCACACGTGGAAATCGCGTGCCAGCTACAGCATCGCATGCGCAAAGATCGCGTTTTAAACCAAAAATAAGTGAAATATATTTTGAATTGGTCATTTCCATGCACAGCCGTATTACCCGATTTACTTTAAACGCTATACCAGTTAAAGATAAAACGCATCAGCCCGAGCGCTAGGAGAGCCAGGCTGGCGGGTAGTAATTGACAGCGCTATTAACCTATCATATGGAATACTGGCGGTAACTTAGCCAATCAGCGAATAAGATGAGGAAATATAAACCAGTATCAAAGGCGCCCCAACTAGGAATTATTTGTAGCGATCACGTCAGAGCGACATCAAATAGTTCTCAATAACTCAGCTGTGAGCTTTAATGATGGATAAGAATCACCATGAAAAATCCCCGATCGCACTAACCTCCATAGCGACCGTCCATTGTGATCCCGCTTCAGTCAGAAACGTTCGGGCCTTAATGACGTCGAAAGAGCCGGGGAGGGCGGGATACGTGAGGCGCGCGCTGGGAAGAACGAGTCACGTGAACCGCGGCCCGGGTTGGGCGGATCACGTGCGCTCGCAGGCTCGTTCCTCCTAGTTTTCCTAGGTGGTAGATGCGCTCCTTGACTTTAAATTGACTGTAACTAATATCACACGCAACTAGGTGTCATTCAAAGCAGCTTGCTTTGACAAATACAGATGAATTAAAGCTATCCCATCACAAACAAGAGAAAAAGTGCAGGTGCTGGAAATCCAAGCAACACACACAAAATGCTGCCTGGCCTGCTGAGCTCCCCACCCCCCAGCATTTTGTTTATGATAAATTAGGTGCATTTTTTTGCCTGATACCCTGAACTGTTTAATCAAAACACCTTAGATAATCAGAATCAAGTTTAATATGCAAACACAAGGAAATCTGCGGATGCTGGAAATTCAAACAACAACACACACAAAATGCTGGTGGAACACAGCAGGCCAGGCAGCATCTATAGGGACTGTATATGTCTATCCATGGCCTCCTCTATTGTCAAAATGAATCCAAACTCAGGTTGGAGGAACAACACCTTATATACCGGCTGGGTAGCCTCCAACCTGATGGCATGAACATTGACTTCTCTAACTTCTGTTAATGCCCCTCCTCCCCTTCTTACCCCATCCCTGACATATTTAGTTGTTTGTTTTTTTTTCTCTCTCTCTGCCCATCACTCTGCCTGTTCTCCATCTCCCTCTGGTGCTCCCCTCCCCCTTTCTTTCTCCTGAGGCCTCCCGTCCCATGATCCTTTCCCTTCTCCAGCTCTGTATCACTTTCGCCAATCACCTTTCCAGCTCTTAGCTTCATCCCACCCTCTCCAGTCTTCTCCTATCATTTCGCATTTCCCCCTCCCCCCACTAATTTCAAATCTCTTACTATCTTTCCTTTCGGTTCGTCCTGACGAAGGGTCGGCCCGAAACGTCGACAGCGCTTCTCCCTATAGATGCTGCCTGGCCTGCTGTGTTCCACCAGCATTTTGTGTGTGTCAGGTTTAATATCATAGGCATTTGACATGAAATTTGATAACCTTCTGGCAGCAGTACAATGCAATACATGATAATAGACAGAAATAACTGAATTAGAGTAAATACATACTGTAATAGCTAAATAAGTAGTGCAAAACAAAAGGAAATAGAAGAAGCGAGGTAGAGCTCATGGGTTCAATGCCCATTTAGAAATCAGATGTCAGAGGGGAAGAAACTTTTCCTGAAACGCTGAGAATCAGAATCAGGTTTATTATCACTGGCATGTGTTGTGAAATTTGCTTACTTAGCAGTAGTAGTTCAATGCAACACATAATATAGAAGAAACAAATAATAATAATAAGTAAATCAATTACAGTATATGTATATTTAATGAATTAAAAATAGTGTAAAAAAAATATATACTGTATTTAAAAAAGTGAGGTAGTGTTCACAGGATAAATGTCCGTTTAAGAATCAGATAGCAGAAGGGAAGAAGCTGTTCCTGAATCACTGAGTGTGTGCCTTCAGGCTTCTGTACCTCCTACCTGATGGTAACAGTGAGAAAAGGGCATGCCCTGGGTACTGGAGATCCTTAATAATGGACGCTGCCTTTCTGAGACACCGCACCCTGAAGATGTCCTGGGTGCTTTGTAGGCTAGTACCCAAGATGGAGCTGACTAGATTTACAACCTGGGGCAGCTCACTCTGCTCTTCTTGCACACTGGTATAATCGTTGCCCTTTTGATACAGATGTGATGCACCATCAATAACTCACGCTGAGACGTAGGAAGCGAGGTATCGGCTTTTATTGACTGGAAGAATGAACAACACTACATCCTGGGGAATGAGGCAGGGCAACAGGCCTCAGTCGCCTTTATACAGGGGTCTGTGGGAGGAGCCACAGGAGCAGTCAGCAGGGGTCTGTGGGAGGAGCCACAGGAGCAGTCCAGACAGGTATATGTAGTTCACCACAAGATGGGAACTTCCAACTGTAGTAATGAGAGATTGAAAATGTCTTTGAACATCCTGCCAGTTGGTTGGTACAGGTATTCCATCAGGGCCTGTTGCCTTGAACGGTTCAAAGGTTCAATTTAATGTCAGCAAAATGTATACGATATACATCCTGAAATGCTTTAACTCAAGTGTTGTAACTCAGTGAAATCCCACTGGAAGCGGGGTGCTGAAAACACCAGCAAGTGTTCAAAGGTTCATCATCTTGAAAGACAGCCTGACATCGGTCTCCGAAACAGAGATCACAGGGTCACTGGGTGCTGCAGTGATCCTCATAGCTGTAGTTTTATTCTCCTTTTCAAAGTGAGCAGAACAGGTACTGAGCTCATCTGGGAGTGAAGCATCATTGCCATTCGCCATGTTGGGTTTCACTTGGTAGGAATCAATGTCCTGTAAACCCTACCAGAGTTGACATGCTTCCAAAGTCACCTCCAACCTGGCCTGGTATTGTTCCTTACCTCTTGAAAAATAGCCCTCCAGAAGTCATACCTGGTATTCTTATACAGACGTGGGCTGCCAGACTTAAATGCCACAGCTCATCAACTGAGAATGTAAAATATCTACCAAATTCATGCTCAGGTATATCAACTTTGACTGGTGCACACCAGTTTTTTTTTAATAAACCGCCTGTTATTTTGAACATCAATTCCGTGTGCCCTTTCAGTTTGCTCCTAAAGTGTGCAATAAAGAATTAAAGTAACAGACCACCAGGTATCCCAGACTTACACTTGCAGTATAAATAAAGATGTTCCTTCCCCTGGGTTTGGGTCTTTCTATTGGGGAGGAAACTGCATCCTTTTTTTAATATTGTTTAGAGAGACAGCACAGTACCCAGCCCTCCCAGTTGATAGCTGTAAATAGAGTAAACCAATTTTCAAACATACAAACTAACTGTGTTTTTTTAACTTGGAAAGAAAGTTGCTTAAATGTCCTTAATGTATCTGCCTCTACCACTACCCCTGGCAGTGTATCCTACACACCCACCACTCTCTGTGTAAAACAGAGAGTAAAAATATGATATGCATCTAAATCACTATCTCAAAAAGCAATCTCTGGCAATCTCATAATACTTTCCTTCAATCACTTTATAATTATAGACAAAAATGAGTCCAAGCAAAGACCCAAATTATTAGCTATCCTCTTCTCTCCGCGGATGTTGTCTGACCCACTGAGCTCCTCCAGTATTCAGCATGTATTTACAAATCAAGATGGTGTGCAACTTAGAGGGGAACCTGTAGATGGTGTTCCCCATCCACCTGCCACCCTTGCTGGCAGAAGTCATGGATCTGGGAAGTGCTGTTAGGACAGCCTGGTAAGTGACTACTGTGCGCTTTGCAGATGGTACAGCAGAGATGAGTACATGATAAAGTAAAGGCTTAGCAAGGTGAATGGAGCGTCTAATCAGGCAAATATGGGGAAGGGGCTGAGAGCAAACATGCCATAAATGGTGGAGGGGTACAATCAGAAAATGCTAGAAACACTCAGCAAAAGTATGTGGCATCTATGAAGACAGAGAAAGAAATACAGGAAAGGGCAATAAATGATGATAATAGGCACAGAATGACTGGACGGCCAAAGACTTTGCCCCAGGATAGAAATGGCTGATACAAGGGCTGACACAAAATGCTGGAGGAACTCAGCAGGCCAGGCAGCATCTGTGGAAAAGAGCAAACAGTTCACATTTCAGGCCGAGACCCTTCATCAGGACTGGAAAGGAAGGTCTTAGGAGGAAAGAATAGGAGGGATATCAAAGGTTCTGATAGGAAAACCTCAAAGCATTCCACAAGTATAAAAACCCTAAGGCATTCTACAAGTACACAAACAGCAAGGGGATAAGACAAGAGAGAATAGTAGAAAAGTGACAGCAGAAAGGTGCGTATGGAACTGGAGGAGATAGCAGAGATACTTAATGAATACTTTGCTTCAGTATTCACTACGGAAAAGGATCTTGGCGATTGTGGGGATAACTTGCAGCAGATTGAAAAGATTGAGCATATAGACATTAAGAAAGAGGATGTGCTGGAGCTTTTGGAAAACATTAAGTTGGATGAGTCTCCGGGACTGGATGAGATATACCACAGGCTACTGTGGGAAGCGAGGGAGGAGATTGCTGAGCTTCTGGTAATGATCTTTGCATCACCAGTGGGGATGGGAGAGGTTCCTGAGGAGTGGAGGGTTGCAGATGTTGTTCCATTACCTAACACAGATGCCTTGTGCAGGAAGGCACAGAGTCGACTGTACTTCCTAAGAAGGTTGGCGTCATTCAATGTCTGTAGTGAGATGCTGAAGATGTTCTATAGGTCAGTTGTGGAGAGCGCCCTCTTCTTTGTGGTGGCGTGTTGGGGAGGAAGCATTAAGAAGAGGGACGCCTCACGTCTTAATAAGCTGGTAAGGAAGGCGGGCTCTGTCGTGGGCAAAGTACTGGAGAGTTTAACATCGGTAGCTGAGCGAAGGGCGCTGAGTAGGCTACGGTCAATTATGGATAACTCTGAACATCCTCTACATAGCACCATCCAGAGACAGAGAAGCAGTTTCAGCGACAGGTTACTATCGATGCAATGCTCCTCAGACAGGATGAAGAGGTCAATACTCCCCAATGCCATTAGGCTTTACAATTCTACCGCCAGGACTTAAGAACTTTTTAAAAGCTATTATTAATGCTTTTTGAGATAGTGATTTAGATGCATATCATATTTTTTTTACTGAGTTAAGTATTGTATGTAAGTAGTTTTGCTACAACAAGTGTATGGGACATTGGAAAAAAAGTTGAATTTCCCCATGGGGATGAATAAAGTATCTATCTATCTATCTATCTATCTATCTATCTATCTATCATTATTCAAGAAAGGGAGTAGAGATAGCCCAGGAAATTGTAGACCAGTGAGTCTTACTTCAGTAGCTGGTAAGTTGATGGAAAAGATCCTGAGAGGCAGGATTTATGAACACTTGGAGAGGCATAATATGATTAGGGATAGTCAACATGGCTTTGTCAAGGGCAAGTCGTGCTTTGTAAGCCCGATTGAATTTTTTGAGGATGTGACTAAACACACTGATGAAGGTAGAGCAATAGATATAGTGTATATGGATTTCAGCAAGGCATTTGATAAGGTACCCCATGCAAGGCTTATTGAGAAAGTAAGAAGGCATGGGATCCAAGGAGACATTGCTTTGTAGATCCAAAACTGGCTTGCCCAGAGAAGGCAAAGGGTGGTTGTAGACGGGTCATATTCTGCATTAGCAAAGTATGTATATGATACTATATACTACTTTGAGATTCCTTTCCTTGTTGGAATTTCCAAGTAAAAAGAACAAATACAATAGAATTTTATGAAATACTATAACTAAACAGGCAAAGACTGACAACTAACCAATGTGCAAAAGAAGACAAACTGTACGAATAAAAATAATTCTGAAAACATGTGTTGCAAAGGGTCTCTGTAACTGAGTCCATAGGTTGTAGAGTCAGTACAGAGTTGTGGTGAGTGAAGTCATTTGGACCTGCTCAGGAGTCTGATGCTGATACGTGATACCCCCGATACCCGCTCCCCAGCAGTGGTGCAAGAAGGTGCTCATCCCCACCATCTCAAAGACCACTAGAGATGGATAATAAATACTAGCCCTGCCAGAATTACCTGGGTTCTCTCACCCCCTCATGATAAAAATAGAAAGACGTAATCAGTGAATCACCGGCAGTGGTGTTTCACATCACAACCATTTTATCTGGTGTTCCTGCAAGGGTTTATCCTTGATCTCTTCAGTTCGTCTTTGATCACAAACTGTGAGCCTTAGCCACAAACAACATCATTACGCAGATATGTATACAAAACTCAATTCACAACACTGTGGTGACATTTTGACCCCAAAGTGAGCTTCAGGAAACATATCCATGCCATCACAAAGAACATCAATTTCCATCTTTGTAGTTACCTAACTCTACCACAGCCTTGGGTTTAGTTGCTACTTGAAACCTACACTGTGTGCTTAGCCCCCTGTTGTATTCACTTTGTACTTATGACTGTGATTTTCCAATGCCAGATTTAAGTTTGCTGATGACTTCGATGTCATTGGCCGAATCAAAGGTGGAAGCAGGATGGCTCTGATGAAGCATGGCAACCTGTTGCAGGCAGTTTATAAAACTTCTAAACTACTTTCACTGCAATCTGCAGCCTGTAATTTCCCCTTAAGTAATGTAATTTTGAATTGTCTTAACACACTAGCAATTTCATGATCTTCTGAAGGATTTAGCAAGCTTAACTCTCAAGTCCACAGGTTTGGCAGCTTTAAGCTGATGAAAGCACATCGCCATGGCCGTAAGAGTGGGAGGACTCCAAGCCAGACTGAAAAAACACCAAGTTGTGAAACTTCCTATACTTGTTAGCAAACATACAGTCACTGGAGAACAAGAATGAGAACCCAGAGGAAATTGAGGTATTGATTCATGGAGACTCTGCTTCACAGAGACATGTCTCTCTCCAGACAAGACGGATATGTTAGTGAGACCCAAGGGTTTCTCAATACACATGATGGACTGGATTGCTGATTCGGAGAAGGCAAAAGGAGGGGATCTATGTTTCATGATTAACATTTTGTGGTGATTCAACGCAGTGGTGTTGTCATGCTCTTGCCCCGCCCCGCCCAATCTGGAACATCCAACAATTAAGTGCTGAGTGTTCTATTTATAAGAGAGTTCTCCTCTGTGATCCTGTCGGTTTACATAGTTTACATACTGCCAAAGGCAGATGTTAAGTAGGCACTTGAAGTATTGATTGTCATGACCAGCAAGCAAGAAGCAGCCTACCCTGAAGCCTTTCAAATTATTGTTGGCAACTTCAATCAAGCTTGTTTGAAGAAATCTCTGCCTAATTATCATCAATTTATTACCTGCAGCACCAGGAGCCCCTACACACTTGACTATTGCTATACTACGATTAGGAATGCCTACCATTCCAGGCCTAGACTGCATTTTGGGAAATCTGATCACTTGTCTGACCTCCTCCTACCTGTGTACAGGCAGAGGCTGTAGAGGCGAGGACTACAAAGAGGTGGCTGCAGGAGGCAGAGGAGTGGCTACGGGGTAGCGCAAGTTGCTGACAAGGCCATGTCCAAGGAGTCATCAGAAGATATGAATGAATACACCACGATTGTCACAGATTTTATATAAACAATCATAGATGGGCGTATCTCCACAAAATCATTCAGACTCTTCCCCAACCAGAAGCCCTAGTTGACCCATGAGATCCAACCTGCTCAAGTCCGGATCAATGGCACTCATGTCTGGTGACCAAGTAAAATGCAAGTGGTCCAAGTACAACCTCTCATATGCAATGTGGCAATTTTGGACCAAATTTTAATCACTAAAGGTTGCTCAACAGCCGTGACAGCGCTTGAATACTCCCACCTCCTACAAAGTGAAACCGAGTGACATAGGTGACAACAAGGCTTTGCTCCCAGATGCGCTCAATGCCTTTTATGCTCGCTTCGACCATCAAAACATGGAGGCACCTTCACAAACTCCCACAGCCCTGCCCTTGATGACCATATGATTTCAGTCTCCGAGGCTGACGCAAGGACATCCTTTGGGACAGTGAACCCACGGAAATCACCTGGCCCAGACAGGGTACTTGGCCGAGTACTGAAGACCTGTCCTGATCTGGCTGGAATGTTCACTGATATATTTAACCTCTCACTTCAGCAGTCTGAGGTACCCACCTGCCTCAAGCAGGCTTCATTTATACCGGTGCCAAAGAAGAATGTGGTAACCTGCCTCAATGACTATTGTCCAGTTGCACCATATCCTCTGCTTTGAGAGGCTGGTGATAAAGCCTACCAACTCTTGCCTGAGCAGCGACGCGACTTGGACTCACTCCAATGTGCCTACTGTCACAACAGGTCAACAGCAGATGCCATTTTATTGGCTCTTCACTCAGCCCTGGAATGTCTGGACAGTGAAGATGCACACATCAGGATGCTTTTCATTGACCACAGCTTGGCATTTAATGCTATCATCCCCTCAAAACTAATCAATGAGCTTCAAGACCTTGACCTTAATACCTCCTTGTGCAACTGAATCCTTGATTTCCTCACTTGCAAACACCAGTTTTGTATTCATGACTGTGAGGCTAAGTACAGCTCCAGTGCCAGGAAGGAGGTACAGGAGCCTTAGGACCCACATCACCAGGTTCAGGAGCAGTTATTACCCCTCAACCATCAGGCTCTTGAACCAGAGGGGATAAATTCACTCAACTTCACTCATACCAACACTGACTTTGAAGGACTCTTCGTCTCGTGTCCTCAATATTTATTGTTATTATTTTGTTTTGGTTTTGCACTGCCTGTTGTCTTCTGTACATTGGTTACTTGTCCATCTTGTAAGATTTTTTCATTGATTCTATTTTATTTCTTTGTATTTACTGTGAATGCACACAAGGAAATGAGCCTCAGGGTTGTATTTGGTGACATATATGAACTTTGATAATGAATAACTTATTTTGAACTTGGTTACTTGTTTAATATTATGTTCTGCTGACTATTCATACAGAGCCACAATGGAAGCAAGTTACCCTTGATCTCAAGGCAGTGTTGAATACTAATAAAGTGGATTGTGCCTAATAAGGCCATTGGTTAAGTGAGGCAGCTGCTTATTTAGGACAACTCCTGAAGAAGAAAAACTAATTGAGAAAATAGTAGGGATTCCCATTGTTTATTAGGGACACTATGCTGCTTAAGTGGGGCAGGGCACTGTTGCCGAATAATTTCTAACTCGTATCAGTTATGTGAACCTGTGTGGCTGTTAGACACAAAAGCAGTGATTTTTGTCAATGATAATTGGTGTGAAATAAGCAGGAAGAGAATTCAGAACCGTTTTGCTCACTGCGGTTTCAAGCTTTCAGGCATGCAGAAGCTAGAAATAACTGGGAAAATGAAATGAATTAATTACTTATCATCATAGTAACTGAAGAATTTGAAGGTATTGACATTTTCTTTACATGTTACAAAAAAAATGAGGACATAGTGGTCAAAAACATTGCATGAAGTCTGTCTGTTATGTGCACTAGGTAGCTGTACAGAATTTTGTTCATTTGTAGTTAATAAATTCCTTTCTCTATAGCTATTAGAAACTAATACTTATAGTTTTACAGTATCAGATTTTTATAGTACTGTTGTAGTATTGACAGTGTTCTAACTTGTTCTGTATTTTATTGAAATACATAATTTATTACTCTGTTAAAAGGTCTTTTTTATGCCTTTTAAATTATTTCCATGAAACTTTGGCTAAATGGGGCAGTCGTTTAATTTGGCCAAATTAACCACCATTGTAATAATAATAAATTCTATGAACTTCAGGGCCTCTGAAACTGCCCATATCCTAACAGCCAGCAAATTTTGTTTGCTTATTGCTCGTGCCTGTTAGATTTAAAAAAGCCACAATTTATAAATTTCAATCTCTTAATAGCAGTTTCTTTTGATACTTTAACTTCCTCCAGTTCCACAATCATGTTGATTAATTTCTGGATAATTAAGTATTCTCAAATTTATATACTTCGCTATTGGCTTCTTTATCTTCATCTACCAGAGTATTCAGCCCAGAATTTTCTCCCAAAACCCCTTCAATATCTCAGTATGTATTGACCTTTGAGTTTGCTCAAAGCCCTGGGCTTAGGTAGAGGGGATCTGCTCAGCAACACAAACGCTACAAATATAGATATAGAGAAGCTAACTTCCTCTGGTTGGTAAGCTTGCAACTAAGATTTGTCTCAGAATATCGAGTGAGCCATTGGGAGAATTGTTTTAACTCTCTCTTTGAGCGTTTGGACTTCTGAGGATAATATGGAAACGTGGACAAGAGAGTATGATTGTTATGTCTAATTCTGCTTCCATAAAACTTTGATCAAGCTTCATCCTTATAAGATTTTAGCTGTAACTCTAATTCATTTTGTAATGTTAAGAAAGCTTACGAGTGGAAGTTTATGCAGAATAATTGAGTGTAGGCAGCTATTTCGCAAATAGGCATCGTTACGTCTTTTGAATGACAGTTAATATATCCTACCGAAAACGAAGGACCGCTCGCGTCAACGTATAGATTAAGCCAATCGGCGGCGGAGGGCGGTCCTTCCGGAGCTAGAAAATTCTCCAGCAGCGGGGACAGGGCTTTTTTTGAATTTAACGAAATCAAAATGGATTCTTGGTATTCAGGTAAATAGTGAAGCCTTTTGATTTAACTTTTCTACGGTATTCCAGTTTTGTTTTGAGCCGATCCTTTCTTAAATTGTGATTTTAAAAATGCGTTTGTTTGACGGTAGGAGAGGGGTGGGATGATTAAATAATTGTCCTTAATTTCCGCCTTGGTCGCGTCATTTTAACGTGAAACCAACCTAACGTGTTGGGTGGTTGATGTCCCGCCCAATCAGTCGTGATTGGCTTTGGGATTGTAGGCTACTAGAATGCTGATACAGAATTGGTTAATTAACGTGTCACTCAAACCATTGCGTTAGGTTTACAGGAACTTGTGTCGTTTTGTTTGAAACGGAATGTTTAGTAGTTTAGAAATCTATTAGAATAAGTGTTTGATTTCCAAGCATTACAGACGTTCTATTGTGAATTAAATCGGTTTTGATCAGTCTTCATGTGAATGGTTTACATATTGACAGTAAAATCGTTTATTTTCCGTGGCGGTTTGGGATATTTTGCAGCATCTTGTTTTGAGAGGGGAGTACGACTACTCGATCCACGTACAAATTTTAAAGGGTGCATATTATGATTCCCGGGATGAAGATTTAGAAAAAAAAATTCACGACGCTACAAAATGGCGGCACCTAATCAGCGTGGATTTTTCGGGTCGCGCGCCCTCCCGCCGTGTCCGCGCGTGTCCCTGGGATTGACGTGCGCGTGGACGTAAATCACTTCCACTCCTGTTTGATCAAGTGTATGTGCTAGGGTCCCGGTTGACCCCGGGATTCCCTGAGAAGTGCAAGTTCGATTTTATCAGCAAAAAGGTGTAAGTGGCGTGTATTTGCACATTCTCTTGCACGATGCTCCTCATCCATTGTTACAACGAAGAAGCGTGGTTAGATCCAAGGTTGAATCTTAACTATGCCACAGTTAATCTGCCGGAAGAACTTGACGGGTCGGGCAACATCTGCTAAGGAAAGGAATTGTCAGTCTTTCAGGTGAAAACCCTGAAACGTCGAGAATTTATTTTCTTCTACAGGTGCTGTTCAACCTGTTGTGTTTTAACGATAGAGTTTTATGGTTCCGGATTTCAGCATCTGCATTCTTCTCTGCCTCCATGCCTCTACTGAGTGGTGCTAAATCCATGGGGTTGCTATATTTCTCCTTTGTGATGTACCCAATGATAAGGGTAGCTGAGTGAGATGCGACCACTTCCACAGAATGAGCCATTGACCAGTAAATCACCTCGGACCCATCTGCTCGTTCTTGTAACTTTGGGCATCTGCAGTCAGATTCTCTCAAAGGATTTTGGAGTGAAATTTGTGATTTTGGCGAAAGCTTTGAGCAATATGTCAACAGGGATGCATGGATAGTGTTGAAAAGTAAGGGTGATTTGCAATTGTTCAGCATCCCAAACCAGGGGTTGGAGAGGGGAGCTGAGAGAGAGGTATTTAGTATAGGGATTTGAAGGGGAATACAGTAAGTCTGGAATTGAGGAGAAGTTAGGAAGACAGTGCAATGTTAAAATAGAAAATGTCCAGATTTGTCATCAATAATACCATGCAAAGTTGTAGAAAATAGGTGGCAAGTCTTCCCTGTTTGTGTACATGTGCTTTGCAGTAAAGTCCAACATGTTATTTGCTTTATATCTGTCTCTGTAGCTATACTAATTTGTTTCATTAAAATATATTCAGATCCCTGTGCTGCCTCCAATTTAAACAGTATTCTGGTTGTATGACTTTTCTTACTAAAATTAATCACCTCATACCTTGCATTCCATAATTTGTCAAATTTTGACTGCCCCTATGTCCTCCTTGCATTCCTTAAGTAGTATCCCTTTAGGGAGTAGTTACTGAAGTAACACAAGAACGCTGCTGTTCTTTACAATTCTCTTCTCGGATCTTTCTGATGAAGCTAATGAAGCAGATGAGGCTTAAATTTAAATATCTCATCCCTGATAATCCCTGTTCTCCATCTTCCTCTGGTGCTCCCCCCCCTTCCTTTCTCCTGAGGCCTCCCGTCCCATGATCCTTTCCCTTCTCCAGCTCTGTATCACTTTCGCCAATCACCTTTCCAGCTCTTAGCTTCATCCCACCCCCTCGGGTCTTTTCCTATCATTTCGCATTCCCCCCCCCCCCCCCACTTTCAAATCTCTTACTATCTTTCCTTTCAGTTAGTCCTGACGAAGGGTCTCGGCCCAAAACGTTGACAGCGCTTCTCCCTATAGATGCTGCCTGGCCTGCTGCGTTCCACCAGCATTTTGTGTGTGTTGTTGTTTGAATTTCCAGCATCTGCAGATTTTCTCGTGTTTGCCTGATAATACAATTCTTGTTTGGTACTACATGGTACAAATATGTTTGTGGTGTTATTATAATGAGATTAATTGCTGTTTGGTAATTGATTTCTGATCAGGAAGTATTTATATGCCACAGTTATAGACCTTACATCTCACAACATGCCCTTCGGCCCATCTGGTCAGTGCTGAGCTGGTCTTAGCTTAGTCCCATATACCTACAACCAGTCCATAACCCTCCATATGTCTCACATCCATGTACTTATCCAACGTTTTTTCTGAATGTGTCAATTTTAGCTGTTTACATACACTTCTCAATCTTAAGAAAAACTAAGGAGTAGATACAGCTAATTGTGCCTTTAAGGAACAGTCTGAGGTCTAGGAACATAAAATTTAAATTCCATTTTAAAAAAATAAAAATCTATGTTGGGTTGTGTCAAGTTGTCTTGCAATTTGGGCTACCAGTGAAGGCTAGCTGCTGCTTGTAAGATGTTGAAACCAGAGTTTGACAGTGCATCTGATCTCAATGGCATGGGATTACAAAATAAGAACATAAGAAATAGGAGCAGGAGTAGGCCATCTGGCCTGTTGAGCCTGGCCATGAATCTGCCTTTTCCCCATAACCCTTAATTCCGCTACTATGTAAAAATCTATTCAACCTTGTCTGGGAGTACAGTTGGACGAGAAGCTAGACTGGACTGCCAACACAGATGCCTTGTGCAGGAAGGCACAGAGTCGACTGTACTTCCTTAGAAGGTTGGCGTCATTCAATGTCTGCAGTGAGATGCTGAAGATGTTCTATAGGTCAGTTGTTGAGAGCGCCCTCTTCTTTGTGGTGGCGTGTTGGGGAGGAAGCATTAAGAAGAAGGACGCCTCACGTCTTAATAAGCTGATAAGGAAGGCGGGCTCTGTCGTGGGCAAAGTACTGGAGAGTTTAACATCGGTAGCTGAGCGAAGGGCGCTGAGTAGGCTACGGTCAATTATGGAAAACCCTGAACATCCTCTACATAGCACCATCCAGAGACAGAGAAGCAGTTTCAGCGACAGGTTACTGTCGATGCAATGCTCCTCAGACAGGATGAAGAGGTCAATACTCCCCAATGCCATTAGGCTTTACAATTCAACTGCCAGGACTTAAGAACTTTTTTTAAAGCTATTATTAATGCTTTTTGAGTTAGTGATTTAGATGCATATCATATTATTACTGAGTTAAGTATTGTATGTAATGAGTTTTTGCTACAACAAGTGTATGGGACATTGGAAAAAAATGTTGAATTTCCCCATGGGGATGAATAAAGTATCTATCTATCTATCTATCTCTATCTATCTTAAATATATTTACCGAGGTAGCTTCCACTGCTTCATTGGGCAGAGAATTCCACATATTCACCACTCTCTGGGAAAAGCAGTTCCTCCTCACCTCCATCCTAAATCTACTTCCACAAATCTTGAGGCTATGTCCCCTAGTTCTAGTCTCACCTACCAGTGGAAATAACTTTCCTGCCTCTATCTTATTTCTTTCATGACTTTATGTTTTTATAAGATCTTCTCTCATTTTTGTATTCTTATTTTTCATAAAATGTTACAAAAATGCCTTGTTGGTGTTGCTCTTTTTATGTTATTGATTTTAAGCTGAGTTGTCCTTTTAATTTGTGGCGTTAAAATAAATATATGATAAAATATCCTGTCTGTCATGAATCTTCATTTCAATTAAGAGGATCTACAAGATTTGCATACCATTAGATGAGTTTTTGGTTAAAACCTAGATATGTTTAATTTTAAAATGTGAGTTCTGAATATTGAATGTAATATTCTTCAGTTGTCACTGTGGAATGTTACACTTGAATAGACAATCACCTGGCAGCTTTCCTTTAGAGCTTTATCCAGCAGGTGTCGTTCCATCAGTGGAGTGAAATATTGAAAGGCAGCACCTAAGCAAGATGTATTTGAATGCTATAGATTTTTGAAACTTTTAAAAGTATAAGCAAAAAACTTTTTGAATGCCTAATAATAAATATGATGTTCTCAGTTTTTGCTGTTCTAATCTCAACCTGTGAGTGGGCTATGATGTTGAGACTGCAGATTCTGGATTTCCTGATTAATTTATTTTCATCTAGAATAGGCGCAGGCTGCAGATTCTGGTTTCCTTTTTATTTGTTTTGATTTAGAATAGGCACTTTCGGCCCTTTGAGCTGTGCTGCCCAGTAACCCCGGACAACCGTGATATAACCCCAGCCTAATCGAGGACAATTTTATAATCACCAATTAACATACCTGGTACTTCATTGGACTGTGGGAGGAAAGCGAAGCACCTGGAGAAAACCCACACAATCCCACAGGCAGGATGTACAGAGACTCTTAACAAAGGACGTTGGGATTGAGCTCCAAACTCGGAACCCCAAGCTGTAATAGCTTTGTGCTAACTGCTACACTACTTTAGTGCCCATTTTGGTCATCTTCACTAGTTTTCTGAAGTCCAGACAAGCGAGTTAAAATTTCTGTAATTTGTTCTTGCGTGTTCCTAATCTTGTTTTCATGATAAACAATGAAGACAGTTTGATGTGTTGCCTGTGGCTACTTTTGGAAAACAATTTAAAGATTCCATTTTTCAACAGTGCTAGGACAGGCAAGTCTGCTATGTCTTGAATTATAGACCTGGCTTCAACACTTTGCTGAGAGGATGATGACCAGAGGATACTTTAGTGTGCACTGTTCATTACAGATCCAAAGAATTTCAGTGTCTTGACTGTGCTTTCCAGCTAACATCGTGAACCTCCCCCCCCCAATTGCCTGATGAGCCTATGATCTCAGTTTCTGAAGCTGGCGTACAGGGTACCTGACCATGTACTAAAGACCTGTGATGACCAACTGGCTGATGTGTTCACTGAGATCTTTATTTCTCACTTTGGCAGTGTGTGGTACCCACCTGCTTCAAGCAGGGTTCAATTATACCGGTGCCCAGGAAGAGTGTGGTGACCTGTCTCTATGACTATTGCCTAGTTGTACTTATATTCACAGTGATGAAGTGTTTTGAGAGGTTGGTGATGAAACATCTCAGCTCCTGCCTGAGAGGCAACTTGGATCTGTTCCAATTTGCTTACAGGTATACAGCAGATGCCATGTCTTTGGCTATTCACTCAACCTTGAACAGTAATGATGCATACATCAGGATGCTCTTAGCATCGACTACAACTCAGCATTCAATGCCATCATCCTTTCAAAACTGATCAATAAGCTCCAAGACCTTGGCCTTAATACCTCCTTGTGCGATTGGATCTTGGATTTCCTTACTTTTAGACTCCAGTCAGTAAGGGACCCTCCACAATCTCCATCAGCAAAGGTGCACCACAAGACTGTGTGCTTAGACCCCTTGCTCTACTTGCTTTCCATCTTTGACTGTATGGTTAAGCACAGGTTTAGTTTCATATTCAAGCTTGCTGATGACACCACTCTTGTGGGCCCTAATCAAAAGTTGTGATGAATCAGCATACAGGAGGGATATTGACAATTTGGTTCAGTGGTGTCATACAACAACCCCTCACTCAGTGTCAGCAAAACCAAGATTATAGATTTCAGGAGAGGGAAGCCAGAGGTCCACAAACCGGTCCACGAGCCAGACCGCATAGGAGGATCAGAGGTGGAGAGGGTTAGCAACTTTAAATTCCTAAGTGTTACTATTTCACAGGACCCGTCCTGGACTCAGCACATAAGTGTAATTTGGAAGAGAATCTGCCAGTGCCTCTACATCTTTAGTGTTTGCCAAGATTTGGCATGACATCTAAAACTTTGGCAAATTTCTGTTGGATATGTAGTGGAGAGTATATTGACTGGCTGCATCGCTGATGCTTTCAAATGAAAAATCATACAAACGGTAGTGGATTCGGCCCAGTACCTCATGAGTAAAGCCCTCCCAACCTTTGAGTACAATTACATAAAATCCAGTTGCAGGAAAGTAGCATTCATCATTAGAGATCCCTACCACCAAGCTCATGCTCTCTTCTCGCTGCTGTTGTCGTGTAGGAGGTACAAGAGCCTCAGGACTCGACCACCAGATTTAAGAACACTTACTACCCCTCACTTGCCCCATCAGTGTAATGCTCCCACAACCAATGATCTCACTTTAAGGATTCTTTATTCCATTATTTCATGTTCTAATTATTGCTATTTATTTGCATTTGCACAGTTTGTTGTCTTCTGCACTCTGGTTGATCATTCATTGATCCTGTTATATTTAACTATTCTATAGATTTGCTGAGTATGTCCACAAGAAAATGAATCTCAGGGTTTTATATGGTGACGTATATGTACTTTATAATAAATTTACTTTGAACTTTAAACTCCATTCTGTTTTCCTTTGAATAATTTCAATTTGAGATCTTTTCCATTTTCCTTAACTGTGACTGCTCTTAGTTGGGCAGGCATGAAATCCTAGAGGGTCAGCACCATCTATGGAGGGGAATAAACATTTACTGCCTCAGTCCAAAATGTTGACTGTTTATTCCTCTCCGTAGATGTTGCTGACCTTTGTTCCTGCAGCATTCTGTGTGCGTTGCTCTGGATTTCCAGCATTTGCAGAAACTTGTGTTCACTTTTCGTTGACTTCATTTTCAATCATGACTGGTTCATTTCTTAATCTCCTTACATATCAACCAGACCAAGGATACTCACCTTTCACCTTAGCAGCCTGTATCTACATTTGATCTGTTATTCACCATAACTTGTACAAGAGATTTCACCATCAGACATAACTTTCCCTTCATTTTTGCATTCCATAGTGATTATTCTCTCTGTGACTCCCTGATTTATTTTTTCCATATTGTGCATTTCCCAATTCTCAGGTCACCTTGAGAGGTATGCCATTGGCCCCTTTACCTCTGCCCTTCCCACCAACTAGAGACCCAAACAGTTCTATAAGTGAAGCAAAATGCAGTTGCATTTCTTAGTTTGATGTACTCCATTTGCACTCATAATATCCCTCAGTATTGCTAGGATTGACAAACTAGGAGTGAGAGGCTGTTTCTTTTGCTCAACATCTAGAATGAAGGAGGGATTTCAAGAATTGATTACTTAAGCTTGGGAGGAAACCAAATCTCTTCTAATGTTTATAAAGTTTTGGATGTTCCTTCTGTAGTAGATGCTGTTTTATTGACTATATTGAATGTTGCAATTGGTAGTTTGGATACTTTGGGAATTAGAGCACAGTTTAGGAAATCCTAGTGGACTTGACTGGTTTGCTTGTGTCCGTTTCATAATTTAAGATTGTCCTGGATCCCTTTTAACTAGGGATATTGTAGTAATTGAGGCAGTGTGTAGCTGAAAATAGAGCTGGAATGGAAATCAAAGACAATCTTGAATTAACTTTATGAACTAATATGCATAATAGATTATACACAGTATTCAAACATTATAATATTGACTTGCTCATTAAATGTTACTGGCTGTATTTTATTGTAGGTTATGGAACTGAGGATTCTTGGAATACTGGAGCCACCAATTCACAAGGTAAGATAAATGAATCTTGTAGGTCTTAAAATGGCTATCCTATGTTTATACTTTTGATTTCCAGTTGTATCATGAATGCACATTGTATTGTAAAGTTCTTCTATTAACTTTGAATTACATGAATATTCAATATACCTAATATGTTTTGCACATAGTAGTTTCAAATTAATTTAAGCTACAGATGATAGTTGTACATTAATGTATCAACACACTTTGTTATTGTGGGAGAGCAGATTTCTATACAAATATTTAAGAAGACCTACCATGCTTGCTTATACAGTTCTATTTGCATTGATCTAGGGATACAGTCAAAATACATTGAATATATTGATCTTGAGTTGCATACTGTACTGTAGCCAAGTTCACTGCTGATACAATTTCTGTAAAGCAGGAGTTCCCAACTTTTTTTTTTATACCATGGACCCTTACCTTTAACGACCCCAGGTTGAGATCCCCTGCATTAGAAGAAAGGAAAGTTGAAAAAAGAAAATTATTTAAACATTAATACTGCAGATTACCTCAAAAGGTTTTGAGGATCCTAATATATGAAACCCCAAAAAATTACGAACAGCAAGTAATTAGGAAGTTAATGGAATGATGGCAATTTAATAATAGAAGTATCTGGTATACTGTGCACATTATTGGTCTGCATATTTAAGTAACAGTTTGCTTCCATTGAAGGTGTGGAATAAATTAATCTAGATTTGAGTAGGTTGGGCTATGTTGTTTGTCCTTTAGAAGAAGGAGAGGTGATATAGAAATTCAAGATTCTATAGGTGATTGAAAAACGGGATGTGAAAAGGGTAGTTCCCCTTGGTGAAACATCTGCACATAGAGTATTTTCAGGGTAAGGGTAATCTATTTAAGCAGTTTATTCTGAGGGTTATTCATCTTTGGAATTTTCTTTCTCAGAAATCTCAGGAGGTTAAGTAGACCTTTAAGCCACATTGGAATTGAGGGATATGAGGGGATATTAGGAAAAAGTATTGAGAATAATATTGGACTAGTCCTGATTTTATTGACTGGCAGAGCAGGTTTATGTGATTAAGTCAAAGTTGAGTTATTGTCATATGCACAAGTATGTGTGTGGATAGGTATAATGAAGACCTTGCTTGAAACATAAACATAAATTATACAAAATAATAGGAAAGAACATGATTAGAATACATTAATTTGTAGTTCAATGGGCTGCTATTATTGTATTAGTGATTAGGGTTATGCAAATTGTTTCAGGATTGAAGGGAATTAGCTGTTCTTGAATATGGTTCTGAAGAACTTAAGGCTTCTGTATCTCCTGCCCAATTGTAGTTGCAAGAAGATGTCATGGCCTGAATGTTGGGGATCGTTGATAAATCTTGTGTTCTCAAGTAGATACTTCTGATGATGGGGAGTAATGTGCTAATGATGTATTGGACTGAGTCCACTTCTCTCTACATTTGTGTTCTGTGAATTAGAATTGCTCACCAAGTATTGAGCAAGTATAAAAACCTCATGGAGGCTTGGATGGATGGCAGTGATGTCAGTATCATGATTGCTCTAACTTGACATTAGAAGCTGAGAATACTATAAACTAGCAGAAAAATGATGGTTTGTTGTTAAAGGTACTTGATTAATGTATATAGGCTTCTTGTTGGACTGAACCTGGTATAGAATTGGTTTTCCTATCCAAAGATGGATACGGATGTGGTTTTGGTGGTGAAGCGATAATTCACTAGCTTGATTTGGGCAGTCATTGTGCATTTATACATGGGGAATCCCTGTTTGACAATTTACTGAGGCTAATTGAGATTGTAAGTTGCAGAATAGATGTGGAGGCTGAGCTGTAAACATAGAAACATAGAAAATAGGTGCAGGAGTAGGCCATTCGGCCCTTTGAGCCTGCACCGCCATTCAGTATGATCATGGCTGATCATCCAACTCAGAACCCTGTACCTGCTTTCTCTCCATACCCCCTGATCCCTTTAGCCACAAGGGCCATATCTAACTTCCTCTTAAATATAGCCAATGAACCGGCCTCAACTGTTTCCTGTGGCAGAGAATTCCACAGTTTCACCACTCTCTGTGTGAAGGAGTTTTTCCTCATCTGGGTCCTAAAAGGCTTCCACTTTATCCTTAAACTGTGACCCCTCGTTCTGGTCTTCCCCAACATCGGAAACAATCTTCCTGCACCTAGCCTGTCCAATCCCTTTAGAATTTTATATGTTTCAATAAGATCCCCCTGTAAATGTGGTGTACTTCAATGGATGTGGGGGGTTGGTAGAAGGAGTAATAAGATGATGTGGATTGAAAACTAGATGGAAAGTAGTGGGAATAAGCTTGTTGGTCTGTGAAGAATGCATTGCCATATGGACTGATGTTGGGGCGCCAGCTGTGTACCATCTAGATGCCAGGTATATAGATCAGGAGACCTATACATTCATTTGTAGTTTGGACTGTGAGGAGATGCAGTGAGGCTTTGGGGAAATGTGGTCAGTTAGCAGAACTGTAGCTTTATATTTCTAGTGATCCATGTTCGATCTTGATTTGTGATGCCATCTCTGTGGAGTTTAGATGTTCTCCCTATAACCAAACTGCTTTCCTGCAATGTTCCAAAAATGTGGGTTGCTAGGTTAATTGGCTGCTATAAATTGCTCCTACTATGTTTCTGAGCAATAGAATCTGGGGAGGATTCATGGGAATGTGGGGAGAGTAAAATGGGTTAGTGTCAAGGGTAGTGTAAAAATGGTGATTGATTACCATGTGATGTATCTCGCTGGATACAGCACATTTGCTTTTTTTTTTCTGTTTCCTAATCTCTCTACAATTATAATAAGGGAAAATGTAAGGTCATCTACTAATAGAAGAGTTAAAAAAAAATCATGCTTCTAAGCTGTGAGAGATTGTAAGGAAATATGAGCAGAAATCTTTTCTCTCTCTGGCTATCCATCCCATAGGATGATGATGGTTCCTTTCATTCAGTTAGTGGGGTTTGATATGTGCGTCCTGGAATGGCTGCACAGACCAATCTTTGACAGACACTGCTGGCCACATACTTGGCAGCTCTGTTGTGCCTTTCCTCTTTTGCCTCTGAGCTTGTTCTCAGCAGCGTCCACACCTTTTCTGATGGTGTCCGTCCAGTGTGAGCGATCTTGAGCTCCTATGTTGGTGGGACAATGTCGGCTTTCTTGAGGCTCCTGTGCAGAACATCCTTGTACTGTAGTCACAGGCCTCCTTGTTTTCGGGTACCACTGGACAGTTGGGCATACAAGATGTCCTTGGGCAGTCTTCCGTCAGGTATTCTGACAACATGTCCTGCCCAGCGCAGTTTTGCTGTCATCACCAAGGTTGAAACCACTGGCATTCTGGCTCGAGAGAGAACCTCAGTATTGGAGACCTCATCTCGCCAGGTGATCTTCATCAGATAACGTGGGTGACGCTGCTGCAGTTGGTCAAGCTGGGGTAAGTGACTCTGATATAGACACCACGTCTCACATCTGTATAGCAAGGCTGATATGATACCTTGCACTTGGTGGCCAACGTGATGCTCTGTGACCAAACTCGATCTTTCAGCTGACCAAAGGCAAAGTAGGCTTTTCTGGTTCTTGACTTAATCTGTACATCCAGAGAAGCTGAGGATGTTATTATGCTGCCAAGATAGCAAAGCTTGCAGACAGCATTGAGACGAGTGTCATCAATGAGGACAGTTGGCTCTTCGTAGCTTGAGTCAGGAGCAGGTTGGTACAAAACTTCCGTCTTTTTCAGGCTGATTGTCAGTCTGAAGCTTTTGGCTGCACTGGCAAAGCAACTGGTGATCTCCTGTAAGTCTTTGAGAGAATGGGCACCCAGTGCACAGTCATCAGCAAACTGTAGCTCATACGCCACAATGTCCCTGACTTTTGTTTTTGCTCTCAGTCTTACGAGGTTGAGGAGCCTGTCATCAACCCTTGTTTGTAAGAAGACCCCTGACTTCAGGTCTGATGAGGCATCCTGAAGAACAGCAGCGAAGAATAGTCCAGAGTAGAAGCCAAATCACAACCCTGTTTTACACAATTGCTGATGGGAAATGGGTCTGACAACTCACCACACGTTGATGCGGCCTTCAATGCATTCGTGGAACTGATGGATGATGTTGGTTAGGTGTGGGGGGGGGCAACCGAATTTTGGTAGGAGCTTCCACAGGCCACCTCTACCAACAGTGTCAAACGCTTTGGTTAGATCAACAAGTGTGACTTAGAGGCTTCTCTGCTGCTCAACACATTTCTGTTGGAGCTTTGGAGCTGCCTCAATGAGAAGATCATGCCCACTATACTACGGCCTGTTCGAAAACCACACTGGCTTTCTCAAGAGTCTAAGGATGATCTTCATGAGGCATTTTCCCGCAATTGACAGAAGAAAGATGCCACGGTAACTGTTGCAGTCTCTCTTGTCTCCCTTATTCTTGTAGATGGTCACGACTGATGTGTCTTTGAAGTCTTGTGGTAGTTCTGCAGCTCTCCACAACTTTGTGAACAGCTGGTGCAGGCATGATGTCAGTTTGTTACCACCATACTGGTAGATCTCAGCTGCAATATCGTCAGACCCTGGTGCTTTGGGTTTTAGCTGTTTGATGGCTTTGATGACCTTGTGAATAGTAGGGGGAGCATCTAACTCGAACAGTATGGGTTGAGAGTGTACTCTGCCTCGTGCTTCATCAGAGATAGTTCCTGGTCTGTTCAGCAGCTCATGGAAGTGTTCTTGCCTTATTTTCATGTGCAACCACACACCTTAAATTCCTCTAAATATATGTGTATAGTAGTCTCTTAAAATTCACTAGTGTATCTGCCTCCACCACTGACTCAGGAAGTGCATTCCACGCACCAACCACTCTGAATGAAAAAAATTCCTCTAATATCCCCCTTGAACTTCCCTCCCCTTACTTTAAAGCCATGTCCTCTTGTACTGAGCAGTGGTGCCCTGGGGAAGAGGTGCTGGCTGTCCACTCTATCTATTCCTCTTAATATCTTGTACACCTCTATCATGTCTCCTCTCATCCTCCTTCTCTCCAAAGAGTAAAGCCCTAGCTCCCTTAATCTCTGATCATAATCTATACTCTCTAAACCAGGCAGCACCCTGGTAAATCTCCCTGTACCCTTTCCAGTGCTTCCACATCCTTCCTATAGTGAGGCAACCAGAACTGGACACATTACTCCAAGTGTGGCCTAACCAGAGTTTTATAGAGCTGCATCATTACATCGCAACTCTTAAACTCTATCCCTCGACTTATGAAAGCTAACACCCCATAAGCTTTCTTAACTACGCTATCTACCTGTGAGGGAACTTTCAGGGATCTGTGGACATGTACCCCCAGATCCCTCTGTTCCTCTGCACTACCAAGTATCCTGCCATTTACTTTGTACTCTGCCTTGGAGTTTGTCCTTCCAAAGTGTACCACCTCACACTTCTCCGGGTTGAACTCCATCTGCCACTTCTCAGCCCACTTCTGCATCCTATCAATGTCTGTGCAATCTTCGACAATCCTCTACCACATCTACAACACCACCAACCTTTGTGTCGTCTGCAAACTTGCCAACCCACCCTTCTACCCCAACATCCAGGTCGTTAATAACAGTCATAAAAAGTAGCGGTCCCAGAACAGATCCTTGTGGGACACCACTAATCACAACCCTCCAATCTGAATATACTCCCTCCATCACGACCATCTGCCTTCTGCAGGCAAGCCAATTCTGAATCCACCTGGCCAAACTTCCCTGGATCCCATGCCTTCTGACTTTCTGAATAAGCCTACCGTGTGGTACCTTGTCAAATGCCTTACTAAAATCCATGTAGATCACATCCACTGCACTACCCTCATCTATATGCCTGATCACCTCCTCAAAGAACTCTATCAGGATTGTTAGACACGATCTACCCTTCATAAAGCCATGCTGACTGTCCCTGATCAGACCATGATTAATCTAAATGCCCATAAATCCTATCTCTAAGAATCTTTTCCAACAGCTTTCCCACCACAGACGTAAGGCTCACTGGTCTATAATTATCCGGACTAACCCTACTACCTTTTTTGAATAAGGGGACAACGTTCGCCTCCCTCCAATCCTCCGGTACAATTCCCGTGGACAACGAGGACATAAAGATCCTAGCCAGAGGTTCAGCAATCTCTTCCCTTGCCTCGTGGAGCAGCCTGGGGAATATTCTATCGGGTCCAAGGGACTTATCCTTCCTAAAGTATTTTAACAACTCCAACACCTCCTCTCCCTTAATATCAATATGCTCCAGAACATCAACCTATTGTCCTCACCGTCATCAAGTTCCCTCTCATTGGTGAATACCGAAGAGAAGTATTCACTGAGGACCTCGCTCACTTACATAGCCTCCAGGCACATCTTCCCTCTTTCATCTCTAATCGGTCCTATCTTCACTCCTGTCATCCTTTTGTTCTTCACATAATTGAAGAATGCTTTGGGGTTTTCCTTTACCCTACTCGCCAAGGCCTTCTTATGCCCCCTTCTTGTTCTTCTCAGCCCCTTCTTAAGCTCCTTTCTTGCTACCCTATATTCCTCAATAGACCCATCTGATCCTTGCTTCCTAAACCTCATGTATGCTGCCTTCTTCCACCTGACTAGATTTTCCACCTCACTTGTCACCCATGGTTCCTTCACCCTACCATTCTTTATCTTCCTCACCGGGACAAATTTATCCCTAACATCCTGCAAGAGATCCTTAAATATCGACCACATGTCCATAGTACATTTCCCTGCAAAAAAATCATCCCAATTCACACCCGCAAGTTCTAGCCTTATAGCCTCATAATTTGCCCTTCCCCTTATTAAAATTTTTCCTGGTCATGATAATGCTAAAGGCCAGGGAGCCAGGGAGACATAGATACGACCACACCATTTGATGATCGGTTGAGCACTCAGCTCCATGCTTAACTCTGGTGATATGAATGTCAGAGATGTCTCGTCGTCAGGTGATGACACAGTCAATGAGATGCCAGCTTTTAGATCGTGGATGCATCCATGTGCATTTGAGCTTGTCTGGCAGTCTGAAGTGTGTTCGTAATGCACAGTTTGAATTCTGTGCACATCGAGAGGAGCGGTAGACTTACTGTCACTGTTGCCAACCCCTTGGCGTCCAATCACACCAGGCCACACAGTGGACTCCTTGCCAACCTGAGCATTAAAGTCTCCCAGCAACAGCAGCTTATCGGAAGTTGCCATGCTACTGATGGTGGTATTCAGCTCACTGTAGAATGGCTCCTTGACTTCACTGGGATTAGTCAGAGTTGGAGCATAAACGTTGACTATGGTGAGGCAGCGCTTTCCTTGCAGAGGTGTACGCAAGGTCTGGATTCGGTCATTTACAGCAACAGGCAGGGTTGGTAGCTTTGCTGTGAGGCAGTTCTTGATAGCCAAGCACACACCAGATTCTCTTCATTCTTCTTCAGGCCTGCCAGACCAGAAGAATGTGTACCCTCCTTTCTCTTCACAAAGCACTCCCTCTCCAGCAAGTCGGGACTCCTGGAGAACCGCAATGTCCATGTTGTAGTCCTTGAGCACATGAGCAACAAGTGCAGTGTGTCTCTCTGGGCGATCAGAGTTAGCATTGTCCAACAGAGTTCGTATGTTCCATGAGGCGACAATCAGAGTCTGCTTGTGATTCTTACCGCTAGAGTTGGACGACCCGCTAGCCGCGGTAGACTGGCCAGGTTGGTGTGAGTGGGCTTTGTTGAGCCACCTTTTCTAGGCCCTTCCCTAATTGTAGGATGAGCAGTGCCTCCCTAACAGGGCTACTCAGACGCAGAGGGTGCTGCCTCATCGGATCTCCGCTCTGTAATCCATGTGCGACCACTCTCCCCCTGCCGCCTGCATGCAGACTTGTGACTATGGCTCCCAGCTGGTTAAGCCTACCGTTTCGCCACTTGTCCGTTGCTACAGGACTTGGGTGTGTTGAGGATACCCCATTCCTCAGAAAGGAACAGTGTGAGCGTGAATGGATTTTAGGTGAGTGGGGGATTGCACAGGTCCAGACCCACCCTCTCGATATCCCCTCCCGGATCCAGCGGCATGGTGGCGTAGAAGACAGCTGGGGAATGTTCTGTTGTAGTGAATGGCCAGACCAAGCTTCGATGCAAGGGCTTCCCTTTCTGTGCTTCACGGCACGTGTTTGCTAGATGGCCGTTGATCCTACGAGAGGGTTCATCTGCCCTTTGACAGGTCACTGGTCTGAGTGCTACTGGTACCACATAACCCAATACTACCTTTTGCATGGTTGGGTGGTTGGCGACTAAACCGGCTCCACCAGCAGGCTTGCCTGGTGAGGACGGTGGCTAGACACCCTGCAGGACAAAAAACAAGACCTGTCAAAGGGCAGAAATAGATATTGGGATACAGAACAGTCTGGGTGTCATTGTATGTGAATGACTGGTAATTAATATGAAGTTACACCACAGTGTAAAGGTAAAGTCTACTGTTATTCAAGGATTTGAGTACAAGAGTGAAGACATTGGAATTGGTTAGGGTCCTGGTGAGACTGCCTCTACTATATTGAGCACAGACCTGGTCTCCCTTTCTGAAGAAGGATACTTGTAAGAGAGGGTGTGCAGTGAAAGCTCACCAGGCTGAGTCATGTGATGGTGGGAGTTAGGACAGTTATTCTGTAACTGATACAGGCTTTGTCGTTGTGACATTTTCCCTGGCTGACCTGTCTAGAATGAAGATTTGTAATCTTAAAGATAAGCACTTAAGACTGAGATACAAAGAAATTTCTTTACTCAGGATATTGAAGCTTCTGATACTTGGGTGCTGTGAATGTTCATTTACTGAGTATATTTTGCATAGAAAATGATAATTATTTTGATATTAAGATAAATGAAGGACTGTGAAATTAGTGTTTGAAAGTGATATTCAACTAAAAGATCTTAATTATAAGAGCTGAATGTCCTAATTGTTTTTTGCTATGTTACTGCATTAAATATGCCATTGCATTAAGAGGAATCAAATAAATTACAGTCTGACTACTTGGGGATTCAGAGTGCAGTTGCAAAAAAATTTTGTGAACCCTTTGCAATTACCTGGTTTTCTGCATTAAATACTTGTAAAATGTGATCTGATCTTCTAAGTCACAATAATAAACACAATCTGCCTGAAGTGATAACACAAACAATTGTACTTGTCAATACTGAGTGTATCATTTAAACAATCACAGTCTAGATTCCAAAAAGCATATGAACCTCTGGGTTAATGCCTTCTACAAAAACTATTTGGAGTATTCCAATCAATGAGATGAGATTGGAGGTATGAGTTGTAGAGGTGCCCTGTCCTATAAAAAAGAAAGACAAAGTCAGGTTACTGACAGAACCTGCTCTTCTCAAGAAAGATCTCTTTATGTGCGTTATGCATCGATGAAAGAAGCTTTCAGAGGACCTAGAATTGTAGAGATGCATGAAGCTGGAAAAGGCTACATATTCTGATATGGTGAAAGCAGAGGTGATTGAATGATTATCCAATATAATTGAGGAACATGGGCATATACGGTATTTGAAAATTGTAATAGTTTACATCAGGGCAAATGTCTGTACTTCAGAAAGACAGTTTTTAAATTTAAAAATTGCGTGTCTAATCCAAAAAATACTTCTTCAATTTCAGAATATGATGGCTATGATTACAGTTATACCCAAGATACTATACCCAGTACTGCAACAAATTATGGCTACAGTGCTGGCAACAAGAACTGGGAAGCTCCCAAAAACACAGCTACAGACACCATCATTGCTAAAATCAACAAGCGCCTGGATATGCTTTCTCAGTTAGAGTCTGAAAATCAGGTGCAAGATACTTACCAGGACAACAGGTATTTGCTGGAGCAAACAGGAAGAGTAGTGTAATATATATAAATTCCTTTCAGTGGCATTGACCGCTTATATTTTTGTTGGACAACTTTGGTTGCTTAAAAATAATTGAAATACTTAATGACGAGCTTTTAAATGGATAAAGAACATAGTTTTATAACTACCATATTTATATTTAAAAACCATTGTTCATCTGTCATTGCCTCTTCTATACTGGTTGTATGTGTGACTCGTGGGTTGTTAGACGTGGAAGACTTGGAAGTTTTAAGAAATTCATTGCTAGGTAAATGATTAGAATTACAGTTTGATTTTGGGATGACGCTGTATGACTTAAATAAGCTTCTGTTGGGTTTTTTCATTTGATCATTCCACAAACATTTTGAATGGTCCGTTTGTGATTCAGCAGAATTAAAGTTTTGATTTAATTAAATCAGTATTTTTAACCAAATGGACGAATATCTTATATTGCTGTTCTGAAAGAATTGGTGATTCACTATCCGAATTAGTAATTTGCTCTCAATTTATTTTCAAAATGAATAACCAGATTGCTTTTGAACTATGCATCTTAAAGCTTTAATTATTAAAGTTGCTATTTTCCACAATAATTGCATGATCATCAACTTTGTGTTAAGAATTTTTTTGAGTATGGCAGAGGCTTGTAATAAAATGTCCCTTAAATGAATGAAAGGAGGACAAATACAGTTGGAGCCTATGTCTGAACGTTCAGAAGGTTGTTAGAGAAACATAAGTGTTGTTGAGTATCAGGAAAATGGAATAGGTTCAATTTGTTTTTAAATAGCATTGGTTTTCTTAGCAAATACGTTGAGGACCCCGGTAAGTAACAAGTTCTGATGTAGATGAGTCATCTAACTGATAGCCTGATGGGCAGACTAACCTACTTTAATTCAGATAGAGGAAAAGTCTTATTTGCCTTTTTTTGGATGTACCAGTACACTGTAAGCTAGTTTCAACTAGATGTTTAATGCATCTTGCCAAATATCTCAATGGAATTTTGGAAAAACAAAGTGAAACTTTTCTAAGGAAAGCTGATGTGTTTTAAGAAGTGTTAAATATTTGATAGGAGTGTTACCTTGCCAAGCTTCCAAGTACTAATTTGTGGAGAATCAAGCCTTAGAATTCAACATTTTCCTGTGATATAGATGAGAGTTGGGGCAGGGTGGTTTTAGTGCATATCTGGCTCCTTTAGTGGATTTGACTGAAATTTGAAATTAGGTACTTGCACTATTGGCATATTGGGGGTGAAAAGTTGATACTGTGTATACCAAAAATTATTTGTACTGCATGTGCTGCAAGAACCTGGCGCAGTTTCAATTCCATTTACACAATCAGATCAGTTATTGATGCAAGATCAGCCTTGCTTCCGCTCTGCAGGCCACTTCTGTCTGTTCTTTTGGATTCATTATATCACAAACATCTAGAAACATGCTGCATTTAAAATAGGGAAATAAAGTGCACTTTAAGCTCCTTGTGAAACTGGATTTAAATTTGTTTCAGATTGGCAATGTAAATGGTGCTTTAGTAGAGTATCCGAACTAATATTTGTACTTGACATAGAATGTGTAGCATGGTGAAAAAATTCCCATCGTTTCTGCTGACTTCAAGGATGAGCTTTGGTTCATAAAGGTAATACCCAATGATGTAAGCATATTGAAGCCAAAATTCTACTTTGTCATTTTAAGGTTGCCATTGAGTTCATAGCTTTGTAATTTCTTCCTCCACTCTTCCTCGTACATCCTACTGTCCCCATCCTCCCTGGCCATTGCTTCCCCATGGCATATAACTTTAAAATGGCTAAAATCCAATGAATGGTGGATTTTTCCATTCTGCTGTGAACTGTATAGCAACGTACTTATAAAAAGCAGTGTATACTGACTGCACTGCCAAGACAAAACTAGAAAACTAGCACCCAAAAAAGAGTATTTTGTTGTTTATTTATCAGTTAAATTTTTCAAAGTCCCATTAGTAATCGAAATAAGTGTTTGTTACAGGCTGGCCATTTCAGCCAGTGCTTATTATTGCAAATCACATATGTTCTGTGATTAGCTGAAACTGTTGTTTAGATTTTAGTCTGCTGTGACGACTTGGCAGACTTGTGCCATCATGCTTTCCAGCTACTGACCAGATTCCTTGCTTACTGTGCGACTCTTTCAGGTTTACACCTTACGAGTCCTACGACTCCGGGTCTTCACTGAATGACCGTGATCTGTACAGATCTGGCTACGGTTACAGTGAATATGGGCCTGATTATAACGATTCCTATGGAGGTCGCTATGACCACTACGACAGCTCCTACGGGAACCGCAGAGATCATTTCCAGAACAGAGCACGTGACCCATACGGCCCAACTAACCAGTGGGGCCAGAACTGGTCTAGAGACCGGCCATATAACAGACCCAATCGGAACGACCCCTACATGTCACCTGCAAGTTCCGGGCGGATGTCTGCACGCTGGAATGAGCTGTCGATGGGAGGCAGGGGCCACAACGCCGCCACCGCCTCCTCCACCAGGAACCTCCCTTCGCTCTTCTCCCCAAACATTATCCCTATGGACCTGTTCAGAGTTCAGGGATCGGGAAGATCGTTAGGAGGTGGCAGACAGCAAAGGAGGAATCAGATTCGAATGAGAGGCGTAAGTACCTTTTTTTTTTAATACCTTTTATTTTAAGCAGTAATGAATAGGACAAATGAAGGAATGGGAATTTTTAATTGTTTTAATATAGCAGGCAAGTGGTCCTTTTTTTTGATTAGGATAGGATTTTTTTTTGTTTAAGTGAGCATTTTTTTGAAAAAATGCTTTGCATATTAATGCAGTATTAAAGGGACTATGGAAAACTTTAGCTGCTTTATTTTCATTGTTGAAAGGCAGATGTCTTCTGTGTATTCCAACCAGTGCATCAGTGTTTGGAGAATAGGTAATACTGAGCAATACTAATTTCCAGTACCTGAATTTAGTGTTAAATCAACTATAACTCAGGATACAAGCACATACCCTAAACTTTAAGGATGCTCTATAAAACATATTTTATGGTGTTGTCTTGAATACAAAAATGAATACAGTGGATTCAGGTTAATTAGGACACATTGGGACCAGTACGTTTTGGCCCAATTAGCCAAAGTTTCATGGAAATAGTTAAAAGGTGTAAAAAAAAAAGACAAGGTACCATTTAACTAACAAAGTATGTATTTAAATGAAATACAGAACAAATTGGAACACTCCCAATGCTACTACAGTACTATAAAACTGTATTAGTACTGAATAATTATCGACAGAGAAGTTCATCCATTGTATGTGGCTGTGTTCTTTTGTTTGACTGTAAATGAACAAAATAAGCGCAGACACCTAGTGCAGATACTGGACTGCTTTCATTGCGTGCAATTGTAGATTTTGGCTGTCCAGTTACATCTGCCAATTGGGGATGTGTTTTAATTTGATCCAAATTGAAACCAAAAATTTTGTTTTGGAGGTAAAAAAAAATCAAGATTCACTGGTTTAGAAATTGGACCAGATGGGTAATATAATGCATACATACACAACTGACGCTATTTAAAAACTGTTCGCTCTAAGCACAGTGTAGTGTCCAACGCCACACAAGTGCACATGACTGACGCTACTGTTCAACAGCAACCTTCTGTCCCAGTTAAGTGGTTTGTTCCCCACAAATGGAATCCCTGCTATTTTCTTGATTTGTTACTGTTGTCTCAAATAAGTGGCTATCCCAATTAACTGATGGCCCAATTAATTGGAATCCACTGTATTTCCTTTTTATTGTGTTCATAATGTTAAATTTGGAATCGTATTGTTTACTTTGCCATAGATGCTGTATTAAACTTAGTTGTTGCTTCTAGTGATAGTACAAAATAATAGGAGGTGTGTTTCTGATCTTTTATCTTTCACTTCTAGCATGGATGCAGCAAATATATTTCTATTGTTATATTAAGCAATTAAGTAGAATAAAATCAGATTTTATACTCTTGAAAGGAACTGTAGGAGATCTTTTTTATACTTAAAACAGCATGGTACTATTTCCCTTGGTGAACTGGAAGCCTACGTTTTGAATATGTAATAATAGTTGATAATGTAAGGGCACATAATGCTTTTTGAACCAGCTACCTAAGAATCAAATGCATTGAATATTGTATGCATGCAGAAATGAATGAGATTCTATAATCATACTGCAGCAATACTTTTAGGTGTTTAAGGGGTTGTAGTATTTTCTTGCCAAGTTTCAAACTTGAAACAATTTTCAGAAATGTGATCTCTGAATCTGATGATTTTTTTTAACTTGCAAAGGTAGCAGTATTTGTTTTTGGGTACTATCTAGTGGCAGCGATGTAAGCCTCAATTTTCATGATGGCAATCTGTTTTCTTTTATGAAAACACGTTGTCAGGCTGGATGCATCTTTGATCCACCTTGCACAATGCATTTCTAGTACCCTTAAATCTCATCTATTGGCATAAAACCGTGTAAATTTTCAAGTTTACTGCAGGTTTTTTTTACCAGAAGTACATTCTTATTTTTGCTATTGTTTTACCAAAATAAATATGTAATTTTCTCAGTGTTTAATTTCGAATGAACAGGAAAATGTGCAGGATCAAGTTTGACCAAAGCTATCATAGTTTTAAATATCGAAATTCTGATATTTGTCTTCCTCTGGGTTGTGGGATGAGTTATTGAGTCTGTTTTCGTACTTCATCCCCTATCATTAGGAGACTTACATTGTATGTAGTGCTTCAGATACAGGATTATTTTTGAGCTTAAAAACACTTCCTGTGTGGCTATACATCCTAACTTTGTGGGTAAAAATCGTTATAGTCAAGCTTGTTGTCAAGTCCAAAGATCTTGCTTTCTAATTACAGTGCCTCATGTATCTTCATATTTTGTTTTTATTCAACCAGTTTCTTTTCTGTCAAATCTCATTACCTTCTTTTACAAATTGCATCTTTTGTTATTAACTGCTTTAAATTTAGTATTATTAGAACAGAATTAATTTCATAAATGATAAATAATTATAAATGACACTAGCTCCTATGCTGAATCCTGTGGTATTCCTTGGCATTTGGTAGCACTTTGTTGTCATGCAAGACAGGGTTTGATTGGGAGTCAAAGAAAATAGCACCCATTGCCAATCCAGCCTAGAGCCCAAGTACAAAAAGTGGGGTGAACTGTGTGTGCAATACTATTCATCAAGAATGGAAGACGTGTGGGAGTGTTAAACAACCTGTTCTGAGTTGGATAAAATATCAAGCCATTGCATAGATTGCATTTTTTACAGATGTCCATAAGTCAACTTTCTCTATACATTGGAAATACATGAAAATCACTTAATACGGTAATCACACCACCATCAAAGCATATGGCGAGAAGGCAGGTGTATGGGGTTGAGTGGGATTTGGGATCAGCCATGATGGAATGGTGAAGTAGACTCAATGGGCTGAATGGCCTACGTCTTACGGTCTTATGATACTGTAATGAATAGCATCAAAAGAGTACACTTACTAGAAGTGGGGAAAGAGAAGAAACTATTTACTGCTTGTACCTAAATTGGACTTCTGAATTTAATAAAACGGAAGATTTCTTGTATGTAGAAGTGTCCTTAAATTGGTCATTCTTAATATGGGGATGGCATGTCTACCTAAACCTGACATGTGCTTAGTTGGACTCTGATCTGGAAGCCAGGCTCATTTGTTTTGGAATATTGGGGAACCAAGTGTTTGACTTGAAAATTCAGTTAAGTTTATTGTGTTATGCATTGTACATGTCTGCACGGGTACAATGAAAACCTTACTTGCGGTAGCACATAGCATTATGAGCAGCACTCAAAATTAAACATATAAAACATGAAAGTGTAAATCAGGATTTTCAGGTTGTATATGGTATACATTCATTAATATTAAATGGAACTATTGAATATTGACTATTGAAATCAGCGTTGGCAAAATTAAAAAATAGGACTTGCTTGAATGGCATGCTTTTGTTCCTGGGTCAGACAGATAGATACTAGGCAGTTTGAAGACTAATCATTTATCAGTCTAATACATTGCCAACTATCATATAAGTTTGTATGTTATCATTATAGTAGGCTCCTGTGCATATGAATTAGATGGGGAATATGCCATTTGTACCCTTGTGTTTGCTCTGCTATTTAATAAGGTGATGGATAATCTGATTGTCATCTTGATTTTGCATTTCTAGCTATATGAGCCTTTCATTTTCTTATTGGAAGTATCTTATTTCTTCTTTTGAGGAAGAGGAGTCCAAAGGCCCATGACCTTCTGGGGGAAATAAATTTCACTGTCTCTGTCTTAAATTGGTGACCACATATTTTAAATGGTGACTCCATGTTTTCAAATATGACCCTGCCCCATTTAAGATTCTAACACAGTATACTTTCTCTCTACAGCCGCCCTTTAAAACCCCTCATCATCTTGTATGTTTTGGTCAGGTCCCTCTCCAGCAATATACATTGTCTATACAACCTTTCCTCATTAAGACTCATCCATTCCAAGTATCAATTTTATTAATTTTCCCTGATGTTCTTTCCTTAACTAAAATGATTCTATTGAAATTGCATATTCTATATAGTACTGTGCAGAAGTACACTGTACTATAAGTATACTGTACTATATAGAAATACTAGCTAGAGTACCTAAGACTTTTGCACAGTACTATGTTTGACAATGTGGAGCTGAGAGTAAGTTTGTAAATCTGGCAGGAGCAAAGGATGTTGGGAATGGCGAGCGAGGGTGGAGCACTGCGGGAGGGGTGTGGGGCAGGTACCAGAGAAAGAGTGCCTCTTCCCACTCTGTCCACAATAGAGACCCTTATCAGAATCAGGTTTATCATCACTCACCTATGTCATGGTACTTGTTTTTTTGCAGCAGTTTCATACCCAAAAAAGAACAAATTTCATGACATGTGAGTGATGATAAACCTGATTCTTTGTTCTTACCAATATCCAAGATTACCTTCCTTCTTTTTGAATTTTGTTTAATTCCACTGATTATTAGCTATACCTACAAAAGGGCTTGTTGTGGCTCATGCACTGGGGCATCCAGATTCCTCTACATTTCCCATGTTACTTAAGGGTCCCATTCCTGAGAATTGGCCATAAACTGAGCTTTCATGTATGTAGATATTGGAAACTAAACTTCAAAACAATTTCTGCCAAAGTTGCATTGCTTGGAGACTGATTTATAAGAGTATATTTGAATGTTTGTCTGAATGCAGTCCTGGAGAATTGATCTGCTAATCTATTGGCAGTTTAATTAAAAAAAATGCGTACTGCAAGAGGTGGCTCAGGGTTTTCGGCATTTGATCTTAACTGAAGGAGAGTTTGGAAAAGGCATTGGCTTTTTCTGTGGCTAATGTTTGCATCATTTTCTGATGAAGAGGTTTGAGTACTGTGCCTGTGAACAGAGTCTGGGAGAATTTGGGTAAAGTTGTTAATGTGAATCAGGTCTTTAATAACTTGGGAACCTCCTGTAATCCATTCCAAATTTCCCCCCCAACTTGGTTAACAAATCTATATCCCCTTATAGTGTCTGTCCTCTTCAAATTTCTACCTATGTTTGTGTCATTAGCAAATTTGGCATTCATCCCTTTGGTA
This sequence comes from Hemitrygon akajei, assembly GCF_048418815.1. NCBI lineage: Eukaryota > Metazoa > Chordata > Chondrichthyes > Myliobatiformes > Dasyatidae > Hemitrygon > Hemitrygon akajei. The sequence goes on along the minus strand of NC_133139.1, from coordinate 67,934,330 downwards.
ATTACATCTAGGTCATTTGTGTAAGTTGTCATTAAAAAAAACTATGACACATCGTTAGAGATTGTCATTAATATCAAAATGGCTTCTAATATCCAGGCACATAACACTATTTCCACTTTTTGGTCAGCTGCTCCTCAAAGGAATCTACTACTATCTCCTGTTCTTAAAAAGAAATGCAGATTCACGCGCCTCACTGTGCGTCTAGATGCTTTCAAACGCATCAAATTCTTGTATATTAGCTCTTGATCTGAACCTTTTTGGCTTTGAAGATGAGTCTTATGATTGCTGTTTTTCAATTCTTTGAGATTTTGCTAGACTGCAATAAACTAGGGAAAATATCCATGTGTTTGCAAATGTTTGAGCTACTTTTAAAACCTTGAGATAAAAAGTGAGTTACTGTCTTAAATTTAAATTACCTTTACAATTTGCCATTTCTCATGTTAGTTAGTCTGTGTTTGTATTTAATATTGTTTCTTCTCATTTCTTTTGGGAATATAACTGTATTCAGTCTATTCTACTGTCTCTTGTCTTGCTGCCACCTTATGCATTTTGTGGTCAGCTGCACTTTGCACTCATTTCTTACACCTCAGTTAGATGTTTGATTTGTAATTAGTATGTATGAACTAAAATGCTAGTAATTGCAATGCTGTACTTTGTTCTCTGATTTACAGGAACTATTATTTAGAGTTCCATGAAATTTGTTTAGTTTAATGTGGGCCATTTTAAAAGTATTTTGACAACCTAGTAATTAGTGAAACTTTATCAAAAGACTTGCTCCATTCTTGGCTTGTGATCAGTCAATCAGTCATAAGTAGCTTGAGTCTCTTAATTTACTGTAGAACTTTCTGGATGCTTTATGTATTGATAAAAAATACGATCTAGTTAAAATATGCTTGATTTTGTAAGGAAAGTAGGATGTTTTTTCTACCCTGGTCTTGAAAATCTTTTTTTTAGCTCCAGTATTTGGCAGCATTGAGTTCTTGCAAAGGGATTTTGCAGTATTAAGTCATATAATTGTGGATATTTCATCTTTTAACTTTTCTGTTGTCAATTTCCTCAATATTTGTGCTGACTAACTTTTTAGGCAGTAGCTGGATAATGACACTACTACTATGTGTCTTGGTCATGGGAGGATACTCACCAGACATGCTACATTATCTATGGAACGGGGAAGCATTTTATGAGATCTTTCAAAATTGGTGACAAAATAGCTTTCGTTACAAATGAACTGGTAGATCCAGAGTAGTCCAGAATGTTGTATGGGAGTAAGATGAATATTGCAGAGTTATAAACTCAAAAACCTCTTTGTTAACTGTCTGATGTGTTTGATACTGTAAATACGATAGGGAATTGTGTCATATCTTCAGCTAGTCCAAAATGTAGTGGTTTAAATCCTCCTTTAAGCACAACATTCAGTTTTTCAAGTTATGCCCATAATATTGCTTTTGCTTTGAGGCATCATTGGATTTAAGGACTTTGTAATCTTTGCTATCAGTATTAGAAATGCAATATCTTGGAACGTAAGTCACGTGATTGGGGAACAGGTTCCCTCAAGATCACAGGTCCTGATTTAAAGAAGGCACCAGATTTATTAATCTGGGAAGGAAAATTACTTTTATGTTCCTTTGGAAGTCAAGGCATTAAAAACTGGAGTGTTTCAAGATGGCTTATACACATCCTACACGCAGAGTGGAAGATTTTGTTTGGCATACTTATTTAAGTGATTTTAAATGAAAGGCACCTAATTTGTGGGAATTGAACTGTCTTTGATTTTTAACAGATGAAGAAAACAAATGCGGGCTTTGGTAGGAAGAGGAAAACATCTACGGGTAGTACTGACGAGCCAGAGAACAAACAGGCAAAAACTGAAGAGGGATCAGATGCAGGTATGCTTGTATCCACAGCTTCTCTCCATTCACTTCTGTCTCCTGGAGCCTTCCAAATCATTGACCTTGGTGATAATGGTCTGCAAACCATTTGATTGCAAGTAGCACATAAGTTTAGCTCAGTTCACTCTATTGCCTTCACATAAGGACATTTACACAAAGGTAAACAAACCGCTTTTGAGTAGTCCTATACATTGTGCACACTTCAAGCTTGGAGATGGGAAGGATTTGTGCCAAATGATTGAAACTTATCCCTGGAACTTGATTTTCTGCTGTATTTAGGTACAGATGGTATTCAGTCAGACCACTTTTTAAAATTTTGGTTCCTTGTATTTTAAATATTGTAGTTTTTCACTAATTCCATTTTAAAATTTAAGCTGTATGAGTAACACTCATTGATATCTGGTTCCAAAAGAGATTTCATTTGAACTTTTCAGAGTAGCAAAGTTGGCAAATAAGATAAAACTAGTAGTTTTGCAATTCATTCTGAGTTTGGAATCAAATTTGTAGTTGTGGAATAGAAATGTCTTCACCTTATTGTCCATTATGTAGTTTGCTTCAATTTAACTGGGCTGAATATAGATGCAGGATAGGAGCACAGCTGACTGCGTCAGTCTGGGGGGTGGCGGGTGGAGAATATGGTTGGATTTCTTGGTGGGATGACCTGGGGTTAGACGGCTGTGAAAAACAGTACAGACCAATAGTTGAGTAGAAATATACATTCAGTGACTACTTCATTAGGTAATAAATTAATAGTAAAATTTATTATCAGAGTATATACATGTAATCACGTACAACCCTGAGATTCTTTTTTTGCAGGCATTCTTAGTAAATCTAGAACAGTAACTGTAAACGGTAGACAAGCTGCAAATGTAGATAATAAATAGCAATAAATAATGAGCATGAAATAACAAGATAAAAGTCCTTAAATGAGTATAGTTATCCCTTTTGTTCAAGAGACTGATGGTTGAGGGATAGTAACTGTTCTTGAACCTGGTGGTGCGAGTCCTGAGACACCTGTACTTTCTACCCGATGGCAGCAGCGAGAAAAGAGCATGGCCTGGGTGTTGAGGATCTTTGATGATGGATGCTGCTTTTCTATGGCAATATTTCACGTAGATATGCTCAATTGTTGGGAGGCTTTTACCTGTGATGTACTGGGCTGAATCCACTACCTTTTGTAGAATTTTCGGCTCAGAGGCATTGGTATTCCCATGCCAGCCTGTAATGCAGCCATTAAGGACACTTTTCACCACACATTTATAGAAATTTCCTAAGATTTTTAATGACAAGCTGAATCTCCACAGACTTCTGAGGAAGTAGGGCACAGGAGTAGAACCCAGTGTGGTCTTCTGCTGCTGTAACCCATCCACTTCAAGGTTCAACATGCTGTGCGTTCAGTGACACTGTTCTCAACACCACTCTCGTAACGTGTGGTTAGTTGAATCACTATCTCCTTTTAGTCAGTTTGAACCAGCCTGGTCATTTTCCTCTGACCTCTCATTAACGAGGTGTTTTTGCTCAGAACTGACGCTCCTTGTTTCTCGAACCATTCTCTATAAACTCTAGACTTTTTTTTGGTGAAAATCACAGGACTGGCACCGACAATCATTCTACAGTCAAAGTCACTTAAGATCACATTTCTTGGCAGATTAGATATTTGCATTAAAGAGTGAAAATAAAGTGGCCACTAGGTGTATGCCTTTGTCACTGAACTATTTAGATAGCTATAGGAATGTTTAATTTGTTTTATATTGTGCTTGAGCTTATGTTTTTTATGGTTTATTTATTGAGATACAGTGCAGAATAGGCCCTTCCACCTCTTCATGCCATGCCACCTAACTATCCCCCAATTTAATCTGATTCTAATCATGGGGCAATTTACAGTAACTATTTATTACCAACCAGTACTGCTTGGGATTGTGGGAGGAAACCGGAGCACCCGGAGGAAACCCACGTGGTCACAGGAAAACTCTTTACAGACAGTGGCTTGAATTGAACCTGGGTTGTTTGTACTGTAAAGCATTGTGCTACCAAAATGTTCTTAGTGGCATGATTTTGAATTATACATTAATATTTTCCTCTATCCTTAACACTCACAAATTTGTTATAGAGAGTGATATGTACTGAGAGTGAAAAACTACAAATATTTATTTAATCATTTATTCCAGTCAGTTTTAAAATTCTACCTCATTATCCATTATTATTGGTTTGGTATATAATTGTCCTATGTTTTGTTTCAGCAGATGATGATGGCTGTGAATCCGGTGATGGAGGTGTAAGTGATATCTTGATGCCAGTGATGTTAAATACCTTCTAAAAACAGAATTCTTCCTAGGTGTGATGAGGAGAGCAAATGCTTTTGGTATATTTTAATTATTTTGTTCCTGGTTTGGTTTGCTTTGCGAAATATAGCTGGCTTGTTTCATACCGAGTTTATGCTTAACATCTGTTATTCCATTTATATAAGCTTCTGCCATCTTGTGGTAGTGGAGTGAAAGGCAATTCATGGATAACTCGCAGTATTAAACATCCAACATATCAAACAACATGCTGAGTGTCCAAGATTGCTGGGTGCCAACTGCATTAAAAGCCCTGGTTGATTTTTAAAGATCATTTTAAAAATGGAAATGGGGGACAAACCAAGTAATCACAGGATATTTGGTGTTGCTTTAGAGACAGGAAAATTATTGGAATCGATTTGGGTATGAACCTTTATTGCTTAATTGATGGAAGAATTAATTCACACAAAAGGTGGTAGGGATGTGAAGCTTTGTCTGAAAAAATAGAGGAAGCAGAAACTATAACCACACTTGAACATAATTAGGTATGTGTTTGAATACCCCTGACCTTCAGGACTGTGCAATTTGTTGTGGGATTAGGCTGGAGAGCTCCCTTTCTCTTGGACTGACACAGATTGAATAGATATCTGTGTAATGTATTTCCTGTGCTTCCATCGTTTGGTGAACAATAGCGCTTACTTATGATGGCCAGTGTAACCAGTGGACCTGTAGTAGTCATGATCTTGTCTGTGAATGCAGCTGTGAAAATAGGATTGATTGTAGAGGTAGTTTTGCTAGCACCACACTCATAATGGGAGAATTCTGAGGAAATGTAGGTTTACCATCTTCACAAGTGTGCGAATAGTTACTTGCAAAGTACACCTTTTCTGGGGTCTGTAGGTGGATATTTACAAGTGTGATGTGTTTTGTGGTTGAGAAGGAAAACTGATATTAATAACAATACAGGTCTGTTTATAAATCAATCCTATTTGAAATGCCAACTAAGTGTCTTTTACTAGTAACGAAAGTCTAAATCATAACCTGCCAGGCATGCTGGTTATACAGAATAGTTTAATGTATATTCCTGAAAGTTATCAACTGATTTTTCACTTCAGCACACTTTCTAATATTGTGTTATTTAAACAGTGGGAGCAGACCAATCACTGTGGAATGCTTTAATAATGATCTTTTTATTTTAATTCTAGACTGCTGAAGGTAAAGATTCTGCGGACAAGAAACCAAAGCGCTGTAAGATTAATATTTTTATGACATTCTCCCTTCTGATATTCTCAATTATACACCAGATTTTTCTTCCTTTATTTTACGGTTCATCACTCCATCTGGGGTGAGTACAGCAAAGTAAGAAGAGTTGTGTGTGTTTTTAATCATTGTATGAGAATTGTTGAACAAGTTATCGAAAATCATGACTTGTGGCATTTGATGAACTTGCTTTTGAATGTATTTTGTTATATGTATTATGTATTTGTGTTAACTAACCACCAACTGGCAAGTTTTGCAACTTGATTCCAGTGGTGTAAAATAGCGTACATAGAACGTTACAGCTCAGTACAGGCCCTTCAGCATATGATGTTGCTCTAAGATCATATGAACCCTACCTTATGACAAAGTCTAGCATCTTTTTTATCATCCATGTGCCTATCAGATTGTTTCTTAAATGCCCCTAATGCATCTGCCTCTAGCACCATCTCTGGCAGGGGTTTTCAGGTACCCACCACCCTGTCTGTCTTTTTTTTTTGAAAGAACAAAACGTACTCAGACATTTTACCCCCACACTTCCTTCCAAGCACCCTAAAATTATGTCCCCTCATAAATTCACAGATTTTTGTGATTGCTCTTGGTTGCAATGTGTGTCAGTGAAACATAAAAAGTAATACATTTGGAAGTGCTTGATTTCGCCAAAAGAACCCTGAGGCAATACTGTATAGACCAATAGACTGTTTTAATCAATCTGTTTAAAAGAAATTCCTGTGGTACTTGAACTGCTGACTCGAGAAAGAAGTTTAAAAAATTAGTCACTTTTTCTGCTAATTAAGAAATTAGTTTGAGGGGCTTGGCATAGTAATTTTAATGGATAAATTTCAAAATGACTGATGAATGAGTTGTATAGTGAATGAGCAGTATATTACCATCAGTTGAACCCCGAGTATTTTAATTGCAGCAAGAACCCTCTAACAGGGTGGAAATGTCAATCTGGGTTTTTATTCTGGTCATTATGCACATCTGTGTATGTTTTTTTTCGGTGGTTGTGTGGTTTGTATAGTTTTATGTAAAATTGACCACTTCTCTAACTGAACTCTTATTCAGGAGCAGAAAGAATTGACAAGTAGAAAACGATGATTGCGGCTAATGTTTTAATTATGGATCTAAAGAATTTTCTGATGGGACTGTCAAAGTATATTATAGAGGAGCTATGTGTTTACTGACTTAAGTTTTTATGGTTTGTTTTAATTAGTTCCCACAATGCAAGAAAAGAAGAAGGCAAACAAACTAAAGAAAAATCGGGGTCGTCATACAGAAAGGTGATTATCATTAATATAGCAATAAATTCCTCAACTCTTAATTGTTCAGCCTGTCAGGTTTTTAACCTTGCGTTTTTTGTGTTGTAGGATAATGTATGGTTGCTCTATTTGTAAATTTCGTACCTTTGAAGATGAGGAGGTTACTGCTCACATGGACAGTAAATATCATAGCGAAACTTTCAAATTCATCGCGTCCAAGCTTGACAAGCAAACTGCTGACTTTTTACATGTATGTATTCTTGTGGTTCTTGTTTTAGTATAATGTAATTACTTCTATCAATGTGGTATCCATATATTTTTAGTTACATGTGTGTATGAATAGTCAATGAATAAATGTAAATGGTGAATGTGTATCTTACTTAACAACCTTATAATGTTTGAAACAAGTCCAATAGTAATATCCCATATTGAATATGCTTAATGTTTTGATCTGTTTTAGGAATATATTTTAAACAAGATTCAGAAGACACAGAAGCGTCGGGAGCAAATTGGAGATAAAACAATTTTGAAGAAGCAGCTTATGCAGCAGCAAGACCTGCTACAAGGTAAATTGGACTATGCTTTGTAACTAACGTAGCTAGCTCCACCAAAATGTGGGTTAGTTTTAATGCACTACTGGAACGAATGGGACATCTTGTATAATTTTCATACAGCAGAACAGCACTAGTTGGACTAATCTTGGATTTTGGGCCTCAGCTTGTAAACTGGCTGTAGAGTGTTTTTCTTGTCAGAAAAAGGAAAGAAATTGGTCATTTCCTTATTTGAGCCACATATCTCTTATTGCCTACTGTCTCTGGAGTTTCTTCACAAATTACTCTTGGATTGGGGAATTCATGAAATCAGAATGTTTCTTTTGTAGAACAACTGCTGTAGCTTTTTAGCTGTATCTAATAATTTGTAATTGTATTATAGATGTTGGCTTGGACCATTTCATGAAGAAGGTAGAGGCAGCACACTGTGTGGCCTGTGATCTGTTTATACCGATGCAGAATGCTCTCCTTATGCGTCACCTGAAAACTATTGATCATGGCTGGAATCGCAAGGTAAGTGCTTTGTGGTACGAGAAGGAGATGCAGTTGCAGTCACGGATATAAATAGTAACTTGCTTTTGTGATGACACTCGTGGTTCTTTCATTTAGTGTGAATCTGGAATTACATTTCCAGGTTTTTCATGAATTGTGGTAGTGTTAGCCATTTTGTTGGTGGAAATTATTACCTATCCAAGGGTCCATTGCTTTGATAATTAAATACCTTCACTACAATGACTATATTTGTAATGATGTTAGTGACTTTAGGAGAGTAACCAAATCCAGTAATCATTTGGGGTGGAAAGTCTCTGTGTGTGGAAGAAATGCCTTTTGAATATGAGCATAAGAGATCCTACAATTGCAGGACATTATGAGCAACACATAAAATGCTACAGGAATTCAGCAACTCAGGGAGCATCTGTAGAGGAAAAATGTTACAGGCCAAGACCCTTCATTTGGACTGGAAAGGAAAAGGGAGTTATTAAGAGCATTGTTTCTCCCCCTCCCCTCTTGATTTCCACTGAATTTTTCTGGATTCAAATAAGACAAAATGAGAAGAATACATGAATGTGGGGAAAGGAAACAGTAAATTTTAGTTGTGATTTTCTCACTAGAAATTAACTTTATATGTCAGTTATATGTCAGTTTATATCAGGAGCAAGAAGAGGTAAATTGACCATTGATGTTTTGCAAATTTTGGCCTTTTGCAACCTATCTCAGCTTTGGGTTCCTGTATACCCTCACCCTTTTCAAGAAACCTGTGCCTTCAAAATCTGTTTTTTTCTGTCCTTTGAGAGCACATGGGTTTAATCCTAACAACAAATTACACTTATTTTGAATAGTACTTAGTTTCCTGAAGTACTGCTTGAGGGATTTGTTTGTTCAATGCACAAAAATTGTTATATTGTTAGTGTGACACCTGAGGTGAATGGTAAGTCTAATGTAATCATCCTCTCGTATAGCTTGTACCTTGAAGTTTATTATCTTGTTCCAGTTAATTTAGTGCTGTATGTGTAGGTCTTGTACCTTATTGCTTTGCTGCATGTACCAATTTTCATGGAGCCTGATTTTAGTAAAGTTCTTTAAGTAGTTTGGTATCAGCTAGCCTCTCCCTTATCTAGGTCAATATTCTAAACTGGTTTTCAATGGTCTTTTATCTAAAGAAAATCTATTATAATTTCATGTGTGGATACTGCCTTGAATTTGATGTCTGAAAATAAGCATGTTTATCTGTAGAGATTCTGTTTTTCTTAAACAGAATCAAGAACTTTAAAAGTCTCACCTGTGGTTGGTTAGGAAAATATATTGTCCAGCATCTCCAAGGCTAAGTTTCGTAAATGCTTATTTTGTTAGATGATTTCAGATAGTTCTGGGGATGTTCTTTATTCTAAAATGATTGCAGAAATGGAATCCTTGCACCTAGTAAATACAAGACTTAAAATAATCTAAATGCAAAAAGAAAGATTTGTCTGTTTTAAGCTTATCTTTAACTGTCCTTTGTTTCCTCACAAGATAATGTTGGAGAAAGCCAAGAAGGCCAGCCTTGTTGTCGCTAGGAGTATCCTGAAAAACCGCCACATTGCAGCAATGCTGGAGAAATACAAAAAGGTACAGCAATGGCCCAGAGTAAATTTTTTTCTCCTGATACTGATTCTGCATGTTGTTTGAGATAATCATGTATAGATACACGCACTGTTAGGAGCTGGTTCTGTTGGAAAAAATAAGATGAAACTTTTCAAGCCTGCTCTGTAATTCAGTATGATCATGGCTGAACTTTGCTAGCTTTAACTCTGCTCAGAATCCACAATTCCTTATCATTCTTTTATCTGTGTCATCGCCCTTGCCAGAGAATTCCAGTGGTTCACTACCTTCTGCAAATAAAAGTTTCTTAACCAGTGGCCCCTTGCAACTGTGTCCCTGAGTTGATGACTCTCTTAGCTAGTGAAAACATCTCAAGATCTGTCTTATCAAGCTGCCCAAGGATCTTGCATGTTTGAATAGTGGCACCTCAAACTGTCCAGCTTCTCTTGATAGGATAGCTCTTTCACTTTAGGAATTGGCTTGGTCAGTCTCTTTTGGACTCCTTCCAATGTCCTTTTAGGGAAAGAAACCAAAGCTTTTGAGATATGGCCTGACCGACCAATACCATAGAATATTACAGCACAGAAACAGGCCTTTTGGCCCTTCTTGGCTGTGCAGAACCATTTTTCTGCCTAGTTCGACTGACCTGCACCTGGACCATATCCCTCCATACCCCTCTCATCTATGTACCTGTCCAAGTTTTTCTTAAATGTTAAAAGTGAGCCTGCATTTACCACTTCATCTGGCAGCTCATTCCACACTCCCACCACTCTCTGTGTGAAGTCCCCCCCTAATGTTCCCTTTAAACTTTTCCCCCTTCACCCTTAACCCATGTCCTCTGGTTTTTTTCTCCCCTATCCTCAGTGGAAAAAGCCAGCTTGCATTCACTCTATCTATACCTGTCATAATTTTATATAGCTCTATCAAATCTCCCCTCATTCTTCTACGCTCTAGGGAATAATGTCCTAACCTATTCAACCTTTCTCTGTAACTCAGTTTCTCAAGTCCCGGCAACATCCTTGTAAACCTTCTCTGCACTCTTTCAACCTTATTAATATCCTTCCTGTAATTCGGTGACCAAAAGTTGTACCCTGTACAACTTCAATAAAAGCATCTATTCTTAAATTTCTAACTCTTTGCTATAAAGGCAGTCGTGCTGTTTGCCACCTTAACTATTTGTTGCACCTGTCTTCTAACTTCGTGATTCATGTTCTCAAGACAGCTGAAGGCACCTGAACGTCACTCATTTGCGGTCTCCATTTACAGTATTGTGCAATAGTCTAAGGCACTCTAGATGTTTTAACATACATTTTGTTTTAAATAAATGTCTTTTATCTTCTACATGTGTCAGTAGAAAAGAGCAAATTTTAATTTCCAAACATTCATTTTCTGAAATGTTAGAGAATTTTTTTAATATTTCTATGAAAGTGTAGCATATTAAGTAATACACCATTTTTCAAACAAAAAGCCTTAATTACTTTGTGGGCCTGTAGCCCAGTACATGATTAAACAAAGATAACAAACAGGTGCTAATGATTAATTACATAATGAGTTGAATGAAGTAAACTAATTAACTGAAACAGAACATGGTGTAGAATTAAACTGGGGGAAGGACAACCAAATTAAAAGTTGAAAGTGTGGCAGATAATCAATTCTTACATTATGGAAAGATTGAGCATAGCAAGAAGACACAAAGGTGGTCATTCTGCATCAGTAAGGTCTGCCAAGCAGAAGTTTAGCAGCAGACAAGAGTTTCAAGATGAGCTGTGCAAACTCTTCTAAGAAACACTAAGATATGGGCGTGGTTGGGGACCAGAAATGGAGCAGTCAGCCATGGAAACTGAGTGCAGCAGACAAGAGATGCAAGAAAAAATTTGTGAACCATTTGCAATTACCTGTTTTTCTACGTTAATTACTCATAAAATGTGGTATGATCTTCATCTAAGTCACAATAATAGACAGACACAATCTGCCTAAACTAATAACACAACTAATTGTACTTTTCATTTCTGTATTGGAACACATTGTTCAACTGTTCACAGACCAAGCTGGAAAACGTATGTGAGCCCTTGTATTTAATAACTGGTAGAACCTCCTTTAACAACAATAACCTCTACCAAATATTTCCTGTGTGTGGGGCATGGCCAAGTGGTTAAGGTGTTGGACTAACGATCTGAAGGTTGTGAGTTTGAGCCCTAGCCCAGGCAGCGTGTTGTGTCCTTGAGTAAGGCACTTAACCACACATTGCTCCAGTCCACCCAGCTGAAAATGGCTCTGGCAAAATGCTGGGGGTTAACCTCATGATAGACTGGCTTCCTATCCGGGGGTGGGGTGGGAGGTCTTGTACTCTCAGTGGCTTCACGTCACGGAAGCTGGCATAAGCACCGGCCTGATGAGCTGAAACTTGTACAATGGCAGGGTGGAATTTTAGACCATTCCTCCATACAATACTGTTTCAGTTCATCAGTATTTCTGGGATAACTTGCATGAACAGCCCTCTTCAGGTCATGCCACTGCATCTCAATTGGGTTAAGGTCTGGACTCTGACTTGGCCATTCCAAAACACTAATGTTCTTAAACCATTCTGTTGTCTTTCGGATTATTTTCTTGTTGCATCTTCCATCTTCTATTAAGCTTCAGGTGATGGACCACTACTGTTGACATTCTCCTGTAAAATGTCTTGATATGATTTTGAATTCATTGTTTCTTCAGCGATTGAGAGCTGTCCAGGCCCTGAGGCAATAAAACAGCTCCAAACCATAATGCTTCTTCCACCATGCTTCACAGTTGAGTGAGGTTTGGTGTTGGTGTGCAGTGCTGTTTTTCCTCCAAACAGAGAAGTGTGCATTTCTGCCAAAAAGTTCAACTTTTGTCTCATCTGTCCACAGAACATTGTCCCAGAATCATTGTAGAACATCCAGGTAGTCTTTTGCAAACTTGAGACAGGTTTTTTTTTGGAGAGCAGTGGTTTCGTCCCTGGTGTTTCTTATAGTGAACGTGAACAGAGACTTGAGCAAGTTCTGGAGATTTCTGCAAGTCTTTTGCTGTTACCCTCGGGTTCTTTTTCACTTCCTTCAGCATTGCACGTTGTGCTCTTGGTGTGATATTTGCAGGGTACCCACTCCTTGTCAAAGTTGGAACAACACTGAATTTCCTCCATTTGTAAAACATTTCTCTTAATGTGATGGACACTCAGGTCTTTTAAAATGCTTTTGTAGCCTTTTCCAGCTTCATGCAGCTCTACAATTCTTTTAAGGTCCTCTGAAAGTTGTTTTGATCGGGGCATGGTGCATATAAACAGAGTTTTCTTGAGAAGAGCAGGCTCTGCCAGTAACCTAGCTTTGTGTGTCCTTCTTTATAGGGCAGGGCAGAGCACCTCTACAACCCACACCTCCAATCTCATCTCATTGATTGGAACACCTGACTCCAAATAGCCTTTGTTGAAGGCATTACCTGAGTTTCACATACTTTTTTTGAATCTAAATTGTGATTGTTTAAATGTGGTACTCAGTATTGATGCGAAGTCCAATTGTGCATAATTAGTTTAGGCATATAGTGTGTGTCTATTATAGTGGCTTAGATGAAGATCAGACCAGGTTTTGAGTAATTAATGCAGAAAACTAGATAATTGCAAAGGGTTCACAAACTTCTTGCATTTGTACATCAGACTGATTGACCCTTCTAAATTGGGAGAAGTCCAGCACCGCTGTTAGCTGAGAACTCTTAGAAACCACTGGAACCCAGGTACACACCTCTGTAGTCCAGAGAAATCTTGTCAGAAGGGGTCTTCATGGAAGAGTTGCTGCCAAAAAAACCATTCCTCCAAAGTGGAAACAAAGCCAAGAGACCTATCTACACACATAAACACAAGGACTCGGGTGTTGAAAAATGGCAGCAAGTGCTATGGACTGATGAGTGAAAATTTGAAATTTTTGGCTCAAACAAGAGGCTGTAGAAGTGCTGGAGAGTGCTACATGGATGAGTGTCTGCGGTCAACAGTGGAGCATGGCAGGGTTCACTGCAGGTTTAGGGCTGTATTTCTACAAGTGAAGTTGGTGCTCTGGTCAGATTTAATGGAATGCTCACTGCTGAGAATGACAGGCAGATTATCATCCACCACGCAATACCATCAGGGAGGCACTTGATCAGTGGCAGTTTCATTCTGCAGAAGACAATGACCCCCAAACACACGTCCAAGGTCATAAAGAACTATCTTCAGCAAAAAGAAGAACAAGGAGTTATGCAACAGATGGTATGGCCTCCATAGAGCCCTGATCTCAACATCATCGAGGCTATCTGGGTTTACCTGCAGAGGCAGAAGCAAGTGAGATAGTCAAAATCTGCAGGAGATGCTTGGAACAACTGATTTACAGCTGATATTTTTTTTATGGAAATTGCACGACACTGTACCCAAGAGAATTGATGCTGTTCTAAATGCAAAGGGTGGTCACACCAAATATTGGTTTGATTTAATTTTACTGTTTACTGCTCTTAATAGTAAATTTGTTGATATTTAGAAACTTTTCATTATTTTTGGAAGTATCTTTGTTTTATGGATTTTTTTTGGTATGTGCTTAAGATCTTTGCACAGTACTGTAGTAATGTGCCTTTTGATTCTTCTTACCAAAGTGCATGACCTTGCACTTACCCATATTAAACTCCATTTGCTGGATTTTGTCCAGTCATTTAATCTAAATACATCCTATTACAGAATTACAGTATCCCCATCTCAGCATGCCCTTCTACTTCCCTCATCATTGGCAACTTGAAAAGTTTGCATTTTTATCATCTTCTTCCAGGTCATTAATGTAAACAAAACTCATAAGGGTGAAGAACCAATCTGACTCACTTATTCCAATTGTTTTCTCTGTGAGAGCACGTTTCTATCCATGCTAATACTTCCTATACTTTGGGCTCTTAATTTATGTACCAGCCTTTTACATACCATTTTGTCAAAAGTCTTTTGAAATTTAAATACACTATATATCCAGGTTAAATCTCCCCGTTACATCAGTAATTTGTTCAGATTTGTCACAAATGTAATTTAGCTTTCAGAAAACCATGTTGACTAGGTTTGGTTATATTCAACTTTACTAAATTAATAGCTGCTTCTTTGATTATTGACTCTGGCATTTACCGGCAATAGATGTTAAACTCACTGACCCACAGTGCCCTGTGTTTTGTCTTTTTTGAACAAGGGAGTCAAATCGGTTGTTTTCCAATCCTTTGGTGTCCTCTTAGAATTTATCGGGTTTGGAAAACTTCGAAAAAATGTGTCCACTGGCTTTGTAGCCACTTCTTTTAAAACCCTGGGCTCTAAATGTGATTGGGAGCTTTACTGTTACTTGATACTAGCGTGTATTATCATAGGGATAATTGTACTGTCTTAAAGGTGAAGACCTGCAAAAAAAATCCACAAAATGCTGGAGGAACTCAGCAGGCTAGGCATTGACTATAGAAAAAAGTATTGTTGACATTTCAGGCTGAAATCCTTCGGCAGGACTTGGAAAAAAATGCTGAGGAGTAGATTTAAAAGGTCCCTCTGGTGTTCCTCCCCTCTTTCTTCCACGGCTTTCTGACTCTTTTACCTATCAACCTCCAAGCTCTTAACTCCATCCCTCCCCCTTCGGGTTTCACCCATCACCTTGTGTTTCTCTCTCCCCTCCCCCACCTTTAAAATCTATTCCTCAGCCTTTTGTGTGTGTTGCTTGGATTTCCAGCATCTACAGGTTTTCTCATATATCTGCCTTTCTGTGTTTCTTATTCTTTAGAGATACCACACTTACTGTAGCTGCCAGCTTCCTGTCTGTATATCCATAGAAAGTCTTAGTTTGTTTTAATGTTACATGTAAGCTTTCTCTTAAAATTATGCAAGCTTCATCTCTTAGAAACTGCTGAATCCTTAAAAACTTCCCAGACCTGTGATCTACTTAAGTCCATTGCCACTTTGTCTAATTTGACATTATTCTTGACTTCCTATTTAACCACAGATTGTGCCTGTTTTCCCTGGAACCCCTCTCTTTGGGATAAACTGAATGTTAGGAATCATGTATTGAACATCTGCCGCTATTGATCAATTGACTTGATTCTTTTCCCAAACCACTTTGGACAGCTCCACCTTCATGCTTTTATAACTGCCTTATTTAACTCTGTGGCTTTGGTCATATGGTGTTTGATCTTAAACTAAATCTGGAATCCATCGTATTATGGTTCCCATCTCCTAGGGCAGTTTTAACCACAAGATCTTTCATTAATCTTTCTTTATTACTCATGACCTAAATCAGCCTGTTGCTGTTGGGTTTTAGTATGTGTAGTTCTGAAAGGTGATCCCTGACAAATTCTGCAAATTCTTCTATGGACTATTGCCAGTTTGGTTTGCTAAGTAATACTGTATAGATCATACATGCCCTGGGTATTTCTCCATTTATGTTCGGCTGAGTTATTGGGAATCCATCCCTACCCATGCTATTCATGATTTCAACCCAAATGAGTTGAAATTACTATATACTACTTCTCATCACAACTCAACACTTAATTAAGGTATCAGAACAACAGCCGTGTTCTATCCTAGATCATTGTGAGATTTGGAACAATGAGCACCCATTCTAGGTCACCTGCCATCACATCTCCATTACAACTATTAAATGGTGCTTGTACATTACTTTCTATGTCAACTCATCTAACTTACTGAAAATGCTACTTGCATCAGATAAAGAATAGTGAATTTTGATTTTACTTTACCAACTCTGTATCTGCTCTCTGCTGCATAATTTTATTTGTAGTTTTTCTTCCACACTTGTTATTTTACTGATTCCTATTCTGTGCCATTGCTTTTTCATTTCTTTATTTATTAAGCATTGGATTTGCCAGGACAGTGGTCCCAGCATGATTGAGATGAAGTTGATCCCAGTGGAACAGCTCTCTCCTTCCTGGTGCCATTGTTCCATAAATCTGGTCCCATTTCTGCAGCAAACTTTAAGATCTTTTTGCTTTACAACTGGGGGTGTGTTTGATTTGGTATCATCAGTTCCATTTCAGTTTGAACACACAAGTCTTCATAGGTATTGACAGCCAATTGGTGCCAGAAATATGGGTTGAAAAGTGAAAGTCTATAAAATAGAATTTATGGACTCTTGAAGAGTAGGTTTACTTAAGTTCATTAGGCTTAACATTTTGAACAGTATAGGCCCTTTACCCCGTGTTCTGTTTTGGGTTTTATACTTCTATCAGGATCTTAAGTTTGTTTGGTTTGTTTAAACTTGACCGAAAGAATAAGGAATGCAAAGGAAGTCTTGAGTAAATTCCACTTTTTGTTTATGATTGGATAGTTGTGTTTATTAGGGGAATCTGATGACTGAGTTTAATCTATATATTTTTTTGAAATTGGTCAGTGTTTTTAATAAGTGGAAGTGTGTACGTTTTGGGGTTTGGGATTTTGTGATCTGGTCTCACTGGAGTATTGAATATATGGCTATTTTGATTCCGTGGGGAATGATATTTTTGGGGAAATGCTATTCTAATTAAACATTCTCCTTTTGCAGGGTGAGAACCCCTTCACTGATGACCCAGACAAAGATGAGGAAGATGCTGCTGATGAATCTGCTGAATGCGATACCTTGAAAGATCCTTCCATGGATGTTGAGGGCAAAGAAGGGGAAAATGAAGAGGCAGAGGATGATGCAGTTAGAATAAAGGAGGATATGGAAGATCCCTGTGATGAAAATGTTGGGGAGATGGTGGGAGAGGAGTCTGAAGGAGTGGAAGGGGCTGGGGAGGGAGCTCTGGATTGGGGTTTGGGGGAGGAATCAGCACTAGGCATTGATAAGGTGGAGACGGGTGAAACGGGCGGGGAAGGGGCTGGATGGCAGACAGAAATGGAAGGCACCAGGGGAGAGGCTGAGGCAGTGGAAGGGGTTGAGGGAGAGACTGTACAGGCAGAGGAAGACACAGTGGGAGAAGCAGACGGTGGTGCAGAAGAGAAGGAGGAGGAATTGACAGCTGAAGAAGAAGATGAGATGTTGAAGGGAGAAGAGGAGCAATTGGAATAAATTTTAGGTTGATTTCTGCAGACATGCAGATACAATTCTATCCCATACCAGCTATTGAGGTTTATACTAGTTTAAGAATTTGTGTTTTTAACTTGCCAGTAGATTTGTGTTCACTTGCTGTATTGCAGTTTCATCCCACACAGCTGATACAAAGTCTAGTTTTCTGTCACATCTGATGTGATTTTTTAAAAATAAACTTGGTTTATGTAATGTATTTAATATGGTATTCAATTGACCCTAACTTTTCTTTGAGGACTGGCATGAAATTTGTTTGCAGTAATCCAAGCTTAAGTGATCTGTAATTTGTAAGATCTGGCTGTCTTGATTACAAGCTACGCAACTAAGAATTATTTCCATTTGGTCCATTAGAACAGTTGCATAGCTAAGATGCTGGTTTAAAAATTTCTCATTTGGTTTGTGTACAGATGAGTTGTAAATATGCAGCAGAATTTGGGTAACTGGATTATTTTGTTGTATTAATTAGCTTCCGCATGAAGGGTGGTAAATGAGCACTTTGAGCATGTTGCTTTGTTTTAGATCTGTAAATGCAAATATGATTATTGTGAAATTCATCTGGACTGCTTTGGGACTATACTGCATTCCTGCAGAGTGTGGACTTCCCTGTGAAGTTCAAATGATATTCAACATGAAAACAGTAAACTTTCCTGGTGAGTCTGATAAGCCTGACTTGACTTTATTGCATTTGCACCTTCTGTTTTCAAACCAAATGCAGATCTATTTACCAATGGACTGTAGTGCTAGGTGATTCAAGTACACTTCAGTATTGAATAAATTTAAATCAAAACCAGAGATGGCATAGCTCAATAGGAATGTGTAGTTTAGCATTGCGTAATTTGCAGAAAGTAGATCCATTTCTTCTCCCCCTCACCTTCCCTTTGCTTTTCTATGCTGTAGCTTTATTTAGGCTATTTAAATGTACTTTGTTTTCAATTTTATACAGAACTGTATATGTTTGTAGAACTGTCAATTAAAACTTCCAATGCATCCTCAGTGTCTTGGTTCTTAAATATCACCTTGTCCTAATTGATAATGGTATCTATTGGACCATTGCATGAGTGAGATTTTACTGGGAATATTGCCCTTGACAGCCAAGATAAACCTGTTTATCTTGTCCCTCCATTTGCAATTGTCATTTCAATGTTTTGAGAGTATCTTGTGGTAATGATAATGCAGGAATACTTGTATCAAACAAAGACTTGGCTCATTGATTTTGAGGAATATCTAGTGGGAATTAAGAAGTGTCCAATTGTACCTGAGAATTAAGAGGCGCATTGGTAACATGGAAAAGTGAAAGCCATTTAGGAGTGCAATGGAAGTTCTATCACGAGGATAAATGTGATCATAGCTTTGCGTCAGAAGGTCACCAATTCAGCCTTGTATGCAGGCAAAATTACTATGGCAAAAAAAATTACAGCATCTCCTTTCAGGGCAGCAAGGAATCTCTAAAAGACTTTAAGCATATTACTTATTTGAAATTTAAACACTAAATTACTTTAAATATCTTTAGTTTAATGTTTTTCAATCTTCACTTGCAGTAAACTGGAACCATTAGGAAAGCAGTTGCTAATTCTTCAGGGGTAAGGTTAGAGACTGCAGCATGGCTTGCCCTGTTGTTTTGAATGAAGATGGTGGTTTTATTTTAGTTGAAGTTAACCTGTGTTGTGCACAGTAATTTAAACTGCCAATAAAAAGTACTTCTTTGCAAATTTTCCCTTAGGATACTGTGCACAGGTGTGAACATATTAAATTTACCAATATATAAACAGTTTTAATTTTCATACATTTTGTTTATTTGGAGTAAATGATACACAACCTTCAGTAACGTACAGCAGTAACAGTTTATAGCTCTGAGGCACCAGCTTCCAGTTTGGTTTATTTAACCTTCAACAGTTTAAGAACACAAGTTAGTGTGGAAAGTTGAGTTAAGATGTGTTGTACACATCTTCCTTGGAAGCTTTACCATATACTAAATTTATAAATGACTCAATTACAAATCAGTAAATACAGCCCTATACAGCTGTGTGCGCAATCAAGTTTACATATTTAAAAAAAATTATAAAATGCAGTGTCTACCTAATTACAAATGTGTTCCACTGACCCCAGCAACAGAACCTGAACAGTGCAGGAAAGGAATAAGCAGCAGTAGAGACTAAAGACTACATTTTAAAAAAATGTGTCAAACCTGAGCACAAATTCTTCACTGTAGCTATTGAACCATGGTTTTGGATAGTGCTTTAAAACCATGAACAACAGTTTTTATTCTTAGATTTATTAATCTCTACTGGTCCTCATTGGGTATAAAGAGAAAATGCCAGTTGAGATTGTGCTCTGCAGGATTATTTATACACTGAGTTTTCTGTTTAATCTATTGCCCAGTTTAAATAGTGGCTACCAAATACCGGTAAGAAATGCAGGGTAATACTGAATGAAAACTCAGCTGTGAATGCTAATGCAAGTCCTGTCTACTGTATAGCATATTTCACTTTGAAGAATGGAAGTTTCTGTGCTTGAAAGTGGCTGAAGTTTGATGTCTTCCCACTTTAAAAAAGCTTTTACCTCCCTGGATCTCAAGTTAGGTATCTGTTAGGAATGTTAGCTACCAAAAGCAAGGGGAACAATCCTACAGCCCAACATGTTTAACAGGCAAAAACATTATACCTACCATTAATATTACAGGAACATCTTGAAATACTATGCCACGTATTACATGGAGCATGTTTTCTAACTGCTTCATTTACTTTAGGGTTATGCCCCATACATCTTCCTAACGAGCCTAACTACTCATTAATATTTTATTCACCACATCTCAGTACAAACTAGGTCAAATACTGCAGCTGATGTCTTACAATCTCAACATGAACATCAGGTTAATGTGTGACATCTATATTAACGTTTCTGTAGTGGATCCTGGCCAAATAAAAAAAATCTCCAATTCTTTGTCATCCTGGAGCTGGCATCAGTGAAACACGTTAAGACATGAATTAAAATTCCAAGTGTAAAAGTGACTTCTTAAACCTACAAAATACATCTATACAAAAGCAGAATGACAGCTTGTTAATAGTACTGTGGGTGGGGAAAGGGTGAGGAAAAATCAATAGAGGAATGGACTGAGTATCATCACACCTCCAGAAAAGCTTTAAAACCAGAATCTCTAACCAAGAAAAATAAATATTTAAATTAACCACAGGATGCATTACATTGATATGAATTAAGAGTTGAACTGTACAAAATAATGGAAAGACACTGGCCAGACAGCATCTGTAAGAGAACTCTTACAGCGTGTACTTCCAGGATTTTTCCGGATCTCCAACACTTGTTACCTTCTTCCAAAATATCCCCCCCCCCCCCCCCATGAAAGGAAATACAGAAAGAGAACCAAGTCACAGTTAATGCATTTATCCCTACCTTCCCTAACCCACCTCTCACCAGTTCCTCAGTGTTTTCCTAACCTCAGGCTTTCAAGAGTTGAGAAAGCAATTTCTGTTCACTCGGGTTATCTTTTGATGCTGCAAGCCAGGCAGAACATGATGGCTCATATTACAATTTCATACAGCTCTTTTTCTTAGTGTCCCCAGCTGCGAGTGAAAAGTTGTTCTTTGAATCCAGATATTTTGGGGACCAATATTGGAAACTACTCTTACAAATAATACCCAGCATGCTAAGTTGTTAATTAGTTTTTTTAAAATAAACATTATTCCAAGATCTGAAAATGTATAACCATTGTACAAAAACCGTTCATTTGTGCTGCAATTTCCATAGTAAAAAGCTGCACAGCAAGTTGCAGGTTAATCATCTTGGCTAAGTTTACCATAACACACCCAACTATACACCCTAAACAAGCAGCTATTTCAATGGTGGGAACTGGTTTGCTACGGAGTTTGACATACCAGTCCTGATCTCATATCCCATATGAATTTTATTGCACTGTTCTCAAGATGAATATGCCAATGCTGGGTTACCATGCAGATCAACTGGGAGAAAAACTCAGCTCCAAAAGCTGCAATTCTTTTGTAAGGATTGCCAAAATGACATCTATACAGCCCAGTCCACCGCTGATTTTCCACTGATCTTAAGCAGTCCTTTTTGGCCACATTAGTAGTCTCTGCTAAGAATCTGAAATTATCAAAGCAGCAAGGGTACTGGAAAAACTGGAAGGGAGCAGAAAGAAAGGAGCCAAACTTGGTTTCTGTACAGCAAGAACAATGCTCAAACAAACTGTTGTTCGAAGAGTCACAGTTGTGCATTTGGACATTTCTTGTGGACAACTGAAAGATCCAAATAATATTCATTTATTATAGGATAAAGTGTCCGAGCCATATTTTCAGTGCGGAAGATGTCTTAATTATGGTCAAGATGAGGGAAAACAAGTAATGTCCAATGAATCTATACATCTCTTGCTCATAACTACATAACTCAACAGAAGAAATGGAAGAGACAATAACCTATATTATACAAACGTCTGGGGGGGGGGGGGGCGGGGGGAAGGTTCTAACACAGTATCTCTATCCATCTCAACCAGCAAGATTTGTCAGTAAGTTGGTGAGACACAGGATACATCAATGTCAAAATGTGTCATCATACAAATGTGATCACAAGCAAGAAGCCTAGGTGGTTTACTTCTCTAAAGTAGGTCAGCTGCTATATGTCAAAGCCCAAAGATGTATTCTGAGCAAGGTCTACACATTCAGTAGGGATTAGGAAATAAACGAGATTTTTCCAATCCTAGTAATTTACAGCCTATAAGAATCCGTGATTTACCCACTAGGGCAGCTGAAGCAGTGATCTGGGACATGGCATATGATTTACCAAGCTTATCAAAAATCATGATAAACTCTGATTCGAACACTAATCAGAACTACTGTCAGATTACAGACTGTTCACCCAGACTACCAAAATGCACTGCTGGATTGTTGGGTACATGTCCGGATTCCTACTCTGTATTTCACACTTTGTGCATGTGACTGTCCTTGGTGCATTTTAAGTGGAACAGTTTTACAGAACAACAGTTCCATAAGTAAATTTTGAGTTAGGCCATTCACATTTTGAAAGGGTACAAAACATTGAGCTGATCATGATATTTCCAATCTACATAGCTCTACATTTGGTTGTCAACTGCCTCGCAGCCAAACACCATGTACCTCATCCCCACCTTTAAATCAATACTAAATATCACCTAAAACTGGGCTTCAATCCGTGTGATTAAGACAAAATATACATTGCTGTTGAACTTATTACTGAAAGATTAAATGCTAAAATTCTTGTTTTAATTTTAAAATTATCTTTTCTGAGTGGTTTCATAAAATTTAATAAAAATTACTCAATAAGAATACCTATTATAAATTCAGAAGCACAGTGGATTCCGGTTAATCAGTCGGCTGTTTATTTGGGACAACTCAAAGAAAAATGACTAAATTGAGAAAATACCTGGGATTCCCCTTGTTTATTTGGGATACTATGCCACTTTTTGGGACAGACTTGCCGAACAGTTTCTAACTAGTCAGTCGCGTGAACTTGTATGACCATTAGACACTACACTGCAGATCAGATTTTAAATAGCATCAGTTACATGTGTTAGTGCTCAAAAAACAGTAATTTTTGTCACTGAAAGTTGGCAGTAAGACAATTTGGAAATGTTTTGCTCACCACAATTCCAAGCATTCGGGCTTCGAGATACCAGAAATGGCCGGGAGTGAAAATAAAACAATTTCACTACTTAAACAAATTAGGAATTGCAAATGTATTAAACAATCATCTGAAATGTTATAATGAAAATGAAGATTTGGGGTACAAAAATGTCTAAAGCATTGTACAAAGGCAGTCCATTATCTGCACTAAGTGTCTGCGCTGATTTTATTTACAGTAAACTGAACACAGCAGTTGAATTCCTTCATCATTAACTATTAGGAATTAATACATAGTCTTATAGTAGAGGTATTAGTAGTGTTCTAATTTGTTCTGCATTTTATTTAAATACATAAATTGTTCCTCAGTTAAACAGTAGTTTGTCTTTTTTTTAATACCTTTTAACTATTTCTATGAAACTGGGGCAGGCACTTAATTGGGCCAAAATGCACTGATCCTGACGCGTCCCAGTTAACTGAAATCCACTGTATTTGCAAAACCCAAGGCAGAGTACCTCACTGGGCTCCATAGCGTGTATAACAGAATCTTCTGTGCCTAGTACTTAGTGCGACTTGCAATCATATTCCTGCTATATGTGATGTAGGAGTCAAAAAGATGGAATGAAATAAAACCATAATACCACTCATCTGCAAGGATATTTAAACTGCAAAGACAGAATACACACACTGTTTCTGTCAGCAGATGGATAAGACAGTAAAACTGATGATACACAATGATGGCTTCACTCCACATCCTCAACATTCTAGGGTATTCACAAAAGGGAAATTAAAACTGTGAAGCTACAAGCTGCACAAAATTCAAATTCATTTTTATTGAGGTAATACTTTTTTAAAAAATGGACTGGGTTAAAATACAAAGAGTTGAGAATCAGTAATATTCAACAGCACATGCAATAGCAGGTCAGGATACAGGAATTAAAAAAAGCACTTTAATAAAGTTAGTACTGCATCAATAAAACACAGCAAAATACCAATACATCAACCGCCACCAGAGAATCATCTATGTCACAGCCCTAAGAAACTGTAAACAACATTTGTACTCCCAAAATATTAAAATTCTTTTTACATTCCTAGAAGGCAACAAGCAACCACACTGAAAGTCACTGGTTGCTTGCTCCACCTCATTTTTACCAATATAGTCGTGGGGCTCACCTCTAGAAATAATAGATGGAAATGTTTCAGTCCCAACAACCAGACTAACAACTACACAGAAGATTCCTTTTGAATTTTGAAGTAAAAGACTAGCTATTTGTTCCTATAGGAGACTGATCACTGAGACTATCACAGAATAAGTATGTTCTTTAAGGGGGATATCAGTAGTTCAATGGTGGAGGGGCAGAGAAGCTGGATTAATCGAATAACACTTTCACTGACTCAGCACAGAGGCTATGGACCAAAGGGGCTCCTATGACTGAAAAACCATGAGATTATAGACCTTGGGACCCGGCTGCTCCCATGCCATTGAGTTTGATGGCTAGGCCTTTTGGAGCTTAAGCAGTTATAAACATACTTCACAGTGCCACTGAATATGACCAAACCATCCACAAGAATAAGGAAGCCTCTGGCAAATCTCAAAAACCAAAGACACAACCCGATGAAAATCACACCGCTAAGAAAACAAACCACCAAAATATTAAGATGCCATTTTGCTGCCTCAGAATAGCATTCCCACAGACAGGAAGACTCCAGGCAAAGTCTGGACTATTGCAATAAAACTCCCCAGTTCAGAAAGACTCACCAAAATCAGTACTTTAAAATTTTAAATTGACGAAACCTGTTACAAACACAAACCAAGATCCAACAGCGCAAGTGTCAATTCCTAGGGTTCTAGAAGTGGGTAAAAGGCAAGAGGGAGATGCCTCACAGCAACTGGGAGATCTGAGATCTCAGGATTTGCAGACAAACTCGCAGGATTTAAGACGAACATAATGCGGTCACGTACAGACCTTTGTGGATCATGACCTCAGGAAGTGTGAGTAGGTCCCTGTGATGCACTGAAGAGTCTCACCTCCATATTACCAAGTGCCAAATTTATGAGCAAACTCAAGGTGAAGCAGCAGCAATGGCAGTGACAGGTTTGGCAGTGATGGTGAGAATTATTAAGGTTCCACACAATACTAAAATACATCAAATGAAATATTCCTAAAATATATTTTGTCACCAATACACAAAAAAAAACCCACTACATTAAAACTACCCAAATGAGCATTGGAGCTGGATTTAAATACAATGAATTTCTACAGGTTCAATGTAGGGCTCTGTAAATGTATTGAGACACAGTCCATTCTGAAAAACAAAATCTTTTTCTGTGATACCCAACAACCAATTTCATAGCACCTTTGGTTATGAAGGTATATTTCAGTACACTCCAAGTTACAATACACAGTTACAGGAACAAACAGGTAACAAGATTTTTTTTTGGTCACAGAGTCCAGCTGCATTAGATGCATAGACCCACATCACAACACTGAAAATAGATAGTGACCACAAACAATAAGTTTTAATTCAAACAGTCAATAAAAATGAATCAGCTGTTTGTGCCCCACTTACAGATCAGAAGTGTGGTTCTGAGACAGATTTTGGTGGAAAGAGAGGGGAAAGAGAGATTTGAATTCAACAAACATCTAATAAGCAGCCTTGGGAGAACTCCTTCCCCTTCCTCCCCACAGATACATTACCCAGTTTGCAAAGGACCAGTGAAGGGTATATCATCCCAATAGTAGGGATGCACAACTAACGAAACGAACATGTAACCCTGATGGGATTGGGCCAGTGAGCAGAGATGGGGCTGGGTTCGGGTCCGATAGGACCACTGCACCTTGCTTCCACTGGCATCGAGTCAGACACAGGTGGTGAGGGAGCCCTTGAGCATGAAAGGGAGCACAAGATGATTCATGGACTTGCTTTTACACTTCGCTAAAAATCAACTATCATTCAGCAAGTACCCGACAATAAAAGGAAAAATAAGGCATCTGTACAGTAAACTATCAAGTATACCTACATCTTTCTGCGCAAATGCACTGCCACTTGGTGACCTAAACACATTAAAAGCAAATAGCCCCATCACTAAATATTAAAAAAGCAACTAAACTCTGAAACATCTATGACCAAAATGTAAAATTAGTAGCATGGACGCTCAGGAATCAACTTCCCCTTTTAGGCTCACATCGCCCCATCCTGATACCCCACCCACTCTCTGCTATTCATCCTTACAGCCACATGCCCATTAGTTGGGATACAGATGGTTTGATCTACCCATGGTAGGAGTGTGCAAGGAATTCACAGCAATGGCATCATCTGTTTCTAATCAAATCCATTCCAAAATATCACCCCTTCATATGCTGATGGAGTTGCTGTTTATGCTGAAGTATCCACTGCCCATTCTCGTACTACAGGCTGGCAGCATGCAAAGTAACTACCTCAGGGCCAAGGATCAGAAACTGCAGTGGCCATCACTCAGTGCTGGACAGCTGCTTCACTAGTCGCACCTTCACCATGCAGGGTCAGGTGACCTGCAGCCTGTAACCAGACAAGCAAAGTTACCTTTCACAAACTACAGCACTACTTCCAAACCTTTACTTGTATTTGCATCAATACAATGATCTGAAGGCAGATAGCAGCCTGCAGAGTCCATTTCTTGTCTTTTTCCAGCTACACATGAAATTTAAGCTTTACTTGCTGCAGTTTAAAACGTGGCACATTTAAAAAAATGGACTAAGATGTTCTTGCCACCTCTCTGCCTCATTACCTTTCTCTTCATCCCACCCCAGGCAGGATTAATGCAAGATTTCCTGCCTGGGATTTTGATGGTGGACAGCCAAATGAATATTCAACAAGCTAAACCTTTGCCCCAGGCTGCATTAGTGCCATTTATTTCCTCACCCTCCCCACGCATTGCGGCTCTCTATAACTGGACTGAGACACATGGCTGCTTCTAGATTATACGAAATTAATCAGGGCTATGCTGTTCCTCGAAACATTCTACTTGTATGAGGTGAATGCAGAATTACTCTAAGGAAACTCACGTAAGGCAGTACTTTCATTACTACACAGGGACTCAAACGTTCAAAGGTAAAGAAGAACCTTTCCAACGTCACTAAACTAGAACATAAAAAATAATGGCATGTGCCTTGGAGAGAGACTGCAATAGTCGATCTGACCCCATCTACCCAGGTTTCGACACAGGCAGCAGATTTAACCTATTTCTCAGGCTCCGCAGATGTGGAGATCTCCTCACGAGCAGCCTCCACCTTTGAGAAGTTCACATCCAGGATGTGTCGCTGTAGGTGTCTCACCCATTCTTCCTGAATTGAAAGGGGCCCATGGAACTCGACATCACAAAACCTGTTAAAAATTAAATGATTAGCTTTAACTGTCACATGTACATCAAAACAAAGCAAAATAAGTTGCTCGTGTCAACAACCATCATAGTCCAAGGATGTGCTGGGGGCAGCCCACAAGCATTGCCTTGCTTTCAACACCAACATATCGTGCCCACAACTTAACACCTGTACACCTTTTGGAATGTGAGGACAGACCGGAGCACTCAGAAAAAATCCATGCGGTTATGATGAGAACATATAGAACTCATTAAGACAGCAATGGGAACTGAACCCCAATCGCTGTGCTGTGAAGCGTCATGCCATTTGTGCCACTCCTTGCACGTTGGGGAAGAATGTGGCAGAACAGGTTGGTTTTCCATCTCACCCGCAGTCTGCCTTTGGTTTTTTACATTGTTCCAATGTAGCCTTTCCAGTAAGCTTTAAGCAACAGCAATTCATCATTGGACTGGACATATGACAGATCTCAGGACTCAACAATGAATTCAACTATTCCAGACGATGAGAGCAACACATAAAAGAACTGGAGGTTACAGTGGGTCAGCAAGTGGTGGGTAATGGACAGGCAACGTTTCAGGCCAAAAGCCTTCATCAGCCCAGACGATGGGTCTCAACTTGAAACATCAACTGCCCATTTCCCTCCACAGATGCTGCCTGACCTGCTCAGTTCTTCCAGCTCCTTTGTATGCTGCTTCAGATTGCAGCATCTGTTTCTTATGTCTCCATTTCAGATAATGGGCCTTTTACATCTGTATCAGAACTGGCCAATCCTGTTGAAAGGTCACCAATCTACAACAATAATTCTTCCTCTCTTCACATATGCTGCCTGATTTCAATTCTTTCTAATACTGGTCTTTATTTCAGGTTGCCAGAATCTGAAACAGTTTGCTTCTCTAGTTTGTGGCTCTCCTTTCACAGGGACTCCATTTTTAACTTTGGTTTCCGCTCAACCCTGCCGTATTCATTCTCTTCCTTTTATATACAGTACTGTGCAAAAGTCTTTGGCAAATATATATAGCTAGAGTGTCTTGCATGGTACTGTATTTGTCAACATGGAGCTGAGTGAGTTTGTAAAACTGGCAGGAGCAAAGGATGTTGGGATTGGCAAGGATGGAGCACCATGGGACAGGTGGCAGAGAAGGAGCATCAGGGGCAGAGGGTGGCGTGGGTGGACACACAGCCAGCAAGGTAATTTGATTTCAAACAATTAGTTTACTGATAACTACAGAACGTCTCTCTGGTGCTTCCTGTTCCAGACAACTAAAGATTAGCTTTAATGTTCATCTGTACATTGAAACATGTAGTAAAATGCATCATTTATATCAACGATCAACACAGTGTGAGGATCTGTTGGGGGAAACCTGCAAGTATTCCAATGTCAACACAGCATGCCCATTTATTAAACTGTATGTCTTTGGAATGTGGGAGGAAACGAGTACCTGAAGGAAACCCACACAGTCCTGGAAGAATGTATAAACTCCTTACAGACAACCTAGGCTGCTGGTGCTGTAATAGTGTTATGCTAACCGCCATGCTACTGTGCTCCTGTTTCAAGTGCCAATGAAAGTTTGACCTAATGAAAGTCTCACCAGACCTGCTTGAGTACTTCCCAAATTCTTTGTTTTTATTTCACATTTCTCATGTCGCTGTTTTTTTTGCTCTGCAGGTTTAGTGATGTCCAGTCAGCAGAGCAGCCACCTAGGAGACACCACAACAAGGATACCAGCTCAGTACTACTTGTTAAAAAAAAACCAGGGTCTTGTAAAAGCTTCTGACTTTCTTAAGTACGATATGGAACGAGACTTAGTGTCGATGCCCTGGGTCAAAGGCTACAGGATGGAATGGAGCTCAGCCTCTATTGATTTATCAACATGGAGTTCAAAACTACTGATCATTAGGACAGTTTTTATCCATTTTGATGTTAATGTGCACCAATGTCAATGTCAAAATAAACCCTGTGAATTAAACAAAAAGGTATTAGTACCTAACTCCGCAGCATGTTACTGAAGCACTAGGACGTACAACAACTCTAACTTACTCGTAACATCTGCCTAATTGATTAACCTGTCAGACAGGTCCTATCGAATCAGTGAACAGTACAATGACGTGAGCACAGCCATCCTGTTGTCTCACATCAAAGTGCACATTCTGAAGACGATTGTAGCACAGAGGCAGCTGCTCATTACAAAGCTGAGTAGGAAAAATATACCTAGTATGAGGGTGGGAGCTAAACATTCTATACCTAGAGAATGGAGAGAGAATAACAGGATAATTCCTGGAACGTGAGCACTTCTGAGGGTGATGGATCCATCTACAATTTCTACTGAAGTAACCCTCCAAAGTCAAGTGCAACAAGATTGTGAGAACACCATGACTAGTCTACATCAAGCCATTGACTTTCCTGAAATGCTTTCTGATGGTTACCAATTCAAACTTAACACTATAATAGAGACCAAACTTAACAAGGAGACAGTGGTTCAAGCCTAAATTGAGGGAATTAAGAGACCAACAAAAAATGACCTCACCCACATCCCAAGAACAGCTTTCTGAAGAAAAGCAACCACTGACAATACATAGAACAGGAAAGCAACTTTGGCCCGCGATGTTGTGCCTACTCCAAGATGAATCTAACCCTTCCCTCCCACATATCCCATTTTTCTTTATCCATGTGCCTAAGAATTTCTAAAATGGCCCTAATGTACCTGCCTCTGCCGCCACCTCCGGCAGCACGTTCCATGCACCCGCCACTCTAAAAACTTTTACCTCTGACACCCCGTCACTCCCCCTTATTTTCCACCAAACATTTTAAAGTTGTAGCCGAGACATCACTGACATAGGATGGCATGGCAGTGTAGTGGTTAGAGCAACCCTATACAGCTCGGGGCGCTGGAGTTCAATCCCAGCGTCCAATGTAAGGAGTCTATATGACCTCCCTGTGGAATGCATGGGTTGTCTCCAGCTGTTCCCGTTTCTTCCCACAGTCGAAAGAGGTGCTGGTTAGCAATTGGTCATTAAATGTAAATTGTCACATAATTAGTTTAGGGTTAAATCGGGGGTTGCTGGATGGTGTGGCTTGAAGGGCCTGTTCCACATGGTATCAATCTCTCATCTTCCCCTCCGAAGAGAAAAGCTCTAGCTCACTCAAACTATCCTCATAAGACATGCTTTCTAATCCAGGTATCATCCATCCTTGCACCCTCTCTAAAGCTTCCACATCTTTCTTATAATGAGGCGACATGAACCGAATACATGATAATGGCACACTTACCTGCATTTCAGAGTATAGATGTTTCCTATGAACTTCACTAGTGAGAGAGGTTCAGGTTTCAGGACTGGAAAGATCACAGGTCTCACTCGGAGAGGTTTTGGTTCCTCTGATTTTGACCTGAATGTCTTTGGCTCCTTCCCTTCCTCGTGTTTCGGAGACAAGCTCTCTGTGCATGCCGCTGGCTTTTGCTGCTTACGCTCATTGTCTGAACATGAAAGAGAAACTGTTAGCTTTTTAAGACATTAAACATTACATCCACTCAACCTTTTTGGGAAGACAGTTTCAAAGACAACTTCAGATGTGGTAAGGTTAGACTGAAAACCTGTCTGCACACTTAAACCCTCCAAAGATCACACTGTTCAACAGCAATAACTTCTATATTATTCCCATGGATGTGCACTACTCTGGACAGCAGAGAAAAATATTTGCCTGTATAGAGAGACAGTAAGCCACTAAAAAAATTCTAATTAAGAATAGTCCATTGCCAAATGTATGATCCTATATCCTTGGCCAAATCAATAAACACAAAACTATTTAAGCATCAGCAGGTACTTTTGTTTAGAGTGAAAATAATTTGAATACAATAACTTGTATTCTGACTACAATATGCATGCAAACAATCCAGTTACATATCAAAGAACATATCATGTTACCACAGTTCTTAAAGCTTTCAGTTGCACTGAAGGGCCCTGTTTTGGGAAAAAGTCACTTTCTTGGAACATGATATTTTGAAGGCACAACACCTCTCTGGCTAATGCAAGTGGTAGTTTGGAGGGTTTAACTGCATCTACCAGACAGGACAGACAATTACTATACATATGCCATGAATCAAGCAAAAATACCATTTATCAGAAAAGTAGCCCCCATACACTTTCACATTTACTGCCAAATGTATTTTATGTAAGATTACACTTAAACAGGACAGAGTGAGTCAGAACAATCCATTTTCTTCTACTTTCTCAGCCATTAACCAACCTTTCCCAGAATTCAATGAACTCTGAAATTTGTGCCTGCAGAGTGAGTCACCAAACCGCATGCGAACGGGGCTTGATTTCAATCTTATACCGGTTTAACTTACTTACACATTACAATGAATTAAGCACCTTGGCTCCGTTTCTATACAGAAAAGAGTGCAAGAACAAAGGCACAATAAATACAATCCACTCACGTGCAAATTAGAACAAAAACTTACATACATAAAAGCAAGCAGAAGCTGCAACTATTCCCTGAACTTCTAGGGTTAGGCTTTGCATTCTCAAGCACGTCATGGAATAGACGCTCAACTTCATTAGTGGGGACCAACTTTGTGTTTGGATCACAGCATGTATAATCACACATACAGTTTCCTTTTACAGTGCATTGCAATTTAACAAGCTTTCTCTTCAGCACTGTCAAAAGTTTACATTTAGTTTCTCTTTTTTTTGGTTAAGTTATACAAAGCCAAAGGGTCTCACATGTGTCGGTGAGTGCAGGTTCAGCCTTTTCGTGGAGTTCCTCAAACTGAGACAGACTCGGTAACTTCCTTTTCAATCCAGATTTCAGATGGCCACGCATGTGGTTGGAGAGGCCTACACCCGTGGTTAGTGTCACTCCACAATACTCACAGGTTCCTAACTTGACTGGGTGCTCTGTTGTCCAAAATGAAATTAAGATTCAGTTACCACCCTGCCTTCCACAGTTTAATTCCTAACTTAATTTGAGGTTCTGGCAGGTCTCAGCCTAGTTCCTAGTGGACAGGAGCCCACAGCACTTAAAAGGCTCATTAATTTAGCAATGATCGTCTGCAGATTTCTTTAGCAGATGGTGTGTGAAATGGAAATAGAAATTAACGTACCACTAGGGGCTACTTTTAGGAGTTAAGATGGAAGACACCTGGGGTATGTAGGCAAGGTTAGAGCATTAGGCTGGGAGCTCTGTATCATGGGGGTGAAGCCCTATCTGACTAGGAAATTCTCAACAACTGCAAAGCAGGAAAATGCTCCACTTTCAATCACATCCCACACAGACTCTCGCTTTCATTCCTCATCCATGCATCATGCCAGGTAGTTGGAATGGGAAAAAGATGCAAAGTAAAGGAAGCCCCAGAGCCCACTCAACCATCAGCATTTACTAATGAACAATTAGTTCCTTCCAACTTTTCAATGTTCTTCAACACAATTCCTTTCAAAATGCTGCTGGATAAAATCTAGACACAAGGTTAAAATTTCAAGCATTTTGATCAAGTCTTCACATTATTGTTTGAGACATTAATAGATTCCCAAATGCAAGTAGGTTCAAACCAATAGAAATGCTTGATTCTAAAAGGTTTTAAAAGACCGTGTAACTGGAGAAAGGAATACTCAGTAATCAATAATGCTATCATGTGCAAGGCATGGAGATTTTACATCAGCTCAGCAAACAGGTCACATGTATTTAAATGTCGACTGTTTATTCTTTTCCATAGATGCTGCCTGACCTGCAGACTTCTTCCAGCACTTTGTGTGTGTTCCTTAAGATTTCCAGCATCTGTAGACTCCCTTGTGTTTATTAATTACTTCTGCTCCTTTTCCACAAAACAAATCCAATCAGCCTCCTTTGAATGGCCTATTGCTCTATGAACCTTCCCCATTCACCCAAGTTTGGCCCGACACATCCCACTCCCTAACCCTGCCTACAAATGGCCTCTCTTAGTGCAACCCTTTTCCTCCCACACGCCACAAGCAGAAAGCTCCTTACAGTGCAAATTCTCTCCCTGAACCCCCATAACTGGACACCTCCACAGACAATAGGTGCAGAAGTAGACCATTCGGCCCTTCGAGCCTGCACCGCCATTTTGAGATCATGGCTGATCAACTACTATCAATACCCGGTTCCTGCCTTGTCCCCATATCCCTTGATTCCCCTATCCATAAGATACCTATCTAGCTCCTTCTTGAAAGCATCCAGAGAATTGGCCTCCACTACCTTCCGAGGCAGTGCATTCCAGACCCCCACAACTCTCTGGGAGAAGAAGTTTTTCCTTAACTCTGTCCTAAATGACCTACCCCTTATTCTCAAACCATGCCCTCTGGTACTGGACTCTCCCAGCATCTGGAACATATTTCCTGCCTCTATCTTGTCCAATCCCTTAATAATCTTATATGTTTCAATCAGATCCCCTCTCAATCTCCTTAATTCCAGCGTGTACAAGCCCAGTCTCTCTAACCTCTCTGCGTAAGACAGTCCAGACATCCCAGGAATTAACCTCGTGAATCTAAGCTGCACTTCCTCTACAGCCAGGTTGTCCTTCCTTAACTCTGGAGACCAAAACTGTACACAATACTCCAGGTGTGGTCTCACCAGGGCTCTGTACAAATGCAAGAGGATTTCCTTGCTCTTGTACTCAATTCCCTTTGTAATAAAGGCCAAC
Organism: Hemitrygon akajei; assembly: GCF_048418815.1. NCBI lineage: Eukaryota > Metazoa > Chordata > Chondrichthyes > Myliobatiformes > Dasyatidae > Hemitrygon > Hemitrygon akajei. The sequence goes on along the minus strand of NC_133139.1, from coordinate 67,900,306 downwards.
ATTCCATTAACCTTCTTCACTGCCTGCTGCACTTGCTCATTCACCTTCAGTGACTGATGAACAAGGACTCCGAGATCTCTTTGTATTACTCCCTTACCAAATCATACCAAACTCTATCTATCTCTGCCTCTGTCTCCCGAATGATCCGACAAAGCACCTCTAACCATCCACATTGCAGAGATACCTCTAGGCAATCCACAAGGGGCTGAGCAAAAATAAATGACGTTAAGCCACGGAAGGGGAAAAGCCCGGCAGGATTTAAGGAATGCCTCGATGCGGGAAAGAGCAGCAAGCAGGAGGATTTGGAGTTCTCAAACTTAGGGCCTTAGCAGCTGCAGGTGAAGCAACTAATCTGTATCAATTACATTCAGAGATGAACAGAGTTAGGGTTATTATTGCTGATATATGTTGTGAAATTTATTTGTTTTACAGCAAAAGTACAGTTCAATACATAATATACTATAAATTAAAATAAGAGATGTATATATAAATAAATTAGTCATGCAAAAAGAGAGAAAAATAGTAGGTAGCGTTCATGGATTCATTATCTGTTCAGAAAATTGATGGTGATCCACCCATAATTGGAGGACATCACAGAGGGTGAAAGGCTACAGTCCAATCACAAAGCAGGGTCTGGCAAGTCCTCAAAGGGATTTAACAACAAGGATGAGAGTTTATAAATGAGATAGTTTTAAACTGGGAGGCGTGGGTAAGCAAGATTAATAGATGATGGGAACAAGGTTACTAACACCTTAACTTTACATAGAGGGAGGCCAGTAATGCATTTAGAATGGTTGAGTTGCAAGAACAATGTCAGAAGCAGAAGAGCTGCACCAGCAACGTTACAGAGCTTGAGACAAATAGTGCATCGGCCGTTATGGTTCTATTCTGGGTCAAATAAGACACCAAGATTGCAAATTGTTTGGTTTGCTTTCAGGCAGTTGTCACAGAAATTGGAGGTGTTGGCAGCTAAGAAATTATTTACTTGAAGGAAATTTCTGCATGCCGAGTAATGGATTCTGACAAACACAGTTAGTTCAGAAACAACACGAGAATCAAGAACGATGCTGGCAAACTAAGAGAGTTTAGAGAGAAAAATTGCCTTTCAACTCACGAGAGAGCACATAGGCCATCATTTTTTTTTGCTGTTGATATTTCTGTAGCAGAAACATTTCTTTTTTATGAGGTTGAGTTGCTAGCTCAATGCTCAACCCAGCACGGACGGAAAGCGTGCACAGGAACCGGCTGGATTTGAACTCAGGCCCCTCCGCCCCAAAGTCCAGCGCTGATGTCACTATGCCACCAAGACATTAAGGACACCAGAAGCAGCAATGGCAGAATGGGAAGGGAAGCCACTATTGGTGGTTCTCTGGCTCTGACTGCAAATAACAGTGGAAACAGATCTATTCATGGAACAGAATAATTACATAAATGTATATTGCACCATTAAGACAATTATTATATATCAATACAAAAAGCACTGGAGGACTGCAGCAGGTCGGGTATATGGACCAGAAAAAACAGGGGAGATGAAGAACATCGATCTGAAACATCGACTGTTCATTTCTCTTCACACACGTTGCCTGACACACTGAGTTCTTCCATCCCTTTTGTGTGGTTCCAGATTGCAGCAACTGCAGTCTTGTGTCTTTTTTTTGCATTTGTTGAGGACAATCTATGCAGTGAAATACTGATGTCCTTGATGAAAAAAAAAACACAAGGAATATTAGGACTCAAAACTTAACACAAATCATATAATTAGGGCAGAAGGCCAAAGATTTGGACTGATGTAGGCTGCAAAACATCTTGTAGGAGGAAAACCAAGTATAATAGTTTAGGGAGCAGACACCTAAGGAAGGTTTGGGGTCCTTTTGAAGGAAAGATTGGCAATTATGGAAATTTGGATCGCACACAAGGTCGGTATTTCTCTAACTGCAGACATAATAAGTGTTTTTAGGAATAAAGGAAATTACAGCAAGAAGGTGAGGCAAGGACATGGAAGGATTTAAAAACAAGGACAGAAACTTGAAGTCTTTGTTTTGCCATATTATGAATCACTCAAAAATGTATTGAAAAGCTGAATGTGAATGTCACCAGAATTCATTATCCATTGTTAATTATCCCTCCTCCCCATCGCTGAGGTAAAGATGTGATTAAAAATCAACACAATGGGCTTTAGGACAAGTATGGCAGGGTTTTGCACAAGGTCAAGCCGAGTATGGGAAAATGGCATGAACAGAAATAGTTTAAAAACAGGATGGATGGAAGGTGCAGCAAATGTGCAGAGACAGGAATGGAGCAGGCATAATGATATCGAACTGAAAGTATGGTCGATGGGCTGACCTGTGACAGAAGCTCAGTTGAGGCCTGAGCATGATACCTGGATTGTGTTACCTGGATTACAGGTTCAGCCTTTGCTAATTGCCAGGATGTAAAATGGTGTCAGTGTCTTGGGACAGAGGTTAGTCTGAAAGCAATTGTTTCTGACCATCTGCAAAAATTTACTTTCAGAAACTTCCAATTCACTAGGATTCAAAATATGAAGCTAAAACAGAACTCATAGCTTGTATTGATAATTACATCACAGCAGCTTCACTGGAATAGCAAAATGCCAAAGTAAAATTTGGGAACTTAATTATAATGTCAAATACAGAGAACTTGATGCAAGATCTTCGAAATTCTTCATTAGATGCGAGAAAACTATAAGGTAAACGCATCTGTCTTTTGTGAAGAAAGAAATTCAACATCACAAATTGATTTAGGCATAATTGGGATTATACAGAATGTGATGAAGGCCCAAAGCAACAAGGACTAGACAAGGCTGTACTTTCCCAACTCCTTTAATGAAGTTGATACAAGTGAAGGTTCATCCTCAACTTGAGATTTTATTTCATTTGCTGTTGAAAATACCAAGCCACAGCAATATGGAAATTTACAGCTTCAGCTCAGAAGATAATAAAGAGCCATATTTATAGAGTGTTCTTGAAACAATGAGCCATACAAAAAATAGTGCCAAACACTAAAAAGATCTTAAAGTGGCACAGTAGTGCAGTATTAAATGTAATGCTTTACAGTGCCAGTTAGAAGATTGGGGTTTAATTACTGCCACTGTCTGTAAGGAGTTTGTGTGTTCTCCCCATGACTATGTGGCTTTCCACTGGGTGCTCCAGTTTCCTCCCACATTCCAAAGACATGGGTTAGGGTTAGTAAGTTGTGGGTATACAGGTCCACAATCCCTTATCCGAAATTCTGAAACCCAAAAAGCTCCGAAAACCGTTTTTTTCGTCAACAGCTGACGTCACTCAGGTGTGACGTGGCAGCACTAGCAGAGTCCGCCAGACGTCAGTTGTGGCTCAGCGCTCGTACTGGTTACACGTGCATTTGCTGTTTGCTAATATTTTGTGTTCACTGTTGACTTTGTGTTTAATTTCATTGTGAAAATCTCAAAAAGAGCTGCAGATACCCCTATGGGTAACAATGAGAAAAGGAGAAGGAAGCATCTATCATTATCAATAATGCATAAAGTGGAGTTATTGCAGAAGCTTGATCGTGGTGTGTCTGTGCGGCGTCTCACTGAAGAATATGGTGTTGGAACTACCACTGTATATGATTTAAAGAAACAGAAAGACATGTTACTGAAGTTTTATAGTGACAGTGACGTTCTACATTTATTCCAATAAGGCATTTACCACGTGTTTGATTCGGTTCGTTTGAAGCTGTATATTTTTATGTTTTATTGAAAGTTTTTGTCACTATTCCCTAAACAATACAGTATAACAACTATTTACATAGCATTTACATTGTATTAGGTATTACATGTAACCTAGAGATGATTTAAAGTATATGGGAGGATGTGCGTAGGTCTGGTGCTCCGCAGGGTCCTAAAGTCCACCTGCACTAAGACAGGTTAAATAAGGGACTTGAGCATACGTGATTTTTGGTATCCGGAACCAATAAGGAGGGATTCTGAAATCCGAAAAATTCTGAATTCTGAAATGCAACTGGCCCCAAGGATTTCGGATAAGGGATTGTGGACCTGTATTATGTTGGCATCCAAAGTGTAGTGACACTTAAAGGCTGCCTGTCACAACCTTAATTGACTTGACACAAATGATATATTCTACTGTATGTTTCGATGTAATGTGATTAAGAGCTAATCTTTTATCTCTTCTTTAGAAGAACTATGATCATCTGCAGATAGAATGCAATTTTCCAACCTTCAAAGAAATAAATCTTACACATGCACCACTGTAGCACAGCAGTTAGTGTAATGCTATTACAGCCTGGGGTGTTGGAATTCAGAGTTCAATTCCAGTGCTGCCTGTAAGGAGTTTATGCATTCTCCCTGTGATCACATGGGGTTCCTTCGAGTGCTCCTGTTTCCTCCCATAATCCAAAGATGTACCAGTCACTAGGTTAACCGGCATTGTAAATTGACCTGTAATTAGTCTAGTGTTAAATAGATGGGTTGCAGGGCGGTGCAACATGTTGGACCGGAAGTGTCTGTTCTGTTCTAAATAAAAATGAAAAGTCTAACTGATCAAACTATAGCAAGAGCCACATACAAATGAGGAACTTCATCAACCAAAGTGTGGAACTTCTGAAGTTTCAGAGGCGAAAGATGAACTTTTGACTCTTTTGCATACCCAGATGCATTCTTGGATAGGCTGTTGATGGCAGTATTTGAACAAAAGCAAAAGATAATCTGCAGTGCATTTCACAACTGAAATTACACAACTGCTTTCCTTACAAAACCCGTTATCCTCACAACTCATATTTCAATAAATGCTCCCACTGATACGTGTCTCAAATAGTTTCTGACAACCAAGTCCAGCTCCTGCCTTTCACATGTGGCTTAGCTACGAAGCCTGACAGGAGAAGGGGTAAGGCGTGTTACTGGTGCCATAAAACCAATCATTATGGGAAGATGGGGCTCATGAGCCGAGGCTGGCCACTCAACTAGGAGAAGGAAAGCTCTGATCTCAAGTACTACTGCCTTGCAGCTACACCCACTCATGGGAAGGCTTTGAGAGTAAACCCAGAGAAAAAAATCTGGAGCTGGAGTCCCTAAGGTAATCCTATGTTGAGTTCAATGCTGACTGGCAATTCCTGCAATGCCACTGGTGTCAAAATTCATCAGTCTTTTCCATTCCTTTGGATTTATCAGCTGTGTGGAAAGCGGGAGCCTGCTGTTCTCCATATTATACTGCCCTGGCTTGAATGTTCACAGCTAACATTCATGCTCAACCCTGACCACCTGAGGGCCTCAATAAAGCAGACATCACTATTCTTACTTATCAACAACACACTGAAGTTTACTTCTGTGTTCACTTCCTTGCAATATTACTTTTTTTTGTGGAATTTTTTGATCTTTTAAGATAGCACCTTGCACAAACTAACACATTAACTTTATCCGTTAGGTTTATTCTTGATTGGATAGGGTTGGATGTCAAGTTTTACTAGACTTTTACACCTGGTGGCAAAAAGACTATAGATTTTACCTGTTTGTTTACAGAAGAAAATAAAATCTTTATTATAAATTTTTGTTTGGTCATTAACCTCCCAACCATGCTCTACTGAATACAAAATGAAAAGTAGAATATTTTTTCCTCCAAGATGCTCTCAAAAGTAATTTAGCCCCACACAACTATTTGAATATTAGCAAGTAACAATGTTTTATTTATCAGACAACTGCATTTTTGATTTATTTGAAATGTTGAAATATTTTGGCTGCCACTAATTAAGTACCGGTCTCATCTTTTTATTCTGATATATTGTTCCATTCCTTTCCAAGTTTAGAATGATAGAAGGGTTCACAAGTCCGCTGAGAATCCCCAGTGATATTTACATGAGACATTTGCAATACTTTAAATGCAATGGACTGCAGGAGATCTGCCTAAATATTAACTCAAACTTGTTGTAAAATCAATTTATTTTAAACATATAGCAGTAGAAACTCAGAAAAATTAACAAAGCTTCAAATGGGACACTTCACAGAAGCTAAGACAGAAACTTTCTTTGGACACCAAATCTCGTCGTGTTTAGTTTTTCATCTCAGTTTGAAAGAATAAAGTCAGCTTAGATGAACAATGAACTTAAAAGCATCAGAACCAATAGCTTCAAATGTTTAAAAGACATTTAGGCAGTTACAAAGACAGCAAAAGGCTTAGAAGGATATGGGCAAAACACAGGCAAATGGGACCAGCTCAGAAAGACATCTCGGTCATCATGGACGAGTTGGGCTCAAGGGCCTGTTTCTACGCTGTAAATGATTCTAGAAGTTGAATTATGAAACTACAAAGAAAATGCTTTAGTTTTAGTTCCTGGTGAATTTGAAAGGAATTCTAGGAAAGTATTATGAGAAGTTCATTGTGTATTTCCATTCAATTGAGATGGACTGGAGGAATTCAAACACAGAAAAGATTTAATATTCAAAATAGTAGCAGGGCATTTGAAGCCAGAAGTGCAGAGCCACAAAACCTGTCCCACTCCCAAGGATGAAGGATGGACTATAGCATCATCATATTCTGTCTGTATTTTTAAAATTCACAACCTTGTTATGACACACAGATGTCAATGTGACAGGATATTGTCTTTCCAGACCATCACTAAGCATATAGTCATTGAATTACAGAGCTGTCATGGAATAGTTGGTTTCACAGAAAGACTGACAATGAAGGTCTCATTTTCAATAAGTCAAGCTATGCAAAGCAGAAGTTTCCCAATTCTGAGAAATTAGTTAGCTGTAGTTAAGCAGGAGGTATGGACACGTTGGCTGGCAGTAGTAACCAACTCTTGAGACATGAGGGAAAGGATGGAAAAGGCTTCTGTTCATGAGTAGTAGAAGGCTGCTGGACCAGACAACATCCTGGTAGAGTGCTCAGAGGATGTGCAGACCAGCTAGCAGATGTTCTCACTGACATCTTCAACATCTCCCTGAGCAGCGCCACCATTCCAACGTGCTTCAAGGCCGCCACCATCGTCCCCGTGCCGAAGAAGTCTTCAGTGTCCTGCCTGAATGACTACCGTCCCGTTGCACTTACATCCATCATCATGAAGTGTTTCGAGAGGCTCGTCATGAGGCATAGCAAGACCCTGCTGCCCCCCTCACTGGACCCCTTGCAGTTTGTGTATTGTCCCAACGGCTCAACAGATGGCACCACTGCCACCACCCTCCACCTGGCCCTAACCCACCTGGACAAGAAAGACACATACGTTCGAATGCTGTTCATAGACTGTAGTTCAGCATTCAACACAATCATCCCTCAGAAACTGAATGAAAAGCTGAGCTTATTGGGCCTGAACACCTCCCTCTGCAACTGGATCCTAGACTTCCTGACTGGGAGACCTCAGTCAGTCCGGATCGGAAGCAGCATCTCCAACAGCATCACACTGAGCACGGGGACTCCCCAGGGTTGTGTGCTCAGTCCACTGCTGTTCACTCTGCTGACCCATGACTGTACTGCAACACACAGCTTGAACCATATCATCAAGTTCGCCGATGACACGACCGTGGTTGGTCTCATCAGCAAGAACAACAAGTCAGCTTACAGAGAGGAGGTGCAGTGGCTAACGGACTGGTGCAAAGCCAACAACCTGTCTCTTAATGTGAACAAAACAAAAGAGATGGTTGTTGACTTCAGGAGGGCAAGGAGCGACTACTCTCCGCTAAACATCGATGTCTCCTCGGTAGAGATCGTAAAGAGCACCAAATTTCTTGGTGTTCACCTGACGGAGAATCTCACCTGGTCCCTCAACACCAGCTCCATAGCCAAGAAAGCCCAGCAGCCTCTCTACTTTTTGTGAAGGCTGAGTAAGTCCATCTCCCACCCCCCCATCCTCATCACATTCTACAGAGGTTGTATTGAGAGCATCCTGAGCAGCTGCATCAATGCCTGGTTCGGAAATTGCACCATCTCGGATCGTGAGACCCTGCAGCAGATAGTGAGGTCAGCTCAGAAGATCATCGGGGTCTCACTTCCCGCCATCACGGACATTTACACTACACGCTGCATCCGCAAAGGAAATAGCATTATGAAGGACCCCATGCGCCCCTCATACAATCTTTTCTCCCTCCTGCCGTCTGGGAAAAGGTTCTGAAACATTCAGGCTCTCACGACCAGACTCTATAACAGATTCTTCCCCCAAGCTATCAGACTCCTCAATACCCGAAGCTGGACTGACACCTTGCCCTACCATCTTGTTTATTATTTATTGTAATGCTTGCACTGTTTTTGTGCACTTTATGCAGTCCTGTGTAGGTCTGTAGTCTAGTATAGCTTTCTCTGTGTTTTTTTTATTACGTAGTTCAATCTAGTTTTTTGTACTGTGTTATGTAAACCATGGTCCTGAAAAACATTGTCTTATTTTTACTATGCATTGTACCAGTAGTTATGGTCGAAATGACAATAAAAGTTGACTTGACTTGACAGTAGTAACTAATAATCAAATACATATGTCTGCATGTGTTTATTCTGGGTAAGACTACGATAGGGAAATATCTATAATGTGATATCTCTGCACTCTCAACCATCCTAATGGGATAATTAGCCTGCCAATACCTACCATCTAGATTGAACGTAGAAAATAATCAAAATAATAACAATATCTTAACTATTAGTTTAAGAATACCAAAACAGTGGACCCAAGAAATAGTTTGTGCAACATCTAATTTGGGCAAGTTATTGGGAAAAAAATTCACTGTGTATATACAGATCTTTTCTCACCCCTTTTGGATGGTGTGTTTGTGTATTTTTCCCTCAATTTTAGGTCCTCTACCAGTGGCCTGGGAGCTTGAGGACTCAGCGCAGTATCCTTGCTTTTCCCAATGGTACATTCTTCTGGACCAAGATCTCAGATGCTCTTCTCGGGATTTGTTGGAGCCATTCTCCCAGTCTAGGTATCACAGCTCCAAGTGCTCCTATCACCATCAGAATCACTCGGGCTTTAACCTTCCATATCCTTTCTATCCGCTCTTTTAAGCCCTGGTATTTCTCTAGCTTCTCATATTCTTTCTTCCTGATGTTACAGTCATTCGGGACATCTATTGCTTTCTTGTGTTCCTTGTCCAATATTACCATGTCTGGTTGGTTGGTCAGTACCTGCTTATCAGTCTGTATTTGGAAGTCTCACAGGATCTTAGCTCTATCATTCTATATCACCCCTTGGGTGTTTCCCATTTGGATTTGGGAGTGTCCAATCCATACTCAGCGCAGATATTCCTGTACACAATTTCTGCAACTTGGTTGTGCCGTTCAGTGAATGCTGTTCTTGCCTGTATCTCACACCCTGCTGGATAGTTTCAGCAGTTTCCGTGCACAGTCTGTATCATGGGTTTTGTTTGGTGTGACAGACCCTGCTTCTTTTGCTCTTGTGCTCAATGCCTGTCCTTGTGCAGCCAAGTGCCTCTGTGCTGTCCCTCGTCCTCCACTTCCAGTCATTGGTAGGACTTATGTCAGCCACCTCTCATATCTGGCAATGGTATCTCAGGTGAGTGGTTTGTGCTGCCATGGCCTCTGGTTCTCTGGCTCTGCTTCACCCACTTCCATTTCCATGTTTCCTGCCTGCCGTCTGAGGTATTCTCCTAGCAGATCATGCTTATCTTCCTGACATACTCATGGATATTTCACATTTCTTCCAGGATTGTGGCCTTGACATTTCCAAGACCCTGTTCTCCTTTATTCTGGTGGGTGCACAATTGCTCAATGTTGGACTTTGGGTGGAATCCTCCATGCACTGTTAGTAGTTTTTGAGACTTCTTTCTTTGGCCAGCACACTACTGTGGCTGGGTATCTGATGATTGGTAGGTTGAATGTGTTCATGGCTCTGATCTTGTTCTTCTCATTCAGGTGTTTTTTTTTAAAGGAACTGTCTCACTCTTTAGAGGTACTTGGATGCCGCACCCTTCCTCGCATCCTCATCGTGGCTTCTGTATGCTTGCAGGATCCCCAGGTATTTGGAGCCATCCTGTACTCCTGGTATGTGGTCTTCAGGTAACTCGACTCCTTCAGTCTTGATGAGTTTGCCTCTTTTCACTATCATCTGGCTGCACTTTTCCAGTCCAAATGGCATCCCAATGTCTCTTTCATTCCAGCTCAATTTCATCCATGTACAGGAGGTCAATCCACTCTTGAACCTATGCCCATAACAAGACTGAGATGATCTAGCTGATGGGGTTCAAACCTATGCGGAACAGCATATAACCTCTCTGTCACCAACATGGAAGGTCCTATCAGGCATCATAGCCACCAAGCTTAAGAAACGCGTGTGAATTCAGAGGGGGATTGGTAATATTAACGTGGAATATATATAAATGTAAATATATATATAAAACTCAAATCCACCGTATTATATACATACATGCATACAACACACACACAAAATGCTGGAGGAATTCAGAAGGCAAGGCAGCATCTATGGAAAAAAGTATAGATGATGCTTCGGGCCGAGACCCTTCATCAGGACTGGAGAAAAATAGATGAGGAGTCTTCCATCTCTACTGCATCTTCTCTCAAGATGAGGCTTTTCATTCCAGACAAAGGAGATGTCCTCCTCCTTCTAAGAAAGGGGCTTCCCTTCCTCCACTATCAATGTTGTCCTCATCCACATCTCTTCCATTTCGTACACGTCTGCCCTCACCCCATCCTCCTGCCACCCCACCAGGGATAGGGTTCCTCTTGTCCTCACCAACCACCCACCAGCCTCCGTGTCCAGCACATAATTCTCCGTATCTTCCACCATCTCCAATGGGATCTCACCACCAAGGACATCTCCACTCCTCTCCACTTTCTGCATTTTGCAGGGATTGCTCCTTATGCAACTCACTTGTCCATTTGTCCCTCCCCACTTATCCTTGCAAGTGCAACAAGTGCTACACCTGTCCCTACACCTCCTCCCTCGCTACCACTCAGGGCCTCAAACAGTCCTTCCAGGAGAGACAACACTTCACCTGTGAGTCTGTTGGGGTCATCTGCTGGATCCAGTGCTCCCAGTGGGGCCTCCTGTATATCAGTGAGACCCGACATAGATTGGGAGAACGCTTTGCTGAGCACCTACACTTTGTCCCCCAGAAAAAGCCAGATCTCCCAACGGCCACCCATTTTAATTCCACTTCCCATTTCGACATGTCAGTTATTGGCCTCCTCTACTGTCATGATCAAGTTGGAGGAGCAACACCTTATATTCTTGTCTAGGCAGCCTCCAACCAGATGGCATGAACATTGATCTCTCGATCTTCCAGTAAGGACCCCACCTCACCATTCCCTCTCGTACTTTATCTCCTTGCCTGCCCATCACCTCCCTCTGGTGCTCCTCCCCCTTTCTTTCTGTCCTTTCCCATCAGACACCCCTTCTCCAGCCCTGTATCTCTTTCACCTATCAACTTCCCAACTTTTTACTTCATCCCCCACCCCCCGGTTTCACCTACCACCTTATGTTTCTTCCTCCTTCCCCCATCTTCCAACTTCGACTCCTCATTATTTTTCTCCAGTCTTGATGAAGGGTCTCAGCCCAAAACATCAACTGTACCCTTTTCCATAGATGCTGCCTGGCCTGCTGAGTTCCTCTAGCATTTTGTGTGTTATTAGGAACTAATACAGTATTACAATACTGTAGTAGTATTGAAAGTGTTCTAATTTGTTCTGCATTCATTAAATACATAATCTGTTATTTATTTAAATGGTAGTTTGTCTTTTAAATACTTTTTAAACAATTTTTGCGAAACTTCGTGCTTAATTGGACTACTAAGTACAGGTTCCCTAAGTGTCTGCTTGTGCGTGTCCATGTGTGGGTGTGTGTGTGCGTCTTGCACTATCCTGCTACTAAAAAAAATCATGACATATGTGAGTGATAATAAACCCGATTCTGATATGGGTCTCTATTGTGGACTGAGAGTGGGAAGGAGGCAGGGAGAGGGGAATCATGGTTGGGAAAAGGGAAAGGGGATCAAATGGGAAACACTAGAGAGACATTGTAATGATTGATAAACCAATTATTTTGAATTAAAGAACCTTGCCTGGCATCTCAGGGCTGGGAGTATCTGCACCTGTGTCACACCCCCACCTCGGTATTCCTTCTCTGCCTTCTGTCTCACACCCCTCCCTCAGTGCTCCACCTTGCCATTCCAAACATCCTTTGCTCCTGCCAGATTTACAAACTTGCTCTCTGCTCCACGTTGACAAATACAGTACTGTGCAAAAGTCTTAAGCACCCTTGATATATATATTTGAGACACACTGGGACCTGTACATTTTGGCCCAATTCAGCAGCTGCCACAATCGGTCAAGGTTTCATGGAAATACGTAGTTAAAAGGTACAAAAAGCAAGAAACTACTGTTTATCTGAGGAACAATTTATGTATTTAAATGAAGTATGGGACAAACTGGAACACTACCGATACCTCTACAGTACTATAACACTGTGTATTAATTCCTAATAGTTATTGACAGAGGAATTCATCTACCATTTCTTTTGATTGACTGTAAATTAACAAAATCAGCGCAGACACCCAGTGCAGAGATAATGGGTGCCTCCAAACAATGCTTTAGACCATGGTTTCTCAACTGGGGTTCTGCAAGAGGCAGTGATTAAAAAAAAATTGTTTTTTGAACTTTGTGTGACATGTGATGCTGTGGTGGGCAGTGACTGAGCAACCCTGTTAACAATCTCATTTGCCATCTCTCAGCCCAGTATGGCAGTGTGCAGTAGGACAGCGTTCATTTGGTTGAGTCCACTCTCAGTTTTTGATGCGAGTTAGGGGAGGCCACTGGTAATTGGTGAGTGCTGTATTAGACAGAGGGGAGGACAGTAGGTTGATAATTGGTGAGTGCTGTATTGCATTGAGGGGAGGACAACAGGCTGATGAGGAGCATGAAGTGCGTCTTCCGAGCAGTGAATAGACGTCCACCTTGGGCAGTGACGTCAGTCTCTCTCCCCTGAATTACCTCCTCCAACTTTCCCTTAAGTGCCGCTGACTGGGAGCTAACAAACTCTACCAGTGTAGTACAAAATTGGGAGAAAAATTTTCATGTTAAAGCAGGAATTTTTACACGTCATGACTCAGCTGCTGGTCTGCCGCTTGCTGTTCTTGTAAATACTGCAAAAAGTGGATTGTGTAGATTACAAGTGAATTGCATTGTGAAGTTTTTTGTAATTTTAGTGGTTTTCTCGTTTATACCGTTTATTTATTTATTATACCATTCCTTTTTATATTTTATTAACCTGTGTTTTACAGACAAGTCTGACGGTTATTGAAATCACAAAACAAACAGAGTAAAGCTTTTGTTAATAAAATCACAGTCAGTAAAAAAAAACAACTCTGGAAGCAAGTTATTTAGTAGCAGAACTTAATACTCAGAAAAGGGAAAGTCACACAGTTGGTAAGACTCTAATAATGACACTATGTAAAATTATAGTGGGTAAAATGCTAGGACACGATACAGGCCTGTACCAGAAAAACAGGTATGATCTGCAGAGGGTTATTTCAAGGGTGAAGAGACAATTTTGAATGAGATTGGAGGTGACATCGGATGTATGACAACTCTGGCGGAGTTTGGAAGACATTACTTCACCACCAGATGAACTCAACGCCTTCTATGCCCACTTTGAAAGGGAGAATATAACTACAGCTGTGAAGATCCCTGCTGCACCTGATGACCCTGTGATCTGCCTCAGAGGTCATGTTAGGCTCTCTTTAAAGAGAGTGAACCCTCCTAAGGCAGAAGGTCCCGATGGAGTAACCAGGTAAAACTCTGAATATCTGTGCCAACTAATTGGCAGGAGTATTGAAGGACATTTCCTATCTCTCACTGCTACTAGTGAAAGTTCCCACTTGCTTCAAAAAGGCAACAATTATACCAGTGTCTGAGAAGAATAATGTGGGCTGCCTTAATGACTATTGCCTGGTAGCACTCACATCTACAGTGATGAAATGCTTTGAGAGGCTGATCGTGACTAGACTGAACTCCTGCCTCAACAAAGACCTAAACCTACTGCAACAGAAGATGCAATCCCAATGGCTCTCCATATAGCTTTAGACCACATGGACAACACAAACACCTATGTCAGGATGCTGTTCATCGACTATAGCTCAGCATTTAATACCATCATTCCCACAATCCTGATTTAGAAGTTGCAGAACCTGGGCCTCTCTACCTCCCTTTGCAATTGGATCCTTGACTTCCTAACCAGAAGACCACAAACTGTGCAGATTGGTGATAACACCTCCTTCTTGCTGGCGATCAACACTGGTGCACCTCAGGGGTGTGTGCTTAGCCCACTGCTCTACTCTCTTTATACCCATGACTGTGTGGCTAGGCATAGCTCAAATACCATCTATAAATTTGCTGATGATACAACCATAGTTGGTAGAATCTCAGATAGTGACAAGAGGGTGTACAGGAGCACGATATGCCAACTAGTGGAGTGGTGTCGCATCAACAACCTGGCACTCAATGTCAGTAAGACGAAAGAGCTAATTGTGGAGTTTAGGAAGGGTAAGACAAAGGAACACATACCAATCCTCACAGAGGGATCACAAGTGGAGAGAGTGAGCAGTTTCAAGTTCCTGGGTGTCAAGATCTCTGAGGATCTAACCTGCTCCCAACATATTGATGCAGTTATAAAGAAGGCAATTCAGCGACTACACTTCAATAGAAATTTGAAGAGATTTGGTATGTCAACAAATACACTCAAAAACTTTTATCGATGTACTTTGGAGAGCATTCTGACAGGCTGCATCACTGTCTGGTATGGGGGTCGGAGGGGCTACTGTACAGGACCGAAAGAAGCTGCAGAGGGTTGTAAATTTAGTCAGCTCCATCTTGGGTGTTAGCCTACAAAGCACTCAGGACTTCTTCAAGGAGCAGTGTCTCAGGAAGGCAGCATCCATTATTAAGGGCCTCCAGCACCGAGAGCATGCCCTTTTCTCACTGTTACCCTCAGGCAGGAAGTACAGAAGCTTGAAGGCACACACTCAGCAATTCAGGAACAATTTCTTCCCCTCTGCCATCCGATTTCTAAATGGACATTGAACCCTTGGACACTGCCTCACTTTTTAAATACAGGTGTTCCCCCCCCCCCCCCCCCCTTTACAAAGGTAGAGCATTCGTATGAAACCTTTATTAAGCCGAAATGGCATAAAGCAAAGAACCATTAATTTATATGGGAAAAATTATTGTAAAAGCGAAGTGAAATAAAACGAACATTTGTAAAGCGGGGGACACCTGTATGTATTATTTTGGCTTTTTGTATGATTTTTAATCTATTCAACATACATATACTATAATTGATTTACTTATTTACTTATTATTATTATTCATTTTGTTTTTTTTCCTTCTATATTATGTATTGCATTGAACTGCTGCTGCTAAGTTAACAAATTTCATGACACATGCTGGTGATAATAAACCTGATTCTGATTACAAGAAATTGAAGAGGTTTCACTCTCAAACAGTACAATAAGTAGATGTAATGATGACATGTCACATGATGCTTAAGACATTTTGAGTGATAAACTGAAAAACAACAGCTTCTCTATCCAGGTTGATGAGTCAACAGATTTCACCAATAAATGTCATGTTGTAGCATTTGTAAGATTTGTAAATGATGGTGAAATTAAAAAAACCTTCTTCTGTTGCAAAGAGCTGTCCAAAACAAGCAAAGGCCAAGATATATTTAATGTTTTGCCTTCATATCTGGAAACAAAAGGTCTGTCTGGAGGAACTGTGATGGCATTTGTACTGATGGTGCCCCATCAATGGTTAGCTTAACTACCGACTTTTTTTTCCAAGAAAGGTTGGCTAAAAATTCATTCTCTACTCAAAGGAGCATTGACAATTATTTTTGGATTATTATATCTACAACTTACTGATCATGATAACGTACCGTGAGCTGTAGATATAATAATTTATACACAGGTATTCCCTGAGACCTGAAAATGATCTCAAGGGTTCCTCCAGGACAAAAAGGTTGAGAAAGGCTGCTTTAGATTATTGCATCATTTTCATTGTAACACTCAAGATGATTGTTGATACCTTCGTAATTCATAACTTGTTGAAGTGGAATTGGTTCGTTCTTACTCTCAGCCATTTTGCTATCTCCAAGCCTGAATTTTTGAAATCTCGGTGAGCAAAGCAATTTCCGAATTATCTTACTGCTTTTTTCTCACCAACTATCAGTGACAAAAATCACTGCTTTTAACACAAACTGACGCTATTAAGAAACTGATAGCTCTAAGCACGGTGTAAGTATTGCATATATAGCTATGCAAGTGTATGCAATACATGCTAGTTAGAAACTGTTTGGTGACAGTCTTCTGCTCCAATTAAGCTGCATAGAGTCCCAAATAAATGATGAGAATCCTAGCTATTTTCTCAATTTAGGCTTTGTTCTTTAAGAGATGTCCAAATAAACATTTGCTTAGAATAACCAATGGCCCAATTAACTGGAATCCACTGTATGTATGTGCATGTGTGTATATATGTATTTTTTATATACATACACACAATTAATTGCAGAAATTAACTGCAAGTTAACTGTATAGTGTTCAGTCAGGTATGCACTTGTGATCTTTATGCAAGCAAGGAGTTTCACTGAACTTCTGTTGTGTATGGAACTACAAGAAACTAACCCAAATCACTTCAAAACAGTGATCACTCAAAGGTATTTCTTTGATTAAATCCTAAACTGGAATAATGATGACACCAGACCTTCATTCACTCACCAACTCTGGTAAGTCTGAGGTGGGTTGGAGTAATCTGGATTGGATGGAGATTGAAAAGGACAACGTTAAATAATAAATTTTCTGTTGCCTTGGATAGCCCACTGTGTCACGCTGCACTTGAACACTTTGAAAGACCACAAACAACATTGTACAGAATGTTGTGAATTATAGTACATAAACAGCATTGGCTGGATAGTAAACATCTAGCATAACATCTCTCATAACATTTAGAGATCATAACATATCTTCATAACATTTAGAGGGCTGCTAGGTGAGAATGAATCAACACAGCTGTTCCAAAGTATGATGTCAATAGTTCAAAGCAAAATTGCCTTTTTGCATTTTATTTCTGAGCTAGCTCTTCTGACTTTGAGTATATCAGTTCACAACTGCTCTGTGAGTTAAAGCATTATTTGGTGATCTTGCACATATGACTATTCCTGGTCTCAGACTCCCCCCACTCCACACAATGCACAGAAAAGCCTTGCTGCAACAATCCCCCTCCCCCGCCTCCCCCACAGTCAGATAGTGTGCAGACTCAACAAATTACTGAAGGGATTCTTATGGCCAGGATCCAAATCTCAGTCACTACCCAATGAAAACATGAAAGGGAAGACCAAAAACAGTAACAGGAGTTATGGCAAAACTTCATCTTCAAGGATTCAATGTTTTAAAGTTCTAATGCTGTGCACAGCATGATTAATTTGTATAAACAATGCAACTGATAAAGAGAACAAAAATAATTGCAGAACAATTAAAAGATGAACTGCAGTTCTTATTTCAAGAATTGAGAGGCTATGCATTATGTATCTTGAAATATTATGAAGAAAGCATTTGGGAACATGATAAGTGTAAAAACAGTGCAAAATAGGTCAAATGGTTTTATATTGTACATTCTCTCATCTCCTTCTTCCCATTAGACTGAAGATGCAAAAGCCCTGGAAGCAGGTACCACAAAGCTCAAGGACAGTTTTCATCCCACTGTTTTAAGACTACTGAGCAGTTCCTTAATATGTTAACTTCTTGACTGCACAATCTACCTCTTTATGCCCTCATACATGATAGAATCATAGAGCAACATAGCACAGACACAGGCTCTTCATCCTAACAAGTGCATGCTGACCACGGTGCCCGCCCAGCCGGTCCCAATTTGCAGAGTTCGGCCAATATTCATCTAAGCTCTGTCACTCTATATTCCTTTCCAAGTGTTTCTTAAATGATACTATTAGACCTACCTCAACTACTACTTCTGGCAGTTCATTCCGTATACTCACCACCCTCAGTGTGAACAAGTTGCCCCTTAGGTCCCTTTTAACTCTTTTCCCCCTCACTCCAAATCTATGCACCCTTGTTTTGGACTCCTTTACCATGGGGAAAAGAACGTTATTATCCACCTTACCTTTGCCTCTCATAATTTTAGATTTCTACAATGCCCCTCATTCTCCTATGTTCCAAGGAATAAAGACCTAGCCTTGGCCTTCTAGACCTGACAACATCCTTGTAAGTCTTTTCTACAATCTCTCCAGTTCAAGCACATCTTTCCTAAAACAGGGTGACCAAAACTGTACACAGTACTCCAACTGTGGCCTTACCAATGACTTATACAACTGCAACATAATGAACCTAACAGATGAAGACTAGCATGCTAAATGCCTTTTGTCCTACGCTGGTTTGACTTTCAAAAATACATTACCTCACACTTACCATTTGCCACTCCTTGGCCCACCTCCCTAACTGAACAAACTTCTCTTTTGCTAACCTTCTTCACTGTCAACAATATCTCGTAATTTTGTGTCATCAGCAAGCATACTGATCAAACTCCCTGCACTGATATCCATATCATTTATGCAAATAATGAATAACACTGACCCTTGTGGCATACCACTAGCCTACATTCCAAAAAACCTTCAACCACAATTCTCTGCTTCCAACCTCTAAGAATCAACTCTGAACTCAACTAACTAGCTGTCTCTGGATTTCACGAGGCCACACTTTTCAGACTAGCCTACTGTGTAGGACCTTGTCAAAGGCCTTGCTAAAGTCTAAACAGGTAACATCCACTACCCTTCCCTGATTAACCCTTTTGGTTACCATTTCAAAAAAACTCTAGAAGACTCGTCTAGAAAGGCTTCCCATACACAAAGCCATACCGACTCCTCCTAATCTGACTCTTGCTTATCTAAATGCTGGTAGATCTTGCCCCTTGGAATTCCCATGAACTTCCTCTCTACTGATGTCAGGTTGTGCATCAGTAGTTCCCTGGCTTGTTCTTGATACCCTTTTTAACCACCTCCCTGAATTGTCTACCTGCACTGCACTTTCTCTGTAACAAGTTATTCTGCACTCAGTTATTCTTTTACTTGTACTATCTCAATGCACTACTGTAATGAAAAAATCAGTACGGACAAATCACAAGATGAATTTTTCTCTGTACGTTGGTACATTTAGCAGTAATAAACTAGTTTACCAATACTAAAGGGTTGCTGAGATTCTTGAGCAAGTGTAGAAAAATCTACTTCAAGTGAAAAGAAAAAAAGCTATGGCAGAAAGACCCTAAGACAGAAGTGCAGAATTAGGCCATACAGCCAATTGAGTCTGCTCTGCCATTCTATCGTGGCTGATTTATTATCCCCCTCAACCCCATTTTCCTGTCTTAACCTTTGACACCCCTACTAATCAAAGAACCTATCAACCTCCACTTTAAATATACCCAATGACTTGTCCTCCAAAGATGTCTGTGGCAATCAATTCCACAGATTCTTCAACCTCTAGTTAAAGAAATTCTGCCTTATCTCATTTCTAAAGGAACATCCTTCTATTTTGAGGCTGTGCTCTCTGGTCCTAGACTCCTCCATAATAGGAAACATCCTCTCCAAGTTTGCTCTATCTAGGTCTTTCAATATTCGATAAGTTTTAGTGAGATCCCCCTTATTCTTCTAAACTCCAGTGAGTACAGACCTAGAGCTATCAAACGCTCCTTATTAACCCTTTAATTCACGGGATCATCCTCAACCTTTCATGGACCCTCTCACTTCCTTTCTTAGATAAGGGATCCTAAGCGTGGTCTGACTATTGCTTTAATAAAGCCTCAGCATTAAATCATTGCTTTATATTCTAGTTCTTTCAAAATTAATGCTAACATTGCATTTGTCCAAATTTGAAAAAATTAGCAAGTATTGGGAAGATAAGTCCTTGTTAAATAAAATCAATGGCTTATGTTGATAGAGTAACACTGCTCTTAAGCATGCAAATGCAGTAATCATTCAACAGACCACTTGATGAAGATGAGTAACTGCCAACTTCAAGAGAAGTCAAAGTTGGGCAATAAATGCCATTACTGCTCACATACTGAGAACAAAAATTGAAAGAATTGGAGATTGAGAACATTAGTTACAAAACTTATCAAATAAAATGCCATGCAATATAACTGGATTATGGGATATTGGTTTGTATAGAATAGCCCTCATTTAGGAAAGATGTACAGGAAAATATCAAGATCACACCAAAAACTAAATCTGTTGCAAGAAGTTTTAGGAGTTTTTAAGCAATTGCCTGAGTACTAGCTTGCTAGGATTTATGCAAGGGAACATTTGTATAACTTTAAAGGGACAGTATAAATACTGGGTAATGTTTAACCTCTCCCCATTCCAACATTAATACATCACTCAACTGCTAAGACAACTGAAATAAAGGCTTCTAAGTAGTCAAATGTTATCAAAATAGTTATATGATGTCCAATGGATTGTTAGTGAGGGTTAACTATCTGCCCTAACAAGTCCCTTCTCTAACTAGTCTAACGCACCAAATTCACAGAAAACATTATTAGAGTGTCAAGTTGAAGTCCTTACTTTTGTTTAAGTGGCCTACGGCCAGTGGTTAACACTAAAAGGGCTTCACAGGAACTGGCTCTTAAAGTGGTAGGTCAAATTTGACAGTTATTCTGTCTTTATTTGCAGTTCCAACCTACACCTTTAAGATGAGAACGCTGCACAGAAACAAGTGACCAATTTCTTTTTTTCCTTTTAAGTTCTGCAAAATATTTGTTTACATACTGAATACAAACTTACTTCTTTTTTTCTTTGGATGTGGCTCCTCGTCCTCGGATGGCATGGAGGAGCTCGGGGTGCATTCAGTTATGCTGCTTTGGCTCAGATCTGTGGGAGTGTAGCACTCAGTCGGAGGCATTTTTTCTGTCTCTGGATTCTTCTGTACTGGTGAGGCTGGAAAGCCCAGCTCTACTGTTTTGGGCTGCATTGGCTCCAATTTCACCGTCTTACCCCCTGGTAGTGAACACAGCTCCCTTGGCAACTCCTTAACCAGAGATTTGATATTGTTTCTGATGGGCTTTGGAAGGGGACGGTCCTGCACACAGTTCAGAGAGGTACCCGGGCTAATGTTGGGCTTCTGGCGAATCCATTCCCTCAGGGTGTCTATCGGTGAGCCGTTGATGTGCCATTCGGTCACCCCGAACTGTCTGAGATGGGCTCTGGCATGGCTGGCTAAAGCTTTCCGGTTTTCAAAGTAGTGGCCGCATAATTCACAGCAAGTATCTGCGGCTGCAGGGAAGAGACCAGGACACAAATCAATGTGTTAATGTGACTCCAGCTGCTTCATTACGCAGCCATCAGATTAATATTAATCTGATTAGTCAGATTAATATACAACAGTCCCAACTGTAAAGACTGTAGTCTGTTCTGTGCATGCTGAGCTGAACCATTTGTAGCATGGGAGGTGGGAAGTCTAGCCAGTGCGCCTTGCTAGATCACCAACTTTAAACCAACTCCCAATCAACTGCCCATCTACCTGGATAAGTAACCTTTATCTAATAATTATTCATCTTCCTTTCAAAATGCATTATTATGAGATTCTGTTTTCTCCCCACTGTGTTAGGGAGAATGTTCCAGGTCCTAATACACCGGTCCTTACACAAGCGTAAAATTCTACCATCTTATCAAACTGATTTTTGAACTCCACGACTGGATCTTGTACCATCCTATTTTAATGTTGATTCCTGTGCATGAACCTGCTTCGAAGGGAACCACACATTTCAGTGTGGATTTGGCTATTGGTTCGGCAAGCAAAGGAAATTGCTCTACGAGGAATGACTTCTAATGTTGAATTAGCTGGTCTTAAGACAGGAGCAAAGCGAAAGAACTATAAATGATAGTGAAGACCTGGATACTGCTGTGGGACAGGAGGAGCCTACACTAAAATCTGCTGGGATGTTCCTGATCTTTCATACAATGATGCATGAGAGTTCTTTGGACAAGGTCAAATTAGGCCCAGTTGCATTGCTCTCCATGACTTAATCTGCAGATTTCTCAGTCTAGGGCTCCAATGTGAAGAATGCACATATAAAAGGCTGGTCCCAACCTTAGGCCTGTAAACGAGAAAGTCAGTGCCTGAAGGAGACAAAGAGAAACTGAAAAAAAACACACATATAAAACAAGGATTGGCTTTTCACATAGAGTTTGTTTTATTCCACATCACTATGAGAGATAATTCTCAGTATACTGTTGATACTGAGAATTACTGTACTCAGTATTACTGTACTTTGAATCCTTTAATGCTCCATCAGAAAATGATGAATTTATGCAAAACACCAGCAGTTTAAACGCCCAACCTCAAGCATCTATACCATAAACATCAAAATATTTGGCAATGGTTAATGGAATAAAAATGGCTCTGTAATGGATTTGAGCTAGTTATTTCAGCTGTTGTATATTCCTTCTGTCACAAATTAGGGAGAGATGCACAGATAAAACCGACAATGCATAAACTCAAATAAAATCATAAGCTTTCTCCAAAATTTAAAGATAATCAAATAGATTAACTCATTCTGCAAGGTATTTAACTTGTCAGGGGTCAATATTTTTCAATAAAGTGAATATTACTCTTGGAATATAGCAGTATTCTCATCATTGCAAATCTTTCTACAAAGTAAAAGCTGTGAATTTATCTGTCTTTATTGCTAAAGAAATATGTCCAGAAAACCTATTTCATTACCAATAAATCAATAAATATTATGGATGGCATGACAGCATAGCAGTTAGTGAAATGCTTTACAGTACCAGTGACCCGGGTTCAATTCTTGCCACTGAGTGCAGGCAGTTTGTATGTTCCCCCATGACCGTGTTGGTTTCCTCTGGGTGCTCCAGTTTCCTCCCATATTCCAAAAACACACAGGTTAGTAGGTTAATTGGTCACATGGCTGTAACTGGGCAGTGTGAAGTACTTGGGTTGGAAGAACCTGTTACTGTGCTGTATCTCTAAATAAATACATAACATCACCTTATCAGGCAGTTTTTTGACATGCCAGTATCGTTATAACTACATAATAATTCTTTTCTGGCAGGCTGTTCAAATTAACTTCAGCTACTATCCTTTCCTTCTGCTGTCCTGAGGTGTGCTTCAGTGCATGGCCAGGTCAGTGCACAGATTACTTTTCAAAACAAAATTTTGAGGGAGACAACTGCAGAGCATGAAATGGATTGGGGAATAAGATTGCTTCAGTAATCTGACTTCAAAAACAAGTAAAATGGAAAAGAAACAAGTAATATTTTTGCCTTTCACCTGCCTTCCTATCTTGGTTCTTATTCCTCACTATGCCAACTCTTGATGCCTTCTTGGGTGATTTGGCATGCAACTCAATCTTATAACTGTCTTTGAAGATAGTTCAGTGCTCTCTCAAGGTATCTAGAAATGGACAATATATCCAGTCTTCCTAAAATGACTGACATCCTCAGAAGAGGCACATGACATCTATGACGCTCAGACACAGACAACATATGGGTGCAGTTATAGCACTGTAGGCTACTGAGTTTGCAATGAGTTGCATTAGGATATGGCAAGGTGCAAGCCTGCATCTGGTATCCCTACCCTCTCCTGTAGCATCTTAATTAGTTGTTTTAATTAAATATTTGAGCAGGATTGAAAGTGGATGACAGATTGGTTCAGCAATCTGATCCTTAGCCTAATCTACGCAGCTTAGAGGATGCAGAGGAAGAATGCCAAAATGCCAAGCATTTTCACCAGATTGAGAGGAAGAGACACAGAGACACACAGAGTGACTGAGACAGAAAGAAAAAGAAAATTGGGTACCCTAGGAATTTTTTGTGACCAGCTGCTGTGTCAGTGCCAGAAGTACACAGCAGCTTGCCCAATGGCTCTCTATTTTGTGCCAAACATTCAGCATGATGATAGCAAATAGTATTCAAAGTAGCTTGACTTACCAATTACTGGCGTCGTCACCTTCTCTTGTGGAGACCAAGTGGCCTTCGGCTTATAGGAACCCGACTCTGTAGTATAGCCAGGCTTCAACTCTTGTGGCATGCTTCTTTCGTCTGACATGGATTTTTTTAGTGATGCAGTTGACACAAAACCCATGGGTATTTTTTTCCCCAGAGGTGACACAGTTGGATGTTGCCCGTTAGATGTATAGGTCAATACTTTTCTAGCTGGGGGTGTCATATGCTTTTGCTGCAAATCCTTAACTGGCGATTTGATGAGCTGTCCAAATGACTTAATAGGTTTCTCATCATACTGGTAGCTCTGAGGATCCTGTTGCATCTCTCGTTGCTCTGGTTCTTGGCCTAGTGGTTCAGGCTTTCCCTTCCTTTTCATCAGTTCTTTCAGTGTGTCAATAGGTGAACCATTCACAGTCCATTCTGTCACCCCAAATTGTCTCAGATGTGATCTGGCGTGGCTTGACAGCCCCTTGCGATTCTCGAAGTATTCACCGCAGAATTCACAACGGACATCTTTGCTGGGTTGATCAACTGCTACCAAAAAATAGAAACTTCATTTGAGTTTTAATTTGAAAACAAGATCATTAAAAAGTAAATTGGAGGTAAATACAGAAACATAGAAATTTATAGCACATAACAGGCCCTTTGGCCCACAATGTTGTGCCAACACGGTAACCTACTCTAGAAGCTGCCTAGAATTTCCCTATTGCATAGCCCTCTATTTTTCTAGAATCCATGTACCCACCTAAGAGTCTCTTACATGACCCTATTTTATATGCCTCTACTACCTCCGCTGGCAGTGCATTCCATGCACTCAACACTTCCTGTGTGAAAAACTTTTCTCTGACCCCTTGAACCTACTTCCCAGCACCTTAAAACTATACCCACACCTGTTAGCCACTTCAGCCCTGGGAAAAAGCCTCTGGCAATCCACACGATCAATGCCTCTCATCATCTTATACACCTCTTCCAGGTCACCTCTCATGCTCCATTGCTCCAAGGAGAAAAGGCCAAGTTCACTCAACCTATTCTCATAAGGCATGCTCTCTAATCCTGGCAAAATCTTTGTAAATCTCCTTTGCACTCTCTATAGTATCCACATCCTTCCTGTGATGAGATGACCAGAATTGAACACAGTATTCCAAATGGGGTATTACTAAGGTCTTATATAGCTGTAACATTGTAAAGTGAGGGTGAAAACATTTACAAATACAAAAAAAATTTGTCACCCAGAAACATTAAATGAATGAGACATGGAATGAATTTTCCTTTTCTCAGTACATTTCCAATTCCAACACAATCAAACGTGGTTTTATTTTTATGACCATTAAGAGCTTTCAAACTTCATATATACTTTTAGTTGGTGTGAATCTGATAAATCCTTGAATGATATTCCCAAGCTGTGTTTTGCTCATCTAGGGAGAGGTGGTAGAGAAATTGAGACTGAAGATATTGTGCAGCTCAAGATTTATAAAGCTTTGAATATTTTTTCCTTTGGGAGTGCGGTAGCAAGAGTGGGGTGGGAGTGAAATACACAATAATAATTGCCATGCAAGGGGCTAAAATATAAAACGCGCATCAGTAGAGGTAAGCAGAGTACCTGATTAATCTGGAACACAGTACTTAATAAGCAATTTAGAACTCAGATGGCAAAGAGGACGAAAACAGAGTGTCTCCTTCCATTAATCAAGATCACAAATCCAGATCCCAAGAAGTACAAAACTACAATACTCAAACTGAACTGTTCTAATGAATACATTTTCTAATGTTTATACTCATTGACGTTGAAAAATGTGTTACAACAATAAAATATGCAATATTATTTTACCAAATAAAAACCTGGCACGATTATGGGTTCTTCAACAATGTAGAGCAGATCCTGAAGGTCTGACTTTCTGCTGTGCTGGAATACTACGCTAAACCAATCACTAAATTTTAACACATTTTTGGCAGACAGCTGACAATGGCACCAACATTTGTGCAGAAACACACCTGTTGGACTCATAGGTTGGACTGATTCAATTTGTCATATGCTTAATGGCTGGTTAAAAGGGAAAAGTTGATTTTAAAACTGCACAGAAAGGAGCTACCAGCAAGATCTCAAACTTACAGTCCATGACTTTGGTATATTTAATAAGGATCCATGCAGAGTCACCCACATCTTCCATTAGAACAGTGACTTAGGAACAGCAACTTCACATTTATGCTCTTCCCACCTACTTGGGTGATTGTGATCAGTCTGCAAACAGTTGCGAGCACAGGCTGTTCTTTTGCAAAATCACCAAAGCTACTTTAAGATAGAACAGAACAGGGCTATTGGCCCAGGATGTTGTGTCAACCTTTTAACCTACTCCAACCAATCTACCCCTTCTTTCCCACACAGCCCTCTATTTTCCTCTTATCCATGTGCTTATCTAAGTGCCTCTTAAACATCTCTAATGCATCTGCCTCTATCTCCACCGCATTCTATGTACTTACACTCATTAAAAAAAACTATCTCTGACATCCCCCTATATTTTCCACCCATCACCTTTAAAAATGAGTCCTTCTGCATTAACCATTATCACCTGGGGAAAAAAAGATACTGCTTGTCCACTTTACCTATGCCTCTTATCATCTTACACACCTCCATCAACTCTCCTCTCATTCTCCTTCACTCCAAAGAGAAATATAACACTAAATGTAATGTAACAAAGAACAATTGGATTACAGTCAGATTGTTAAACATAGCGTAACAGCACAATCAGATTCAGCATCCGAAATGGACCTCAATGTAGATGCCAATGGAGTTTCTACATTCTAGTTTTTCTAAGAACTGTCAGGGTCTCCCTCATTAAGCAAAATTAAAGTAAATTGTATGGGGGGGGGGGAGAAGGGGAAGAACTGATGTTGGTGGAAAACAGACAACGGAATAAACTGGTAATTTCTTGCTTTAGATTACTGACACAAAGACAGTACCCCAAATATTGGTGTTGGTGGTCCCAAGTGTCAATCTAGGATTGAGGGAATCGAGTGTAATACAGTAAAAAGTTCAGAGGGATATAGGCTGTTTCAGAGGGAGTAAAGAGGGATATAGGCTGTTTGAGTAATAGGGCAAGGACATAACAGCTGCAATAATGTAGAATTTGGTAGAAGAAACAGGAAACAGTTTCACCAAGACTGATAGGTATTGACATTCTGAAGGAAATAAGATGTCCTTGTACAGATTATAAACATTCAGTGACAGCAAGTAACTAGCAAGACAAACAGTACACTGTTGATCATTGCAAAAGGATTCCAACACAAGAGACACTTTATTCAACTCTAAATCTAGTCCCTGCTTCCACCCTCAAAAGATATAACCTTGTTTTCAGAGTGTTGTATATTCTAGCCCAATGCAGTTGAAGTCTGATAAATTCAGGACCCAGCAAAATGCAAACACTAGAGACAAAATATACATCCACAGAACACAAACATCAGTGGCAAGGCCAACTATTACTTCTTGTTCCAATTATCCTTGAGAAGATGATGGTGAGTCAGTGTTCACACTGTAGGGTAGTGAGTGTCTACTAGGATGGATGTGAAACTTGTAAGATAATTGTGACTGCAGGTATCTGCTGCCCCATATTTGAATGGTGAAAATCAATGGTTGATGAGATGTTATTAAAGCAACCATCAGCCCACTGCAGTTCATTTTGTAAATACAAGGCACTACAGCTAAAGTGAGCTACTGCTGGAGGGTGTGAACACTGCGGAACTAGGTGCTAATAAAATTAACCATTTTATTGCTGATGTTGTTCAGCTAATTAAGTTGTACTGATCCACATGGGTATTCCAGTGTGCAATTAACTTCTGTGATGTAGGTGATGGAAAGATTGAGTTAGGATGCAGGTCACTCTGTTGAACATCTCAGAATCGGGATTAATACCATTGGCATATGTTATAATTTTTTTTGTTTTGCAGCAGCAATACATTGCAATAATAAAAACTATAAATTACAATAAGTATACATCAAAAAGAAATTAAGTAGTGCAAAAAGACCCTTCCAGACCCATGACCACTACGATCTAGAAGGACAAGAACAGCAGATACCTGGGAATAGCACCGTTTGAAAATCCCCCTCCAAGTCACTCACCATCCTGACTTGGAAATGTATCGCTGATACTTCATTGTTGCTGGATCAAAACCATGGAATTCCCTCCCTAAAAGCACTGTGGATTTACTTATACCTCAGGGACTGCAGTGGTTCAAGAAGGCAGCTCATCACTGCCTTCTCAAGGGCACCTAGGGATGGGCAATAAATGCTGGTTTAGCTGGCGATGCTCACATCCCGTAAATGAATAAATTTTAAAAAAGGGGGGAAAAATACAGAGGTAGTGCTCATGGGTCCATTGTCCATTCAGGAATTTGATGGCGGAGGTGAAGAAACTGTCCCATGTCGAGGGTGTGGCTTCAGGCTCCTGTGCTTCCTCCTTGATGGTAGCAATGAGAAGAGGGCATTTCCTGAATGATGAGGGTCATTAATGATGGATGCCACCTTTTTGAGGCGTTGCCTTTTGAAGATATCCACAATGCTTGGGAGGCTAGTGCCCATGATGAAGTTGACTGAGATTACAACTTTCTGCAGTTTTTTCCAATCTTGTGTAGTGGCCCCCGATACCAGATGGTGATGCGACCAGTTAGAATGCTCTCCAAGGTACATCCGTAAATATTTGTGAGCATCTTTGGTGATATAACAATCCTCTTCAAACTCTTAATGAAATATATATACATTTGTGCCTTCTTTGTAAGTGCATCAATATGTAGTATCCCAGGATAAATCCTCAGAGGTGTTGACATACAGGAACTTGAAACTGTTGAACGATGGAATATTTCACCTATTCTTAAAGGCAGAGTACAGGTATGATTGCCCTGGTTAAACTTCCAGATAATGGTGACCTCCAAGATACTGTTTGGGGAATCTGGCAATGAAAAAAGCTAGTAGTTAACCCCTCTCTCTCTCTCCGATCACACGTAACATTATCAGCACTTCTCTGAATATTCCCCAGGTCCTGATATACTGAGCAGCTGTGAATGAAATTGATCATTTTACAATACAGAAAAATACTCCATTACCGACTGTGGAGAGAAGGATATTGCTGGAGCAGCTAAAGATGGATGGGTTTTAGATATTAACACAGAACTTCTGCAGCAATGTCCCCAGGCACCTTCAACAACCACTAGCATTTTCCTCTGTACAATTTCCAAGTCCTTCTGATTCCCTTCAACTTCAATTTTGTTTTCTTGAAGTCACAATCAATCAAATCTTGTCTCAACCCCGAGGACAGACAGAACTTTGATCCAACCCATTAGTTGTAATATTTTGTAGCTGTGTCTATTTCAGGCTGCTTTTGCTATTTAGCAGTTTCACAGTCCTTCACGAGGATAACTTTTGTGGACACGCTTAATGTTTTGCCATAATGTTCTTTCCATTTCATTGCATCAAGGTTAATTTTCCAGCCTGATTATAATGGTTGAATGAAGAAAATACTACGCCATGAGATTAAGATTTAGGTGGAATATAATTTTTCTGATGACTTGGTTGGGCAATATTTAGCTTCTAGATCTGTTCTGAATTTATTCTAAAGATCATGACTGCAATGCATTATGAGGATACTGTCAGTGCAAGCCATATAGGGTGGAGGATACTCAGTTTGAAGACTGGACTTTATTTTTAGAAAGACTGGTCTGTCTTCCTTTCAATCAGTACTATAATGGTTAACTGGTAAAATGATGAGGGCAAAGTTAGGAAGTTGTTCACCATCTGTTATACCAATTTGTCAGTTATTTCCTTCACGAGTTGGCCAGCTTGGTCTCGGTGATGGACAAAATATATTTGGAGTTCTTGTGCTTCTCCATGCTTCTTTCATGTAATGTTATGATTGGGTCAGCAAAAAGGTGATTTTCTCATTCATGAATAACCTGATGCCATGGGTCATCAAGATCAAGGTCTGGCAAAGCCTTCACTGTCATTGCCATCAAACCAACGAATGTGACTCAATACTGGTCCAAGGACTGCAGACGCAACATATGCCTAACACCAAAGACTCATAGAGCCACTCCTTTTTATCCTTTTATTATTACTACACTGCCACATCTGGTAGGTCCGCCATGTCAGTTGGTGAATGATCATGATGAAGTACTCTGGATGCTGGCTGAAAGGTACAATTCTGCAAGTACAACAATATCAGGCCTTTACCAAGTTGTGAGATAGGTATCCAATTTCAGAAAAGTTCCCAGATTGAGTGATAAACTGAGCAGGATCAAATATACTCTATATGCTGTAGTCATGATCATTTCTGATCTTGATATCACGTTTTATTTTTACATTGTTTTGATGTAGCGGTTTTCTACAAGTGACATGCTGGACCATTTAGAGTGTCACCACACTGCTACGGGTCTGATGTCACACACCTGAGGAAGATCAGCAGATTTCCTTCTCTAAAGGATGTTATGAAATAAATAGTTTTTTGGCAATCCAGGCATTTCATAGTCACTGATTTACTAACAGTGGCATTTTATTTCTATTTATCTAAAGAACTAAAAGTAAGTTCCCCAGTTACAGACATGTATTGGAAACATTCCAATAATTTAATTCCAACTTTCTAATATTGTTATTCCTAACAACACAGTGAGTGGTTGCTGGCTATTGATAGAATATTCTTCTCACTGCTGAACAGCTAAAAATTAATCACTTATCTAAAAATTCTTTGTCAAAATTTTCCTTTATAAGATGTAGGAAGGTCCAGAAACTAATCAACAATTTAACGCCACAAATTTATTATATACACTTAGTGGCTACTTTATTTGGTAAAACTGTACATCTTGCAAATATCTAATCAACCAATCATGCGGCAGTAACTCAATGTATAAAGTATGCAGAACAGTTGCTGTTCAGACCAAACATCAGAATGCAGAAGAAACGTGATCTAAGTGAATTTGACTGTGGAATTATTGTTGGTGTCAGACGGAGAGGTTTGAGTATCTTAGAAACTGCTGATCTCCTGGGATTTTCACGCACAACAGACTCTTGAGCAGGGGCCCCCAATTAGAGGTCCACAGACCCCTAGGTTAATGGTAGGGGTCCATTGGATCCCTTGCTCTAGAGTTTATAGAGAATGATGTGAAGAACAAAAATCATCAAGTAAGCATCAGTTCTGTAGGCGAAAACTCCTTGTTAATGAGAAAAAGTCAGAGGATAATGGCCGGACCGATTCAAGCCGACAGGAACGTGACAGTAACTCAAGTAACCACACGTTACACCAGTGGTATCCGGAAGAGCACTCTGAACACACAACATATAGAGCTACAGCAGCAGAAGACCACAATGCATTCTGAGGTGTACTGAATAAAGTGATCACTGAGTGTATACCAGAAACACAATTTCAATGGATCTTTTAAGTCTTTAACAATCCAACAGAATCACTACCATCATTATTAGTATGACATGGCTATATGCTCAGGTCATGATGTAGTGGTGCTGAGAACCCAAAGTTTAGTAGTTAAATGACATAACTGTTTAATACAAACTTAACTCAAGAACATACAGCAATAATTTCTATCTAGCCGAAGACCAGCATAAAACAGTGAATTAAAGTAAATTAAGTTGGGTAACTGGTCCAAAACCAATGCTCAGCCTTTGACAAAACCATCCTTCTCCAATTCTCACAATGTCCAATTGTGTGGGACTACACTTGACCCATTCTGTTCTTTGCTTACCTATCTACAGCCAGTGAAAAAGCAGCAACAGCCACACCATAATCTTTCATGAATCCCTCATTTAACCCTTGCCACTCCATACATTGTTGAACTGGCCATATAAGAGCAGACAGGCATTTGTTATTTTTTTAAATAAATAAACTGATCATTACCACTCGACTTTGTCACTAAGATTACATGTTCAATATTCACTTTAACAGACAAGCTGACATTTCCTCCAATTAATGATTCCATCACTATGACATCTGAAACAGATCCAAATTGTCATACTTAACCTTTAGGTAAGCTTTGCAAAGGACAACCACCAGTCCAGGAAATTCTGGAACAAAATAAAACTATCTGTGACCTTGCTTTCATATCTGTCTTCCAGTTCAGTTTCACATCCATGCCATCTACAAGATCTAGTTTCTAATGACTACTTTAATTCTGCTCCTGCTTGGTTTGACTCTGTCAACTCACTCATTGTGATCCTTCTTCATTCTAATTTCTATATACATTTGGCATCAATGCTGCTTTTGTCCTTAATGACTCTAAGATCCATTCATCCATCAGCTCAGTACTCTGTGAGCAACACTGGCTCCTAGTTAAACAATGCCTTGACTTTTAAATTCTTGCCCTTGTTCAGAAATCTCTCCATAGCCTTGCCTTTCCTTAAATGTAATCTCTTCTATCCTTTACTCATTCAAAATATATTCACTGCAAATTCTCTCCTGGAATATTTGCTGTTTCCATTGTTCCATCATTGACAGTACATCTTTCAGCTACCAACATCTTAAAATGTGCAATTCCTTCACCAAACCTTTCCATATTTTTGATCCCCATTAAGGTGTGAAGGAAACTGGGAGCTTTGATGT
The DNA here is from genome assembly GCF_048418815.1 of Hemitrygon akajei. Classification (NCBI taxonomy): domain Eukaryota; kingdom Metazoa; phylum Chordata; class Chondrichthyes; order Myliobatiformes; family Dasyatidae; genus Hemitrygon; species Hemitrygon akajei. Next base: position 67,867,748 of record NC_133139.1, on the reverse strand, counting down.
ATGATTCACAAAAGACCATTTACATGTACAGTTAGCAATTAGGAATGCTAACATAACGTTATTTAGTATGAGGAAAACTGAACAAAAAAAGCAGAAAGATTACCCCATAATATGCAGAGAGGGTTAGTGAACCTTTTTGAGAGTATGGCCAAATTGGCAGTAATCTTCTAAAAAATCCTTTTGTGAGCCACTGTAATTTTGAGCAGAGTTCATCACTGATGAATGAATTAGCAATAACTACTTAAAGGAAAAAGATGAGTTCTGTTGCTTTTTTACAGTTACAAGAAAGTTTGTGAACCCTTTACAATTATCTGTATTAATGTTTTCTGTATCAATTACTCATAAAATGTGGTTTGATCTTCATCCAAGTCACAATAGACAAACATAATCTGCCTAAACGAATTACACACAAACAATTGTATTTCACATTAATACTGAATACACCATTTAAACAATCACATTTTAGGTTCAATAAAGTAAGTAACCCCTGGGATAATGCCTTCTTCAAAAGCTATTTGGAGTCAGGTGTTCCAATTAATGAGATGAGATTGGAGGTGTGGGTTGAAGAGGTGCTCTACCCTATAAAAAAGACACACAAAGTCAGGTTACTGACAGAGCCTGCTCCTCTCAATAAAGATTTGTTTATGTGCACCATGCCTTGATCAAAACAATTTTCAAGGACCTTAGAAGAAGAACTGTAGAGATACATCAAGCTGCATAAGTTGAACTTCTTGTTCGAAATGCACATTGCTATGTTTGGAGGAAAAAGGGCACTGCACACCAACACCAAAGCCTCATCCCAATCGTGAAGCATGGTGGAAGGAGCATCATGGTTTGGAGCTGCTTTGTTGCCTCAGGGCCTGGACAGTATGCAATCGTTGAGGGAAACAATGAATTCAAAATTGTATCAAGACATTTCACAGGAGAATGTCAGGGTAGTGGTCTGTCACCTGAAGCTTAAAACAAGTTGGATGATGCAACAAGACAATGATTCAAAACACAAGAGTAAATGAACACCAGAATGGTTTAAAAAGAAAATTTGTGTTTTGGAATGGACAAGTCAGAGCCCAGACCTTAACCCAATTGAGATGCTGTGGCATGACCTGAAGATGGCTATTCTTGCAAAGTGTCCCAGAAATACTGATGAACTGAAAGAGTTTTGTATGGAGGAATGATCTAAAATTCATCTTTGCTGTTATGCAAGTCTGATCAGCAGCTACCGGAAATGTCTGGTGGAGGTTATTGCTGCTGAAGGAGGTTCTACCAGTTACTAAATTCAAGGGCTCACAAACTTCTTCCAGCCTGGACAGTGAATGATAAAACAACATGATCAATAAAGACATGAAAAGTACAATTGTACATTATTAGTTTAGGCAGATTGCATTTGTCTATTATTGTGACTTAGATGAAGATCAGACCACATTTTGAGTAATCAATACAGAAAGCCAATTTTACTGCAAAAGGTTCACAAACTTTTTCTTGAAACTGTATGTGTAATCATTGTTTTATTATTAATAAAAATATAACAGGGCCAGATTGAACTAGATGAAGAATCTTAAAAAACCTGTTCAAAAATTATTAATATTAATTTTTAGACAATTAAAAATAACAATTTCTAAATAGTATTGTTATTGTAGACCAATCTATCCAAATACTGATGTTCACACTAAGTTTGCAAGGATTTCAAAACATACCAACCAACATCATGTGTTCTTACAACTGGCTAGCTGGCACCAAGCCCCCATGAGATGTTTTCTGTAAAAATCTCACTACTCACGGGTTGTAAAAAAATATCATTCTCTGCCTGATTTTTTAGTAAATATAATTGTAATGTATCTTTTCTTATTTATGTGTGGAGTTTAAAGAATCGAAGGGTAGCACTGGATGCTGCATACCAAAAATTTGGTTGCACGTGCCATTTTGGAAAGGACACCTTAAGTAATGTGCACAGTACTGATCTCCTTATTGAAAGGATCTAAGTGCAATGGAAGCAGTTCAGATGTCGCTTAACAGCGACTTGAACTGATGTGCTGTTTGTGAAGGTAAAGCTTGGCTTGCATTTGCTGGAGTGTAATTGAACTGATTGAAGCATTCTAGGTGTTGGAGGATGGCAAGCTGGTGAACATGTTTCTCACTGTTCCCTGAAAGGTGCACAGGTGTGCAGCTGCTCAGCAACAGAAATGCTCCCGCACACATGGCCTTTGTTACCACACAGATGGAATTTTCTTTTATATAATGTTAACTTAAAGTGCCTGCTGATTTCAGGCCGCATAAAAATTTCCCGCTCAGAGCAATGGTTGGTCCATGCAGCTGTTAAAAAAAAGAGGGAACATTGAATTGTTTCCTCTTATGGGAGAATGTAGAATTCTGTTCATTCTCTATAAATAAGGCATTGCCCATTCAAGACAAATGAGGTGAAATTCCCTTTAATAGAGGGTGAAGAGCATTTGAAACCATCTTCTCTAAAATGGCAGTGGGGGCAGTCTTGAATTTTTTAAGGCACTAAATAGATTCTTGAAAGGCAAGAGAAAGGTTACTGGTGGTAAAATGGAATGTGAAGTTTAGGTTATAATCAAATTAGCTGTAATTGTATGGAACAGCACAGGAGACTGAAGAGGCAGAATGCTTTTAACTCTTATTTACATTTTTGATCAAGTCTTTATTTATTTGCCCTTGCAACATCTTTCATCTCATTATCACCACTGGGAAGCTTCAAGGTTTTAAAGATATTCAATAAAGGAAGCACTGTTGTTGAAAATCCCAATTCCTCATGAGTTTTTTTCAAAATTGAGAAGCCCAAGACTTTCTAATTAACAGAGCATGATAAAGAGTCATAGAGCACTACAGCACAGGAACAGGCTCTTCAGCACAACTAGTTCATGCTGAACTATTATTCTGCCTAGTCCAATCGGGCCGTAACTGAACAATAGCGTTCCATACTCTTCCTATCCATGTATCCAAACATCTCTTAAATGTTGAAATCAAACCTACTGGCAGTTCATTCCAGACCTTCAGCATCCCAAGTGGAGTTTTCCCTCATGTTCCCATTTAACATTTCACCTTTCAACTTTAATCCATGATCTCTAGTTCTAGTCTACCTATTCTCAATGGAAAAGCCAGTTTGTACCTACCCCATCTATACCCCTCATAATTTTGTATACCTGTTGTAGTAAGTGTCAAACTTACCTAAAGCCACTCCCTGGTGGGGGTGGGGAATGGCCTGTGTAGGGAGTATTACAGCCCTTCCTACTACCTGCCATATAGCTGATGACATCACGTCACTGGTAGAGTTTAAATTTAGCACACAGAAATCATGTGTTCTCGTTGCTTTCTGGGTCGCCATGGGCTGAGGGTTGTGGTGCCATCGAAACTAAGCAGCGAAGATGTACTGCAGTGAAGAGGGCCCAGGTGCATACTTTAAATAAGTATCTGCCACCATGTGTATGTTTAGTGCCTTCTAGTCCCACTCACTAACTCCGCAAACCTGATTTCACACAACTGGCACTGCGAACGGGGTTCAGTGACTGAACAAAAGATGAATACCTTTAGAAGGAAAAATAAGATTAAGACCACCCCCCCCCCCCCAACCCGTGTGAGGAGGGGACTGACAACAGTGTGAGATTTGGGAGTCTCACTAACCTGCTGGCAAACTATGGGCTGCAGTAGACTGGTCAGACAAGTTGAACTCCTGCAGGGTGGAAATGAGACACCATATTCTATCTGTACTTAATGAGGCAGGGTTCCCCGAGGGGAAAGGGAACCAGAGGGGTGCTGGCAGTCACAGTAAAGCAGCAGAATGAGACAATCTCACAGAAAGAGAAGGTGGTGGATAACTTGAGAAATGAAGTGTAAGTGCTAAACCATCAATGTGTTACAACAGGGAAAGGTCCCATAGATGGGTTCACAAATTAGATGTGGTCTGTGGACTATAAGAAAATGTTTCGGTGTTGCTCAGAGCTGGGGTCCCGAGGGGCAGATGGATGGGGTTCTCATTTCCATCCTCTATGCCATGTGGAGGGAGAAAAGCCAGGGAAAGAGAGGCAAGGAAGCTGTTAAGGAAGATGAGTTGTTCCCCAAGCCCTCACTTGGGAAACAACCTGCCTTCCGCAGGATTCCTTGCACTCGGCTCAGAGTTCCTTATATCCTTTGCTGGAGGCTCTGCAAAGGCCAATGGCAGATCTTCAGCAGCAGCAAGTGCTGGGTGATGGGTGATGTCCACCTGCCCCACTTAGACAATGGCTCATATTACACACGACGCCAAAGTACAGGGTGGCCTGCGGAGTACGGCATACTGTGAATGTTGCACATCCTTTATTATCCCACAGGCGGCAGGCCTGATTGAGCACAGGAACGCACAGATCAAGTAATTGATCTTACTGGGTGGCTGAGTTTGCTGGAGCTGGCAGTGGACAATCTGAACTCCTGGCTAGTGGGCCCTGGAGGGTCCTCGATGTCCTGTACTTTGCAGTGTTGGATTCTCCAAGGTGAAAGAGCTGGAGTTAGAAGGGGAATCAGGGAAGGTTTGGGTGCAGTACCCAAAGGGTCACCAGAGCGCAGGGAGATTCAGGTGCCTGCATCAGGGAATACGCAATGGGTGGTGCTACCAAGGGAAATGGGGATAGTCTGTCTGAGTACTCAGTGACTAACCAGGAGGGAGTGGGTTTGTGTCTCGCTGTATTACAGAATGGCAAAGTGGTGGCTGCTAAAGGCAGTGGTGATGATGGTGATCACTGTGAGATCCTACAACATGTTCTGGGAGGGTGTATCTTGGTCCGAAATGTCGACTCTTCCATTGATGCTGCCTGGTCCGCTAAGTTCCTCCAGCATTTTGTGTATGTTGCTGGGAGGGAGTAGTCCATTCTAGCCAGGAATAACAAAAAAAAGGAGTATTGGTGAAGACAATATGATAGCACAGGTCCACACAATCAGTGGGGCAGTGAGTAAGAGTGACAGCAATACCCTGAGATGACTGTGTCAACACCAAATATACTCCCTGGACATTAAATGGTATGTACTGGAAATATGGTGCCTGGGCCTACCTGTGGCTTCCTGTGGGATGGTAGAACAGCTGCTATCTGGGGTATACTGCCTCACTAGTCTGGATGAGCATCCTGCTCAAGAGGATTGGTGCAGTAAGAGGCATACCACAGAGATAGAAAGGTTCTGGATGATAAGCCTTTTCTCTGTATGGTATGGCCAGTCTGTCCCGGAACTGATATGCATGGCCTCTGTGATGGAATTGCTGACCAACAAGATGGCCTCAGCGTTCAAACACACAGAGGATGCACTGACCAGTGTGCCAGCTGAGATGATGGCTATTTGGATGGTGGCTTTGCAAAATCAGATGGCCTTGGACTACTGCTCGTGGAGAAAGGTGGCACCTCCTGTGCTGTGATTGGTCAGAAGTGCTGCATCTACATCCCCAAGTCTGGGAACATGCCTCACCTGGCTGATCATATCCAGCAGTCAGTAAATAGATCAGAAAATTAGGGAGTCAGCTCTATAATTACTGTACTCTGGGGAGAAGCTGGTGGTCTTTTGGGCCATTGGGAGGCTGGTGGACTAATGCAGTACACTGGGTAGTAACTGGAGGGTTGATAATTCAGAGTATTATCATGTTTTGGGTGGCATGGTGGAGATAGGTCTCTACCAAAGGAGGTGTAAGGCGCTCCTTCCCTCCGCTTCCCTGCAGGTCACCCTTGGGCAATGTGTAGCACCTGCTTAGCCCCCAATCAGGGTCACGTGAAGCCATGGGAGCAGGTGGTGGATGATTGTATGAGTAGTTGGTGCACATCACAAGTCCTGGTTATGTAACCACTGAAGGCAAGCAATCTCTGAAGAATGTTGGTAATGACTGGGGTCATGTGCCTTGACACTTTCCAGAAGGTGGCAATGCAAGCCACTTCCGTAGAAAAATTTGCCAAGAACAATCAAGGTCATGAGACCATGACTGGCTATGTCGTATGACACAGCACATAATAAATGAATGACTATAGTGTTATGTTTTGTATGTAGTATGGTGGGACGTCCACAGGGGTTATACAAGTGTCACAGTATTGCCATAAGTGTCAAGAGTATCACATTGCTGAAAGGCAGGGATTGGACTGTGTAAGGAGCAATGCAGCACCTCCCACTACCTGCCATTTAGCTGACATCGTCACTGAACCTATGAACCTGATTTCACACAAAAATACCTCTATCAAATCTCCCCTCATTCTGCTACACTCCCGGAAACCTTTCCCTATAACTCACATCCTCAAAACTCGGCAGCATCCTTGTAAATTTTCTTTTCTACTCTTCCAATTTTATTGATTTTTCCTGTAGGTTAGTGACCAAAACTGCACACAAAACTGCAATTTAGGCCCCACCAACATCTTATACAACTTCAACATAACATCTCAACCCTTGTACTTTATGAAGGCCAACATGCCAAAAAATTGGAGGGTCCCTTGCTGGTCCCCTTTGCCTTCACTGATGCTGTTTGAACCACTAAGTTTGTCCAGCAGATTTTTTTTCCCACTAAACTATCAACAGTTGGGTACTTTTGGTTGCAAAGCACTTTCTAATTTTTAACAAACAAATGCTGGAGGAACTCAGCAGGTCAGGCAGTATTCATTGAAGAGGAACAAACTATTGCTGTTTCAGGCCAAGACCTCATCAAGAATCATGAGTCCTGAGGAAGGGTCTCAGTGTGAAACATTATTCATTCTGTTCCACAGATGTTGCTTCACTTGTTGAGTTCCTCCAGCATTTTGTATGCTGCTCTGGATTTCCAGCATCTGCAGAATCTCTTATGTTTATTCTAACTTTTAATATGAATTTGAGAGAAATGATCAGTGTACTGTAGCATTACTAAATTAGATGTTATTCCCTTAGTAAAGGGCTAGGAACCAAGGAATGTAAATGGTAGTGGAACACACGTGATGACAAAAAGTGCAAATGGGAAGGACTAGAGTCAGCATTCGAGCAACACATACAAAATGCTGGTTGAACACAGCAGGCCAAGCAGCATCTATAGGGAGAAGTACAATCGACTTTTCGGGCCGAGACCCTTCGTCAGGACTAACTGAAAGAAGCGATAGTAAGAGATTTGAAAGTGGGAGGGGGAGGGGAAGATCCAAAATGATAGAAGATGGGAGGCAGAGGGATAAAGCTAAAAGCTGGAAAGTTGATTGGCAAAAGGGATACAAAGCTGGAGAAGGGGGAGGATCATGGGACGGGAGGCCTAGGGAGAAAGAAAGGGGGAGGGAAGCACCAGAGGAAGATGGAGAGCAGGCAAGGAGTGATTGTGAGCGGAACAGAGAGAGAGAAAAAAAAGGGGGAAATAATAAATAAGGGATGGTGTATGAAGGGGAGGAGGGGCATTAACAGAAGCTAGAGAAATCAGTGTTCATGCCATCAGGTTGAAGGCTACCCAGATGGAATATAAGGTGTTGTTCCTCCAACCTGAGTGTGGCTTCATCTTGACAGTAGAGGAGGCCATGGATAGACATATCAGAATGGGAATGGGAAGTGGAATTAAAATGTGCGGCCACTCAGAGATCCTGCTTTCTCTGGTGGACAGAGCATAGGTGTTCAGCGAAGCGGTCTCTCAGTCTGCATCGGGTGTCACCGATATATAGAAGGCCACACCAGGAGCGCTGGACGCAGTATACCACACCAGCCGACTCACAGGTGAAGTGTCGCCTCACCTGGAAGGACTGTCTGGGGCCCTGAATGGTGGTGAGGGAGGATCTCCCAGTGGCCACACATTTTAATTCCACGTCCCATTTCGATATGTCAATCCATGGCCTCCTCTACTGACAAGATGAAGCCACACTCAGGTTGGAGGAACAACACCTTATATTCCGTCTGGGTAGCCTCCAACCTGATGGCATGAACATTGATTTCTCTAACTTCCATTAATGCCCCTCCTCCTCTTCTTACCCCATCCCTTATCTACTTATTAATTATATATATATATATATCCCCCCCCCCTTTCCCCTCCTCTCTTTTCTCTCTCTCTGTCCCTCTCACAATCACTCCTTGCCTGCTCTCCATCTTCCTCTGGTGCTCCCCTCCCCCTTTCTTTCTCACCAGGATCCTGTCCCATGATCCTCTCCCTTCTTCAGCTTTGTATCCCTTTTGCCAATCACCTTTCCAGCTCTTAGCTTCATCCCTCCCCCCCTCCTGTCTTCTCCTATAATTTCGGATCTTCCCCTCCCTCTCCCAAATCTTTTATTATCTCTTCTTTCAGTTAGTTCTGACGAAGGGTCTCGGCCCGAAACGTCGACTGCACTTCTCCCTATAGATGATGCCTGGCTGGCTGCATTCCACCAGCATTTTGCGTGTGTTGCTTGAATTTCCAGCATCTGCAGATTTTCTTGTGTTAAGAGTCATCATTCAATTACTGTCATTAAAGTAAAAGAGGGTTGTGGCTAAATATATAAATAAGTGACAAGTAATAATCTGAAAGGTGTTTTGAGTATTTTGAGTATTAAATGACTATTTAATCAGGGAAATCAAATAAGGAAGTTTTATCAGTAATGAGAGATGCCATCAACAATGTAAGTGAACAGGGCTACTTTTTTTTGACTCAATGACAAGTTCATACAAGAGAGCCACAAGTATTTTTGTTTTCTCTCTCCCTCCCTCAAAACCCAATTCCTCATTCTCAGCTCTAACCCACACACATCATGGAATTGTGAGGTTAAGTGTAGGGCTCCTTTGAGATTGGTTAAAAACCTAGGATCACACCCAACTCCTTTCTCAACAACTCCACACAGTGAAATCCTGAAGCTCCACTATCATACTGGGAACCCCTAGTCTATATTAAGGTGCTTTTGTTTTGCAATCTAGTGTTACTCTGCTTCATATTAATATGGAAATTAGAGGTGTGCAGCAATTCAATTCTATGCAAAGTAATTTTCTGGATGACAGATTAGTTTTGAAGTGCAAGGGATTAGATAGTCAGTATCTTGGCACGTTTTAATGGTAGATCTGTATGGCTTGCTGGTAAATCAAAGGTTGCAGATTTAATATTACCTTTGGGTGCTTAAGTGCAACATTTAACCTAAGTGGTGTACTGATGGAATTAGCCTAAACCCCCATCTACTTTTTCAAAGATCCAAAGGCACAATTGGAAGAGCACCAAACTCAAGCCCCACCCCCCCAGCAGTGACTAAGCACTGTAGCAAGTCCTGTTGCAAGGTCAAAATGATGAATGTGTCTTTAACACAAGAGACTAAAAGTCATTTTATAATAGCAATTCTTAATCTGCAAAATATGGCCTAAAATATACTAATCTTCAGAATTTATAAAGCCCATCTCATAATGTTTTCCATATTACTCCCTGGATTACATATTTCAGTGACCAGAACAATGATTTGAAGTATAATATTCAAGCTTTAAAAATCACTTTACAGCACTTACAGTGTTCTTCCTATAGCTTTCACAAATTGCTCTCTCGAAAAAGATTTCATAAGCAACTTCTACAACAACCTCCCTACTCCTCACCCTTTTCTATCTTCAATTCTGGCACAGATTCATTGAAACACAGTGTAGTGTGTTATATACAACAGGAGTTAAAGAGCAAGTGGCAGGAAAGTGAGCCAGCTAGTCTGATATCATATGGTCTCATAAGGGTAAGAATGAACTTGTTTAAAAAAAGATTCCCCAACATTTACTCAATGGGACTCTCAGTTACAAAATAAAATCAGTGGAAGTACAGATTGGAGTTCCACAAACAGGCTCTGTAAAATTAAATGCATTGAAATTTGAGTATAATTTATGTCAAAAGATACACTCACCATTCCTAGGTATATCTACTTAACATGCATGGCAATTCCCAAATATCATTTACTGTCCAAAGCCTGTGTGTTACAGTTAAAAGCTATTGGTTTATATTAAAAATGGACCATACACAGGAGTTGTTATATCATTATAAAAATTAATATGGACTTCAGAAATAAGAGATTTTAAAGCATTATGGAAAAAACTATTTTCATGACTGCTCTAGATCAGTGCATTTCTAAACCACTTTAGCCTTCAGATGGTGTAATGGAGCATCAGATGGATCACATTCCAAAGATTGACTACTGCAATGCACCATAGAAAAGAAGGACAGGGAAAAGAAAAGGAATCAAGAGGGCAGAGTGATTCATATAACTTTCTAAGCATTATCTCAAATCTAATACCCCAGGCAGCTCACGAAATTTAATAATTTGTATGACTTGGGCTGTCTTTCATTTCATATACACATTTTTAAAACTTCTAACTTACTTCCGCATAATCATTATCTTCTACTTATTTCCAAGAGCATAATAATTACACTTCTCGCTTGACTAAGATAAAAGTACACAAAACTGTCTCAGCAACAGGGAATTAAAGACCTACTTAAATGGAAGGGTGAAGTATCTCCTCTGGGTGGCCACATTTGCTCTGGTAAATAACTGTTGCTCTTCAGTGAGGTTGCTGCCTCTTCAGGGTTATATTCTATTTGGAAATGTTCTTGTTTCACTTTTTTCAGCGGGTTCAGTTTCATCTTTTTCAAAGGTGATGGGGAGAGAAATTGGCCCTGAACCTTTTTGTGTATAAGTGATCCTGATGAAACCTGCTGGACGGATGGAATGGTCAGACTGAACTTAGTTGATCTACCCGTGGTGGGTGAGAAGGGATCCCCCTGCATGTCCTCGGTTGGTGATTTCATGCTAGTCGCCGCTGGCTTTGAGGGCATTTTGAGCCCAGGTGTGACAGATGATTCAAGAGGATGCATTTTCCTTTTCATGAGCTCCTTCAATGTGTCTATTGGCGAACCATTAACTGTCCATTCAGTCACCCCAAACTGCCTCAGGTGTGACCTTGCGTGACTCGACAGCCCCTTGCGGTTCTCAAAGTAATCACCGCAAAATTCACAACGCGTCTCTTTGTTAGGTGCTGAATCAATCGCTGTAAATAAAAGAAAGGGGAAATTGCAATGAACATTTTTAAAAAAAAGATTTCCCCTTAAATGAAAGTGAAATTGATTGGCCCACTTTAGGTTTCCTTGTGCCACAAGCCTTTATTTGGATGAGGAGCAAGTGGGCGACAGGACAATGCTGTGTAATTTAAGCATAAGAAGAAAGTGGCTTGGGTTACTTCATGCATTCCCAAAGAGAAACACTTGGTTTGCACATGCCACACCCAGGGTTTGGCATAAGGAATGTATGGAGAACCATATCATATGGGTTCATAATGTGCAGTCACCAAAACCCCCACCCAGTAGCCCCCACCTCCATCCAGACCTCTGATTGGCCCTCCTAAATCATGATCATAGCAGTCTTATGTGTTATGTCCTGTCCTTTGGACTCCAGCAACTTTCTGGCAGTCCAAATACATGAATGGTTATAATGCAAGCCTAGACACTGAAAGCCAGGGATCTACAAACGCTTCATAACAAAATCCACTTGCATCTCCTTAATATAGGAAGCAATATTCTGGAACCACGATCATTGTTTTGTTTCCCCCAATCTCCTTTGCTAATACATCTAACCAGCAGATTTGGGATTGAACAGAGGCCCTGTTGAAGTCGCTACAACAGGCACTACTTTTACCAATTAAACTCTGAGGGAAGAGAAAATGTTGGAAAGAATTTTCCCATGTACCTCACCACAGATAGTGGCAGAAGTGCCAAAGACTACTCTATTCCTGAGCAACAGCAAAAGCTGCAATGTCGACAAGAAAAACTGGATTTTACAACTTCAAACTGCTGAAATACACACTGAATCACTACCCACACACGATTACAATAACATTGGAAACCTGCTTTGCATATTGAAAATAATACATGTATTGTATTACAGGTCATAATACACATACACTCAACCTAAATGCCCTAGTCATTTTTTCATCTTTTACTACTGGTGTTTCACAGATTTAAGCTACTGTTTTTTAATATATAATAGTGTCAGTAACATTACACCTTCTTACATGAACGTGCACCTTGCACATTATGTCAACCTGTCAATCTTCAGACCATGCCACTCAGTGACTTGTGCTATTATATCGTGGCTGCATGAATTATGACTATATATACTCTGTTTTGCACCTTGGACCCAGAGGACTGATGTTTCATTTAGCTGTATACATGTGTATGATTGAATGACAAACTTGAACAATAAACACTTCAGTACATCAGATGATTTAAAGATGCTTCCAGTTAATTCTCTGTCTTTTTTCAGTAACACAGAAATACTTTTAGCACTCTTGTTTTCACACGAGTTAATGCACTGCAACATTGTGGATTTCTGAGGAAAGACAAGATTGAATAGAAATAGTTCCCTAAAATGCTGGATGAATGCAACACATATACTATTCTTAAACTGCCTTTTTCTAGTGGATAGGACTACCTTGTGATTGCTTCACGAACAAAAGAAAAACATCACTTGACAGGCTGCATCTTGACCGTATGACAAGGTATTTTTGACTGTTACTCAATGGTAACACCCAATGACTGTTGATTTCAAGTCTCAGTACGTAACCTAACTCCGTTCCACAAGACTTAAGTATTGTCACCCTGAAGGTAACACTTCTAACTTAAGTGCCTTCTACCTTTTCAGGTGAACACAAAAGATCCCTTGGCACCTCTGCAAGTGCTGGGAGATCATCCAATGTCCTAACTAGCCGGCAATCATTAACTAATATGAAGCAGATTAAATGACCATTCACATCACTGCTGGTTGTAAGGACTTGCTAAGCAACTCACCAGAGTAACTAGACTCAAATCAAAGCAAACTGTTGCTCAGAAAGCAATTAAATATGTTGAGAACATGCAGAATGCAACATAATATTGTTTACTCTTTTGCCTAACTGAAAGATGACATGGTCCTGGAAAAAAAGAGCAGATTAACACAGTTTGATCCTTCAAACTTGAAATTTGCAATTGTAAAGCTCTGTGAGCGCTTAGGAATAAATTACTTGTGTTACTAAGCTAAAAATTCAAACTGTGCTTGCGAGTACTGCATGTTTACCACCAACAGTCCCCACCCCCCGCCTCCCTCAAACCGTTTCTCACAGATTCCTACTGCAGTGGATTTCTCTTTACCTTTCCATTGCAGAGAGAGCAGAATGGCCTGGCACACAGACATCTATACAGATGCCACAAACTCACCCCTTGGGTCAACATGACCAGAGGAACATACAAAATACAGTATCTTGCCCACCTATCACTAATTAAGACCTTACACAGATTTATAGGTGACGTTGGCCAATAATTTTCTGAAGTCAGCCCATTATTAGGCGTCGAGGCCTGAGAAATCCCAGGTTCCATTTGCATTCTCATAGTAACGTGCTTCAGCTTTTTCTGTGTTGACATTGAATGGGATGTTACAGATGTTTTCTTGTCTGGTGCCCCTAATTTGAAATTGCTCCTTTCCGCTTTGAGGGCAGACACTTTAGGGTAGCTGTGTGCTTTCTTCATCGGTAGCATGGATGATAAAGCACTCTGGATCCCTTTTTTCTTAATGAATTCATTCAGAGCTTCAATCGGAGATCCTTTAGAATCCACATCCACCGCTCCAAAGTGCCTCAAATGAGCTCGGGAATGGCTCGACAGCCCCTTCCGGGTTTCAAAGCAGGCACCACACAACCGACAGCTTATGTGTTCACTGTTTACTGCTGTGAATGAAAGAGAGAAGTCGTATTTAACACCGTTAGAACGGCATCTGTGTTATGTTCATTAACCTCTCACATACATCAACCTTGCTATTCCCAATGTAATCTAGGAAACATTCTGTAGCTCGAAGGATTAAACCAGTAACCATATTTTACAGTATTTGGACTTTTGGGGTTTAACTAATGATGGAAATTTAGGGCTGAAGCAGTTGATACCTGGTATCAGACTGACCTAGCCTTTTATATAAATTCAACTGGAACCTCAACAGGATCTATACTGAGTAGTGTGGATAGGAAATAAATTAAAATCAGCTATTAGTTTCATTCCTGGTCAGTCAATAGGAACTCATGGTGGAAGAATCTTATGCACAGACTCTGAATGAGAATGCCGGGTTCAGCTAATTCATCCATTTAGTTCGGCTGCCAACTTGGGATGGAGCTGTGGGACTCCAGCATGCACAGAGCTTTTGCCAAGAAACCACACGTGTTCTCTTTGTATCCAAGTCATTCCACATGATAAGCACTATTGCTTATCAGTGTTGTTTTAGGTAAAGAGGTGCAGAACTACTGAAGGTACCAGGCACATCTCTGGGCCAAAGGTTTGCTGCTCAAGATTGAAAAAAGAAAAAGTTAAAGTAAATAAAACTAAACAATATGTAACAAAATACAACTGATAAGCTGTCTACAGCAGTTTTGCCAATGCCAGCTTGTTCATCCTATGTTCTCGTAAGTTTTGTCATCAGAAAATCTATTTTTCTTTTGAAGTGGGGATGAGAGGAGAAAAGATTGACTTGCATGACGTTATTTCAATTGGGACATTAATTATAAAACAGTTATGTCAGTACCATGAAGAGTCCACATCACAGGACAGCAAATCTATAATGCCAGATGCACAACAACCCCTTGCCTTCCACTTCCAGCATCCCCATCAAAAGTAAAAGACAGTGGTTTATGAGGCAACAGAACTCAAACAGAAAACAAAGTCTCAAGAGAAACAGACAACTGCCACCATTATAAAATAAAGGTCACTGAAGTACATGGAAACAAAGCACCACAGACAAAAGGGTCCAAAGCACAACCATGCGTACAGTAGCATAAATAAAATATACACAGCCAGGCAGGTACCAGAGCAAACGTGAACAGCTTTAACTGTGGAAGCAATGCCACCTACAAAGTGCAGTTTAAAATTAAATTGGTGCCAGTGTTAGGTATGTGTATTAATCACACCAGAAAATACTTGGGATTTTTGAAAATGCAAAATTACAATTATCAGGATATGAAATTAGTAAGTTCCCCAACAACTTTAATACTAGATGATGCATCTGACACAAAGCTGGCACTTAAACTTAGCTAACATTAAATGTAATTTCAAAACTTTCATGATCACACATCTATCCTTGTTCATTTCTGACCTAATTAAGAACCTGTTGAAATAAAACCCCTGAGGTGAACTGAAAATACTTGCAACAGAATAAAAAATATAAAACAAAGAAATTTTAAAGAGGACTGTGCTACACTAGCAGCTGCAACATAAAGACAGTGTAGTTCAACTAAGAGTTATGATTGATTACTAATGTTAACAAGAAGCAAACTCTCTCCCCACCCCTCACAGTCTCAACTGGAAGTGTAATGAGAATAGTCAAGAGGGGCAAGAAAAAGGTTTCTTTAATTGATACTTAAGACATAACTAGATTCAAAGAAAGACATGTCTGAAATGTTCCAAGAGTTGCTAAAGATCTTCACAGCACTAAATGCAGAGAAAATTAATAGTAGAATAATGTGTGTATATATATATATTAAAAAATATATCCATCTCTCTCTCTCTCTATATATATATATATATACACACACACTATGCTATCTACAATAATCAAATCATAAAATCATAGATTTAATAAATGTAGACTTACTGTATGTCTATCAGACCTTTGAATTAGCATTATGCACAAGAACATTCTGTCATAAAAATGTGTGACTAAAATTTCATTGGGAATTCATATGATCCTCAAAATATCACATATCAGTTCCAGTATCCCTAATCACATAAATGCTATACTCACCAACACTCACGATTTAAGACAGAAGTGACAAATAGACACTCCTATATACTGAAACACACCATGATCACAACATAAAAAAGTCAGGAATTTTTTAAAATGTAAAATTATAATGATCATGATATGAAGTTATAAGTTCCCTATCAACTTTAATATTAAATGATGCATCTGACACAAAGCTGGTGTTTAAATTTAGCCACCATTAAATGAAATTTCGAAACTTCATATCAGAAGTTGAGATCAAATAAATTAGTTCATTGCTTCTCACTCAAACCAAATTCTATTGCCGCTAGAAACAATGAATAAAAAAATGACAAAGCCTAATACAGACCACAAAATCATGACATCCCACAAGTCACGGATGACAAATTTTTCACAACCTATTTACAATAATTTATTTGTTTATTTGTAGAACAGCTCTTCCAATTAAAGAGCAAATCATCTTTAATCAAACCCATGCTGCTGTTGGTTGTAGCAAGTCAGTAACAAAATTGGCCCCAAGCTCCAATAAAACTTGTCATAACACTCTATGTATATCAGCAATCTTCTTTATAGAAATAGACTTGGCAGATAAAACAAAGCATACCATTTTGTGTGCTTCTTACTGATAGAAATATCTAAACTCAAGGGATTTTGCAGATGCTGGATATCCAGAGCAACACATACAAAACATTGGAGAAACTCAGCAACTCAGGCAGCATCTATAGAAATGAATATAACAGTCGACATTTTGGGCTGAGACCTTTCCTTAGGAATGGAAAGGGGGAAGAAGCCAGAATAAGAAGATGGAGGAGGGGAAGCAGTACAAGTTAGAAGATGATAGCTAAAGCCAGGTGGGTGGGGGAGGAAATATGAAGCAGGGAGGTGATAGGTGGAAAATGTCATGGGCTGGAGAAGGATCCTGATAGGAGGGAAGAGTGGATCACAGGAGCAAGGGAAGGAGGAGTGTTACCAGAGGGAGGTGATTGGCAGGTGAGGAGAAAAGGAGAGCCAGAGTGGGAAATGGAAGAAGGAAGGGATTGGGGTTAGGGTTAGGGTTCGGGGAAAAAATTACAGCAAGTTAGAGACATCAATGTTCATGCCATCAGGCTGGAGACTACCCAGAAGGAATATGAGATGTTGCTCCTCCAACCTGAGAATGGCTTCATCCTGGCTGGAGAGAAGGCCATGGACCGACATGTCGGAATGGGAATTGGAATTAAAACGGGTGGTCACCAGGAAATCTTGCTTTCTGTGGAGGGAGTGTAGGTGCTTGATAAAATGGCCCCCCCTCCAATCTATATCAGGTCTCACCAATGCAGAGGAGGTTGCATCAGGACAACCCGATTCAGTAGATGACCTTAAAAGATTTACAGGTGAAGTGTTGCCTTTGGACTCTGAACGAAAGTAATGGAGGAGGTAAATAGGCAGGTGCAGTACTTCTTCTTCAGCGGGCAGGGAATCACAGAGGGAGTGATCCCTGTGGAAAGCAAAGATAAGTTTGGTGGTAGGATCCCATTGAAGATGCGGAAGTTGTAGAGAATGGTGTGCTGGATGCAGAGACTCATGGGGTGGTAGAAATGTAGTTACACTTCTCTGGTAAAAACTGATGGGTTGTGTGTCACTACTCCAATAATATTCAATTCCAAACTTAACTAATCTAGGAAAAACTGCAGGTTTTGACAGCTAGACTAGTGATTTACAAAAGGTGTTCGATAAAACCTACAATTAAGAAAATTACAGGCTTGACTATTGTACAAAATGAAATGAAGATTGATGTTGCTAAAAATATTAAGAATGGTAAAGTATGAGTTAAATATGGAAAATAAAAATTCCATATACTACAGCAGATCCAAAACTTAGCATTAAAATGCTTACTCTCAAATTACCTACAGATCTCATTTTAAATGAAAGGAATGCTCACACTATCTCTAATTCAGATAAGTACTATCACTGTCATGTTAAAATTCTGCAGTGCCAAGGCCTGATAGAAATTTGGATATTTATGTTGATTTGGTGACAAGACCTTTAAGTCTTAGAGAAAGTACAGATAAATGTCACAAAGCAGGATGTGAAATAATGCATTTGCATGACACTTTGAAGAACACAGTAAATATAAGGTCACCTTTTAGAAATGTACAGTACAAAGACATTCAACAGCAAAGGTCCCAGACATTATTTTAAACATGTGCCAAATTACAACTGAAATTGGAGATTAAGCAAGTTAAGAACAGAAATATTTCAGAAATGTCAATAATTAATCTGGATAAAGGTTAAAATCCTACACTCATTTCAAGAGGTTGTTATACCTCGAGAATGAAAAATGTTTATATATATCATCTCATTCAGCTTTAAATAGCTTGTAATAAAGGATTAAAAACTTTTGGTTTTTCTAAATGGTACTTTTGAGAAATTATAGCAACTGTGTGTCTATTCCTAGAAATAGAGTGATCTGTTTGGCTTTTCAGCTAAGTATGAAAGCATCAAAATCATACACACACACACGTGAGAAATTTATAGGATGGAAGGGAGTCACTTAGTCCATTAGGTTTATTGGAAAGTTATTTCTATTTCCACTACTTCAGTATTCCAGACTATTTCCACACCTTGGCTCTCAGTATGCAGACTTCAAGGCAAAGCACTGGTTCATTCAGGTGTTTCTTAATTGTGATATAGTGTTCTGGCTCCACTACGTTTTCAGCCAGCAAATTCTGGCACTCCATTAGATTTGGTGCCAAAACATTCTTGTTCAACAAGTCACCTCCAATCTTTCTAACTTTTATATTAAATCCATGTTTCCCAGTCGCTAACCATTTTGCTAAGGATAATAAGTCAACCTTATTTGGTCCAAAATGAATAATGGTAGAAAACTGAATTTCAACAGAGAACTACATCTTTAATAACATGATTAAACCAACCACGACCCCAGCTTCTTCTATTCCAAAGAAAACAATTGTGGTAAGCTAATCTCTATCCTTAACTAATATTTCCCAGCATTAGCATCAGAAAGAAGATTCACAAGAATTTTTCCTGTAATGTAGTGACTAGAATTATACATAATATTTACCATATTATATATTATGCAGTGCCAACATAACATCACTACCCTCGTATTCAATGTCTTGGGTATTAAAAGCAAAACATCTTTGTTCTTCAACCAAGAATGAACAGACTGGGTCTTCCTTGAGAAAAATTTGAAGAGTTACCAAAAAGAGGTTTTAAAATCATGAAAAGCTCTGATAATGGAAACCTCTTATAAATGGAAACAAAGGTCATCAATACAAGATGGTTACAAAAAAAAAATCCACTATGAAATTCAGAAGAATTTTTAGTACAAAAATGATGAAAATAGGGAACTCACTAACACACTGAAGGAAAAGGTGCAAGTCCATTTCAAGGCAGATTGGACAAGGGAGAGGGGAATACATTATACTGACAAATTCAGAAGATGAAAGATTTTGAATGGAGCATAAATGTCAGCAAAGACTAATTGGAGCCAAACGGCCTGTTTCTGCCATGTATGCTGTGCATAAAAAGACATAAAAAATAGGCCACACAGTGCCTCAAGTCTGCATCATAAGATTATGGCTGATCTATACCAATCAGTATGTTCCATAACACCCAACTTCAACACCGACTAGGGATCACTCTCAGACTTGAACCTCAGCTCTCTGAAGTGGAGAATATGTAAGATTCATAAAAGAAAACCCATTCTCATTGCCAAATTAAATGAGCATCCTTTTATCCTGAAATTATACTCATAAGTTTTAGATTCCCCAAACCCCAACAGGAAAACTATCCTCTCAGTATCTAACTTGTCAAGACCCTCAGTCATAATTGATTCTTCTAACCTCTAATGTACACATTCAATCTTCCTCTATAAGACAATTCATCCCAGGAATCAACCCATGTGTCCTTTCTTTAAAATGCCTATGAAAGCATACCCCTCATTCAATAAAACCAAAACTGCATGCAGAACACTAAGCTGCCTCACCAAATCTATATGCAACTTTGTCAAATTGTGGACATGCGTCAACATCCATCAGTTATTTTATACTGAGCACTAAAAGTGGTATAAATATTTTTAGTAAATTACCATCTTCTGTGTGCCCCTTACCTTTAACTACACCCTTATGTATTACCTCATATTTCTCTGGAATCAATTCAGCTGATTGACTGCTATTTTACTGTGGACTATAACTTTTTCCCCACACCATTAACCAAGCTCTCAATTTTGGCACCATCTTCAAACTTAATTATGGCCAATAAATTTAAGCAGGTATTTATTAAAAATCCAGTCTTTAGAACTTCCAGAAACTATTACCTTTTGCTTTCTGGCACTGAATCAAGTTTGCATCCAATCTATCACTATTATAAGCTGTTCCATTTTTGCCATATTCAAGTTAACTGATGACATCAATGCTGTTGGCTGAACCAGCATATAGGGGGCAGATTGAAAATCTGGCTGAGTGATGCAATAACACCAATCTCTTACTCAATATCAGCAAGACCAAGGAGCTGATTGTTGACTTCAGGAAGAGGAAAGGGTCAGCAACTTAAATTCCTCATTTCAGAGGGCCTGTCCTAGGCCCAGCACACAAGAGCAATTATGAAGAAAGCACGGTATTTCCTTTGCAGTTTGTGAAGATTTGGCATGACATCTAAAACTGTGACAGACTTCTACAGATGGGCAGTGGAGAACATGTTGTCTGGTTGCATCACAGCCTGGTATGGAAACACCAATGTTTTTGAACAGAAAATCTTACAAAATGTAGTGGATATGGCCCAGTTCACCACAGGTAAATCTCTCCCCACCATTGCGCACATCTATATGAAGCAATGTTGCAGGAAAGCAGCATCCATCAGAGACCCCCACCACCCAGATCATGCTCTTCTTTCATCGCTGCCATCAGGAAGGAGCTGCAGGACTCATAACAGCCAGTTTGGGAACAGTTATTATCCCTCAACCATCAGGCTCTTGAACTTCACTGGCCCCATCACTGAACTGTTTGAGCAATCTATAGACTCACTTTCAATGACTCCTCGTCTCATTTTATTGATATTTATTCCTAATTTTTTTTGTATTTGTGCAGGTTGTTGTCCTTTGCACACTGGGTGAGCACCCAAATTGGTGCAGTCTTTCACTGATTCTACTATAGTTATAATTATATTATTGATTTATTGAGAATGCCCACAAGAAAATGAATCTCTGTAATATGCTGACCTATCTTTGCTTTGATAATAAATTTACTTTGAACTTTGATTAAACACATTTCTGTTGATGCTAATACCTAGTTGGTGATTCGTTTATCATTGAATTTAAGCTTTTAAAACTGAAGGTTTGCGAAGATTACATTAGCAGTTTCTTAGAATTCTGGAAGTTTCTATAGCACCCAGTTACGTTAAGCATTACAACACACAGATTTCCTCAAAAAGTGCAAAGAAAGGAAGGTGTCCATGATAGCAAAGCAGAGTTCCACACGCCTATGCTTAAAAAAAAGTACTTCTACTGCTTGCTCTTTTTTAAAAATAAACTTGAGATGGGACAGGAGAAAAATGTCTTCAGAAATATGATAAAAACTCAACTATGAATTTGTAACAATGATTATGATCCTCTAACTGCAAGCAAAATTTTTTTTTCCAAAAGTTTTTAAGATTGGTAGCGGTCCCTGGCACTTTGTGAGCACATACATTCAACCAACCCTAGCAAATTAACTGTTTTATGTGGTTAAGATCAAATGCCAGCTTGAACCTTTAGTTTCAAGTCTAGAAGCTAATTTTTATTTATTAAAGAATAAATCAGGTAACAATGATACAGGCACATTTTTATCCTATTTTTGGGATGAGTTTCAATGGTTTATAATTCTTTCCTTTATAAGGATGGTATCATGGGACTGTTGCATATTCTAAATCTATACTCGAATACAGTATAAAACAGAAGTAAGCAGAAACCACAAGTGGTACGAACTACATTTCATTTAACAGACCTTCTCTTCTCCCATGGATGCGAGATTGCTCATTAATGACCTCTGTCCAATTTTCATTCATAATAAAGACCCATTTACTTGTCTTTAACTGTAGTAAGCTATTTAGACTCTGGAGCCTGTTCTGCTATTTGAGGAGTTCCTCAACTTATCTATAGGGACTCTCAAATGCCTTCAAAACTTCACCCCATGGCCTTCCAAATTCCAGGATATACGCCCTTGTTTGTGTTATCCTCATAACTTAATCCATGTTCAAGAATACCTCTGGCAAATCTCAATCTCAGTCCAAATGTAGCAGAAATATTATACCTAGAACTCCATATACTAACCGCGACTTTATATAGATGTGCTATAACTTCCATCCATCAGTTATCTGATTAAAGAATGATATTTCTTTAGCCTTTACCCATCCATAGCATTTTTATGAGATACATGCACAAATCTTCAACTCTTCAGACCTCTGCCACTTGCAGCTTTTCACACAGAAAATGGATAACCTTACATTTGATTACAGTGAAATCAATTTGCCATAGTTTTGCCATTTGCTTTATCTATTAATATATAATACAATACTTACATGTACAAGACTTACTATGTTTCTACCTTTTGTGATGTGATTTTCTAGCCATAATCTGTTTATAAAATGGTGGCACCAATGTAGATCATTACGAAACATAACTGGTTACATCCTTCCAATTTGATGGGTGATATAACTTTTACCCAAATTCACCCTAATGCTCTGTATATGGAGACCAACTTTATTCATTATCCCTCTCACTCCAGCTCCGTCAATTTGCCAGCTAGATTGCTAATGTGTCAAGCTCCTCAAGCTTCAACTTTAGTTAGCAGCCTGAAAATCTATATAATGTCAAATGTTAAATTTGAAATTAGAGACCAAAACTGGTAAAATTAACCTTTCTACAGATCTGAACTACTTCAAGACTCCTCACTGAGATACATGCCCTCTAGTACCATTTTTAACAAGTTGTTGCCCTCAGTTCAAGTAGAAATGCAATTGAAGCACTGTAAACACCAGACTAAGTAACAGATTCCAATCAATTGACAACATCATGCTGAAGAAAAACCTGTCATTTCTCTACCTCAATTAGCAAATACAGAAGTAAGATTGTGTTTAGAACTTTTTGCTGCAATATGCTACAAGCCAAGAACTTAATCAGCTTTCGTGAAAAAAAAACACTAGGCAGAAATCCACACACTGCGTGAATTGTATGCAAAGTTCTTTCAGCCTAATGCATTTGGAAGTAGAACATTTCTCTCAATCTCATTCTCCTGCCTTCTTCCTGTAAGCTTTGACACCCTTGCTAATCAAGAAACAACCAAACCCTGCTTCAAATATAACCAATAATTTGGCCTCCAAGCTTTGTTTCCAATGATGCACCCTTGAAGTGTAATGAAGGCACAAAAGAAACATACAGTTTAAAAAAAACTAAAGAAATTAAACATGCCACTATCTTTGTTATTGAAAAATCCATGTTTGCAAACAAAGCCCAGTGTAAAAATCAGCTAAGTGAAGCAACAGAAAGAGGTAATCAGAATTAGTGAGGGCCTCAGAAACTCATGAAGGAGTAAAGGAAGGTTAATGACAATGAGGTTTTAACATGGTGGAAAAGAACCAGTGATGTATGATGAATCCTGATTTTAAGAGTGAAATAGGGAATTATTGTTGGCATCGCTCCTTCTCCACAAGATACAAGAATATAATCAAGTAATTAAACTCCTCCATCCCCAAGGCTGAGTTGACAAAAGCTGACGACTCAATAAATTTGTTCAATTCAGCCAGTTTTGCGATCAATGGGAATTTAATTTTTTAAAACATAAATATCATTGAGACTTTATAAACTAGACCACCTTAAAACCCAATAGTGACCATAACTTACTGAGGTTTAAAGGTGTATTATCATCTTGAGGAGACCAAAACAGTTTTTTTGATAGTAGTTCTCCTGATGTCTGAGGAGTGTTCATCAACGATCTACCTGCTTTCCCTGGCTCTGGAGATTTACTGGATACAGGCTTTGGTAGAATGGGATGCACTTTCTTGAGTGTTGATGTCTGAGAATGACTCTTGGGAGGGCTACTGATGCCCAGCTTTGGTGATTTAGCTGCTGGTGTTGTTTCACCTTGACACTCCTCTCCGAGTGGTTTTCCAAGAGCCTCTTGCTTTAACCCAGACATGTCCTTTGGTGCATAGCTTTGTGGTTTATCATTAGCCAAAGCTGAGGGTAAAACATTGGGTATCCCTTTTCTTTTCATCAGTTCGTACAATGTACCAATGGGGGCACCGCTGCTTTCTGAATCTGGTACTCCAAACTGCCTCAGGTGGAAGCGTGCATGACTTGACAATCCTTTACGAGTTTCAAAGCAGGTGCCACATAACTGACAGGAATTCAGCACTAAAGCAAAAAAAAAACACACATGGTCAATCCTGACATACCTGGAAAGTTTTGATAATTTAAAATTCTTACCAGTCAAAATACTGTGTTTGTTGAGCCATGATCCTATATACAACCTTCTTTCCCAGGTTGTATCCTTTCAGAAAACACATATGCCCAAAATAATTCAAAGCATGGCTTATCCAATTTCAAATTCTATAGGTTCTTTCTGCATGTGGAGCAAAAATATGAATGTGACATTGTTATTACAGTAGCTTTCAACCTCTGCTTATATCCACAATCAAGGCATTTCTTAGCTCAACAGTTCATCTTTAGCATTTCTGGAAAAAATAAGCAATTCAACATCACCTTATCATCTTGCTCAATTGTTATGTGCCAAATGTCAAAAATCCTGAGCAATCAAACAAATGTTCATTCTTCAAAAACATCTTTAAAACGCACTCTAGTACTGCATATTTTGAGCCTGGACTGATACTTCACAGCAGTCCTGAGAACATGCTGCCTTTCAATTGAAATGTTAATTCCTGTCCTTGTCCTCGGAAGTGTGTAAGACTCCTTCACTTTATTTTTAAAGAGGAGGAGGAGAATTATTCCTGGTCAGTATTTAACTCTCAATCAACATCACTAAAAATAAGATTATCTAGCCTTTATCATACTGTTGTTTGGGAAAAGAATGTTGTGCACAAATTGGTAACCATAGATGCTTTATTGCAACAGTGACCAAAATATTTTATTGGACCTTTGATGTCATGAAATGAATGTGAAGCACAACATATAAATATATGAATATGTAGTACTTTATAGCTTTGTGCTTATCGCCATCTTAACTGCATTTTTTTTAAAACAGGGAAGCACAAAGACCAGTGGATAAACCCAAAGGAGAAATAAATGCTGGTGACTTAAATTGTCACCTTTTATGACAAGATAATGGCCTAAATCAACTTGCCGAAAACACTGCTTTCTAATTCATTTTTATGAAAAGGTTTAACACTCCCACTGTTAACATCTTCTGGATAGACCACAAAACTAGTTTTTTTTTCAGTTCTTTTATGCCTGTTTTTCATGTTGGATGTGTTTCCGGAACTATTAGAGCCTGTGATTTGCAGTTTAGAAATCGTTTGGATGTTCCGGCGCTTTGCTGTCTCCGAGAGAATTCCGGGAGGCAGGGAATGTGAACCTTGAGGCGAGAAGACTGTGGGTGGCCATGAGCTGGTGTTTGACCCCATTGTTTGCTGATTAAAGTGACAAGGGAGGTTGAAATATCAAGGTGAATGTGGAAGGTCAAGCCAGCTGCCTGCCCCTACTTGCTGGTGGGATCGCTCTGCTGCCGGAGGAGGGGCCCTGTGTGGCCTGCCAACGTTCCCGAAAGATGTTACCGGGGTTTTCCTGTATTATGGATATGGAAATTGATTTGGACTATAGACCTTTCTCCCCCAGACCTTTATATTGTGCGTTTTCACCTGTCGTTTCTCGGTTTTTTGTGTGGGGAGGGGGATTTGGGAGTCGATGTTCTTGTGACATTTTGTGCGGGGGGGGGGGGGGGGGGGTCTGTGGGTAAAGGTTCTTGTTGCATTTTTTTGGTTCGTTTGCCCAAGGAGAGGGGGATTCTTTCTGCGTTTCGTGCGGGGTAGGGATTTTGGGTGGGGGGGAATTGATATTCTTTTTGCATTTCCTGTGGTAAGGGGTGTTTGGGGGCTGGTGATCATGTTGTCGCTCTTTTTTTCCTCTTGGTTTGGTGGCTATCTGGAGAAGCATCGTAAAGTTGTATACTTTGAAAATAAATGAACCATTGAACCAACTGTGTTAACTGATATGATAGGAGATCCACCTGCATTTGTATTCAGATTGGTTATGATGATAAACAAGCTGAGAAAACTAAATAAACCATCAACTCACTTACATGACTAACACTTAAGTCTAGTGAAGCTGTAAAATTTCCACCTTTTTCTGCAGAGGCATAAATTACATTAACAACTTCAAGTTCCAGCATATTCAGTTTTACGTGAACCAAAACAGTAAATATAATTGGAACTAATTAAGCACAGGTTTCTTTCTCTCTATTCAAGTATTGGTAGAAATGGCAACAATATTGCTCTTACCATTCACACCATGCTACTTTTATCTAAACAGTGACTGCATGTACACAGCATCAAAAATTGAATTTCTCAGTAAGTATCCCATGAGCAGAATGTGCTGTCTGAAAGACAAAAGTGTTTTTCTGTGACACTATCACCACAGAGAGCCTTCTCCACTTCCATGGGACAAAGTGTAAGAAATAAGGTTAATTTAAACCCTCTGCCCTATATTAACAATATTTTTGCTAAATACTGCCAAATATTTCAAATTTATTTATTGATACAGTTCAGCTGCAAAGGTCAAATTCCTGCTGTTGAGGATAATGACCTGATTCAACATGCTGAAAACACAGCTCTATAATTCATTTTTATGAACAAAAGCAAAACTGTGCAGAAACATACACGGAGCTTTTTAAAGGCTTAAATGCTTCTTCTCTATGAATTTCTAAACTGATGCAGGCAAGCAATAATGATCTCCAAAAAATGGAACCCTTTCAGTGACAGGCATTCGTGGATGAAATGCAGCATCGTCCAAATCTGCAACAGTCCTCTGCTCTTTATTCAGCATCAATTTCGATCACAAAACATTGTTTTGATTTTCCATTTTCTCTTTGAGCCGCATGACCTTTTCAAGTAGGAATTAACACCTGTTGCATTTATGCCTATACAGTCTACTTATTTTCAATAATGTCAATGCAGGGACCAGATTCAATTTCATTTCCTAACTTTGAGATGGATTTCAGAAAAGGTCTCCAAGAAAGATCCTGAGAGGCAAGATTTAAGAACATTTGTAGAGGTATAATATGATTAGGAATACAGTTGTTACCTTCCCCCTTACAAAGGTAGACGTTCCTATGAAACCTTTCTTAAGCCGAAATGGCGCAAAGTGAAGAACCATTAATTTATACGAAACGTAACAGTGAAAATCTTCTTTGTAATGGGAAAACAGGTTACTAATTTAGGTCTTTTGTAAAAGCGAAGTGGCGTAAAGTGAGCATTTGTAAAGTAGGGGACACCTGAAGTCAGCATGGCTTTGTCTTGGGCAAGTCATGTCTTACGATCCTGACTGAATTTTTTGAGGATGTGACTAAACACATTGATAAAGGTAGAGCAGTAGATGTAGTGCATATGGATTTCAGCAAGGCATTTGATAAGGTACCCCATGCAAGGCTTATTGAGAAAGTAAGGAGGCATGGGATCCAAGGGGACATTGCTTTGTGGATCCAGAACTGGCTTGCCCACAGAAAGCAAAGAGTGGTTGTAGACAGGTCATATTCTGCATGGAGGTCGGTGACCAGTGGTGTGCCTCAGGGATCTGTTCTGGGACCCTTAATCTTGGTGATTTTTATAAATGACCTGGATGAGAAAGTGGAGGGATGGGTTAGTAAGTTTGCTGATGACACAAAGGTTGGGGATGTTGTGGATAGTGTGGGGGGCTGTCAGAGGTTACAGCAGGACATTGATAGGATGCAAAACTGGGCTGAGAAGTGGCAAATGGAGTTCAACTCAGGTAAGTGTGAAATGGTTCATTTTGGTAGGTCAAATATCATAGCAGAATATAGCACTAATGGTAAGACTCTTGGCAGTGTGGAGGATCAGAGGGATTTTGGGGTCCGAGTCCATAGGATGCTCAAAGCAGCTGCGCAGGTTGACTCTGCGGTTAAGAAGGCAAACTGTGTATTGGCCTTCATCAATCATGGAATTGAATTTAGGAACCAAGAGGTAATGTTGCAGCTATATAGGATCCTGGTCAGACCCCACTTGGAGTACTGTGCTCAGTTCTGGTCGCCTCACTACAGGAAGGATGTGGAAACCATAGAAAGGGTGCAGAGGAGATTTACAAGGATGTTGCCTGGACTGGGGAGCATGCCTTTTGAAAACAGGTTGAGTAAACTCGGCCTTTTCTCCTTGGAGCGACTGAGGATGAGAGGTGACCTGACAGGTGTATAAGATGATGAGAGGCATTGATCATGTGGATAGTCAGAGGCTTTTTCCCAGGGCTGAAATGGCTGCCACAAGAGGGCACAGGTTTAAGGTGCTTGGGAGTAGGTACAGAAGAGATGTCAGGGATAAGTTTTTTTTAAAAACGCAGAGTGGTGAGTGCGTGGAATGGGCTGCCGGCAACGGTGGTGAAGGCGGATATGATATGGTCTTTTAAGAGACTTTTGGATAGGTACATGGAGCTTAGGAAAATAGAGGGCTACAGGTAACCCTAGCAATTTCTAAGATAGGAACATGTTCTGCACAACTTTGTGGGCTTAAGGGCCTGTATTGTGCTGTAGGTTTTCTATGTTTCTAAGGCAAATTCTAAGTTGTTGTATTTCCAAAATATTAGAAAAAATTCTAAACACAGCTCATCACCTCCTCCTGGTGCTGTAACTCCTTCCCTTTTCCCCCCATGGTCTACTGTCTTCTTCTATCAGATTCTTTCTTCTTCAACCCTTTAATTTCTCCACCTATCACCCCCCAGCTTCTCCCTTCTTCTCCCCTCCCCCACCCACCTACTGGTCCCCTCACCTGCCAGCTTGTACTCTCCCCCCCACCCACTTCCTTTCCAGTCCCGACCGAATGGTGTCAGTTGAAATGTTGACTGTGCATTCCTCTCCACAGATGCTGCCTGACCTGCTACATTCCCCCAGGATTTTGTGTTTGTTCCTCTGGAGTTCCAGCACCTGCAGAATCTCTTGTTGGTAAGTGAAAATATAATCTTATCAATGGCACTCCAGTGTGCGTAGTACTGATGGATCATGCAAACAATTGTTCATCATACAATAAGATTCCAAATACTTTCACAAGCTAATTATGCGAGAACAAAATGCAGTCTAGCACATGGTCTGTATCATATTTAATTACTTCATTCAGTATTTTACCCGGTTTGGAAATGATATCCTAAATTCAGTACTAAAGTACATATGTTATCCCTCATATAGCACAACATGCAAAAAAAAGCTGTAAAATTAACACTGTTCCTACCCAGACACCAGAGTGGATATAGTTCAGATTATTTTGTCATCTCTTCACTGATCAAGAAAACTGCTATAAACTCACATTTGTTTGACTGTAGTGAATCCTCCCCCTGGGTGACCAAGGCAATTTTGGTAAGTGACTGCTTGGGATGCGAGTTACCGTCCAGTGTTCCCATAAATCCATTTTTTTCTTGCAATTCAGTTTCTCCAGGACTATGCCCAGGTGGCAAGTCCATCTCCAGAGTGGACATTTCATCATCATCATCATCATCTGGATCAATTATCACCACTGAAAAAAATAAATTTAAAGTTATTTCACCAGTTAAGATATCCAAATACATTTCCTGCAGGTCTGGCGTCCAAAAAGCAAGAATTAGGAAAGACTAAAATGAAGGTACTAGGACTGCTCCTGTCTCCCATCCTCAGGACAGGCTTTTTCTACCTGTACAGTTGCATGAGAGTACACCGTCACTCAAACAGTTACCGTCAGCTACCTAAAGAAGGTCCACTGAGTGATTTACTACTGACAACACTGAAGTAAAGCCAGTCCTATCCATTCCATCATAACTGGAAAGCATTTAAAGAACATGACGTTTATTTTGCATCTCTATCTTTTGCCTCAACCAGGAGGGTGGCACAGTAAGCATAATGCTTTACAGCACCAGCTGTAAGATCAGGGTTCAATGTCTGCCACTGTCTGTAAGGAGTTTGCACATTCTTCAGCATGGGCTTCCTCCGAGTGCTCTGGTTTCCTCTTACATTCTGAAGACATACAGTGGCATGCAAAAGTTTGGCACCCCTGTTCAAAATTTCTGTTACTGTGAATAGTTAAGTGAGCAGAAGATGAACTGATCTCTAAAAGTCACAAAATTAAAGATGAAACTTTCTTTTCAACATTTTAAGCAAGATTAGTGTATTATTTTCGTTTTCTACAATTTTAGAGTGAAAAAAAGAAAAAGGAGAACCATGCAAAAGTTTGGGCACCCCAAGAGACTTGAGCTCTCAAATAACTTTTACCAAGGTCTCAGACCTTAATTAGCTTGTTAGGGCTATGGCTTGTTCACAGTCATTGTTAGGAAAGGCCAGGTGATGCAAATTTCAAAGCTTTATAAATACCCTGACGCCTCAAACCTTGACCCAACAATCAGCAGTCATGGGCTCCTCTAAGCAGCTGCCTAGCACTCTAAAAATTATAATAAATGATGCCCACAAAGCAGGAGAAGGCTATAAGAAGATTGTAAAGCATTTTCAGGTAGCCGTTTCCTCAGTTCGTAATGTAATTAAGAAATGGCAGTTAACAGGAACGGTGGAGGTCAAATTGAGGTCTGGAAGACCAAGAAAACTTTCCGAGAGAACTGCTCGTAGGATTGCTAGAAAGGCAAATCAAAATGCCCGTTTGACTGCAAAAGACCTTCAGGAAGATTTAGCAGACTTGGAGTAGTGGTGCACTGTTCTACTGTGCAGCAACACCTGCACAAATATGACCTTCATGGAAGAGTCATCAAGAAGAAAACCTTCCCTGCGTCCTCACCACAGCATTCGGTGTCAGAAGTTTGCAAAGGAACATCTAAACAAGCCTGATGCATTTTGGAAACAAGTCCTGTGGACTGATGAAGTTAAAATAAAACTTTTTGGTCGCAATGAGCAAAGGTATGTTTGGAGAAAAAAGGGTGCAGAATTTCATGAAAAGAACACCTCTCCAACTATTAAACACAGGGGTGGATCGATCATGCTTTGGGCTTGTGTTGTAGCCAGTGGCATGGGCAACATTTCACTGGTAGAGGGAAGAATGAATTCAATTAAATACCAGCAAATTCTGGAAGCAAACATCACACCATCTGTAAAAAAAAGCTGTAGATGAAAAGAGGATGGCTTTTACAACAGGATAATGATCCTAAACACACCTCAAAATCCACAATGGACTACCTCAAGAGGCGCAAGCTGAAGGTTTTGCCATGGCCCTCATAGTCCCCCGATCTAAACAACATTGAAAATCTGTGGATAGACTTCAAAAGAGCAGTGCATGCAAGACGGCCCAAGAATCTCACAGAACTAGAAGCCTTTTGCAAGAAAGAATGGGCAAAAATCCCACAAACAAAACTGAAAGACTCTTAGCTGGCTACAGAAAGCGTTTACAAGCTGTGATACTTGCCAAAGGGGGTGTTACTAAGTACTGACCATGCAGGGTGCCCAAACTTTTGCTTCGGGCCCTTTTCCTTTATTGTTATTTTGAAACTGTAAAAGATGGAAATAAAAAAGCAATCTTGCTTAAAATATTAAAGTGTCATCTCTAAATTTATGCCTTTTGGAAATCAGGTCATCTTTTACTCACTTAGCTATTCACAGTAGCAGAAATTTTGACTGGTGTGCCAAAACTTTTGCATGCCACTGTATAATTAAGGGTTAGTAAGTTGTGGGCAAACTATGTTGATGTCAGAAGCATGACGACACCTGCAGGCTGCCTGTATATCTCAGCCTGCATTGGTCTTTGCTGCAAAACAAAGCATTTCAATGCATGTTTCAATATACATGTGACAAATAAATCTAATTTTATCTTTGAATATCAAAATTAATGTGAGACTCCCAAAAGATACTATTTAAGCAACTGAATCAAAGAACTTCTTGTGTAGCTTAGAACCAAACCAAGAGATAAGTTTTAACCACGAGGATAAAAGGAAGAATTACAGCTGTTAAATTTTAACATGTAAAATTGAGAGCATAGTTTGAAGTGACTTGCAACGCAATGGGGCTCACATTCCTAGTTTAGAATGGCTTTTTTGCTAGGCAACCATGCACATTCTAAGAAAGCATTAAGAGATCAGTATACAAAATACTACTATTTGATAGATAAATAGATACTTCTTGATCCCAAAGGAAATTACAGTGTCAACAGTAGCATTACAAATGCACAGATATACAAATATTAGAAGTAAGAAAAAATAACGAATAAGTTACCTCAAACAGTGTAACAAGAGCTATAGATTGACTCATTAGAGAGCCTAATGGCTGAAGGCAAGAATTACCTCATATAGTGCTCTTTGGACACACCAAAGCAGTTTTCTCTGTGGTTGCTTTACCACAACAGAGGAACAGATTTCACTGAAAAATAACTTGGCTATTTATATCTTCGGTTTGCATTTGTAGTACAAAATTTACATATGACAAGGTCAGAAGTAGCAGAAATACACAGCAGCAGCTGTATACAACCATAGATACTAGGGAATCTTCATGTGCTGTCTGTACAGGACTTTGGGTGGTAAGTGGTCCTTTCTCTTTTTTATTCATTTGAATTGTGAAGAAATAGTGGCACAACTAGATTACATCCTTTGATACTGCACTGAAAGCAATTTTTCAAGTGTCTATTGGGATTAATACATTTCTTCAGAGAAAACAAATGTAAGTATATTAAGTCTATCTGGCAGCAGCAACACTATAGCATTAGTTAAAAATGGCTTATATTGTTACAGAAATTTGCAGTAAGTGATGCTTGGAAGAGTTTTTCAATTAACTGCAGATGATTAAAAATGCTATAAACATTAAGACAGGAAGTAAGACTAGGATAAGAAATATGAAATATTTTTAAGCATTCATAAAGCTAAACAGGAAAAAAAACCAAAAGTAACTGTGGACTCCATTGATCAGAGCCAGAAGAAATATTCTACGTCTTCAATGTTGAAAGTCAGATGAGACATTCTCACAACTGTGGTGAACTTAATGCTGTAAGAGATAAAATACTGGAGAAGTTAATGGGACTAAACACTGACAAATTTCCCAAATACAATGTTTACAGCACCTCAGCTCTGAAAAGACATGGCTACAAAGATATCAATTCAAGATTGTTTGTCATTTCTTGTACACAAGGGTAAAGAAGAATGAAATAATAGTTACTCCGGATCTGATGCAGCACAAAAAAATACACAATACGATAAAGAACACAATAATAAAAATCCTATAATATATATAAAGATAACATATTTATAGATTGTGCGTGTGTGTATATATATATATAGAGTGATGCTAGGCAGAAGAGTGATTTTATATAAGGTGACAGAAAGAAAATGATGTAAAAGAAAGTAGTGGTGGTTGGGGGTGATGATCAGCTTTACTGCTTGCAGAAAGTAACTTGTGGTCCAGGAGTGAATGCTATGTAGCCTCCTCCATGATGGGAGTGAAAGAAACAGTTCATCAGCAGGGTGGGTGAGATCCCTCATGATGTTACTGGCCCTTTTCCAGCATCTTTCTGTATGTACGATCTTCATGGTGGGTAGGCTAGTGCCGATGATGCATTGGGCAGTTTTGACTACTCGTTGTAGAACCTTCCTGTCCACCACATTTGGTAATTACAAATTCCCTATCTTCCTGAATAGGAACAAAGTACTAGTTGGCCTCATCAGTTGATGGGAAAATATTGGAATCCATTATTATGAATGTAGTAAACAGGAGGCTCATAAATCCCAATATTGTTTCTAAGACTAACAAGAACGAGAAACTAGCAAGAGGCAGAAATTGGTGAATGGAGCCTAATTTAATTTTGAAGAGCCATTTATTAGGTTATCATATAAAATACTACAGTAATTTTAACAGAAGACTGATTAAAGGAGAGAAAACACAAGCTTCAATCCTTCTGGGCTGTGTTTTCCACCCAAATTCAAAAGGTTTGCTGGGTTAATCGACCATGGCAAATTACCTCTAGTGTAGATGAGTGTAATTTAGAAGGAACTGATGGGAACTATAGAGAGAATAAAATGGTCAAGGGTAGGATTAGTGCAGAAATGGATGCACAACATTTGATACAAATGATGGGCCAAAAAGGGCTACTTTTGTGCTATGGCTCTACAATTATTAGGACTGGCTCTTTTTCATATTGGCAGGCTGTTACAAATAGGATGTAGATAGGATTGCTACTGCGTTTTAATGATGGGAGGAAAGAAACAAAGACGGGGAAGGGAATATAAATAGACACAATGATAGAATAGAAATCTAAATTGCAAGAAGACAAAAATAAAAATTGGTGAACAGGATGATCTTACTGTGCTGGTCAGGTAACGAAGCTAACATGAGAATTTGTTGTTAAGT
This sequence comes from Hemitrygon akajei, assembly GCF_048418815.1. Taxonomy (NCBI): domain Eukaryota; kingdom Metazoa; phylum Chordata; class Chondrichthyes; order Myliobatiformes; family Dasyatidae; genus Hemitrygon; species Hemitrygon akajei. Next base: position 67,833,571 of record NC_133139.1, on the reverse strand, counting down.
CGAGTCCAACTCTGTGACCTTGTGGACTCATGCACACCAAGCCTTCTTGTTGGAAACTCCCTCTCTAAGATTCCCCAAGGTCATATGCATTGTCTGAATAATATCATCTATCCATCGTAGCCTCTGTCATACTCTCCTTCTTTTACCTTCTGTTTTACCTAATATGAGAGTCTTCTCCAAGGAATCTTGTCTTCTCAAGATGTGGCCAAAAAATCTGAGCTTTTGTCTCATAATCAAGCCTCCTAGTGAGCAGCCCGGCTGCATTTCTTCAAGTATTGACCCGTTGGATCTCCCAACAAACAAGAGTTTCCAGCATCCAAGTTCAAAGGCATTGATTTTTTTTGTATTCAGCCTTACTAATAGTCCAGTTCTGACAGCCATAAACCACAACTGGAAGTGGAAAATTTAGATAAAATACTGAAGAGCATAGACATAACATTGTCTACGAAGATCTGTATAGTCAAGTGTATGGCATTTCCAGAGAAACACCTAGAAAGGCAAAAAGTTAAGTTCCATTCTATTGGAAGGGGTTGATATAAAAGCAGCCTTACAAAATTAAAAAGCATTTCTGGAATAATGTATATAGATGGAGATTGTATTAAACAAAATTTCTTTACAATGAGAAATACCGATGTAATAACTTGTAACAAAAACGTGCTGGAAACACTCAGCAGAATCAATTGCATCTGCGGAGAGAGAAACAGAGTTAATGTTTTTAGACTGACAGCTCTTCAACCGGACTCTGTATTTCCAGCAATTTCTGTTTCTAATTCAGAAGACAAAAAACAATCTCACTAAGAATTAGAAGATTTGAAGAGTTGCTTCTGTTAATCAGTTTTCCATCAGAGGAACTGTTAGACTTAGGGCGTGATAGGCACAGGATGAAGGACTGAGAAGGGAAGAAACAGCTTTAATGAAGAAGGATGTAAAATCTTTGGAATTCGCCATCCCAGAAAACTTTATGGTCTGATTGCTGAATAAATTCATGACTGCGATTGATAAATATTTGGACTGGAAAAAAACAATGGATCGAGGTATTCTCAGCAGAAATAGATATGCAGATGACCAAGTTAGATCTTTCCTGGATGCTGTGGAGATATCTGAGAGGTTGTGTTGTCCATAACTGTTTATACATATGATTTTTTCAATGTGTAGATTAAAATTTTTGCTCAGGCAACATTTTACTGTATTGGTGTGGTTTTATAATCACTCAAAGGGTAATGCAGATTTATAGTTTCTGGTACATTTTCCAATAAAATCTTCTGTTTCTTTAATTGTTTGTTGCTTCTTCCAAAATCTCCTTTGCTATTTTTCACTATAATGACTCATCATCAGGACCTGTAGCCTTCCACAAGCTGAGGGTTTTATGAGCTTAGAATCCTGTTTGAAACTGTAAATATTTCCCAAAATGAGGGAACATTTATCTAGATACAGTACTTTAAGTGTGGCCTTCTAATCCTAGAACTTTAATTCACAGGGACAATATATTTTCTCTATAAGGTTACAACTATCGCTGATGTAATGGAAAAACATCATTGTGGATTAGTTGTAATTTTTATGCATTGTCAAAAAATGCTAAACAGCTGAAAGTCAGTAGTCTAAACCCCAATACTGGCAAAAACATCAAAGAGCATTTATCACACTGTAATATGGTATGGCAAGCTTCATACCCCTAGGCATTCGACAATGTTAACAATGAGCTATTTTGAGGACAATTTTACAATAATATTTAGTCTGCTGACCAATAATTTTTCATTCAAATATAGATTACTCATTGAACATATTAAGCGATTTAACATGTTGAGAACACCAAATTAACTAAATATGTAACCAACTACCAAAGATTTCTAGTACAAAACTGTTAATTGAAAGGAGGAAACATTTACTTCACTGCAGCAAGCTATAATTCAGAACAGTAAATAGAAATTTAAAAACTCACTACAGAACATGTCAATTTTTTCTCCAGGTATTTCAAGAGATTCACCAGTTTAACTCTCCCTTCACTGGAGAGGAACTTTACAGCTAACACAACAAATTGTGTGCCTAACCCTCTGAGGTTAAGCATGTATGTGATATCTGATTACTCATCTTCAGTGTTAGACTGAGCCATATGTTCAAAAATCCCAACAGACGGATGATATTTTTGTTAAGCACTACAAAATGAACCCAAGCTGTCCAAATTGGCCAGCAAGTTAAAATGAACTAGAATTGGCTGTCATCAACTGGTTTCTGCACAAGCACTAAGTATTTGTTTAGTCACGTAATTCTATGTGGTAGTGATGCTCCTGTGCCAACATAAAAGGCTTGAACTAATTCAATAAATGCCACGATAGCTCTGGCAGTATTTTTAATTTGACTGGGATTTACAGGAAACTACATTATCCACAGCAGATGCATTAGCAAAATAATATTCATACACATAGAAATTTAAATGACTCTTTTTGAATTTCTGATGTTTTCTTTTTACTGAAAATAGTTCTAAAAGTCACAACGTATTAACTTAACTTTATTTAGAGATAAAGTTTTAGATATTTAGAGGTCCAGCACAATAACTGGATCTCGTGATCCAATGACTTGCGCACCAAATTACATGTGACCGATTAACCTACTTTGTCTTTATGTTTTCGGAAGGTGGGAGGAAACTGGAGCACCTGGAAGAAACCTGTAAGGTCACAGGGCAAACACCTTACAGACAGCAGTGGAACTGAACCCTGGTCGCTGACAGTGTAATAATATTACCTTACAAGATTTGAACTTGCTATGAACTGATTGAATAGCATCTGGATGACTACTGGTTGGAAAATAAATAAATTTCATCTCTATACCATTAATTCAGTTCACGCCACAAGAATGCCAAAACACTAACTCCAAACTGGGAGCAAACATACTCAGTTCACATGCATCTGCTCTTCTACTCTGCTCTTTACTCCTTTGGAGACAACTTTTGAATTTTCTGGTTAACTTCATTCTTTCTTAGCAACTTGCTGACACAAAAAAAAGACAGTTGTTTCTATAAATCACATCTCCAATCCTATAGTTTGTCAAGCAGGATTTTACCGCTTCTATCATAGTCACTTCATTTTTGAGCAGGGCAGGGGGAATATACCTTGAAATTCAGCAGTTGACGTTTCAGGCCATGACCCTTCATCGGGACTCTTTTTCTTAAGGGGGTAAAGTTCAAAGAGGAGAAAGGAGTACTGAAATCCAGCTGGTTGATATCTCATTGGCAATTAGAGATGAAAAGATCTAGAGCAGGTAGAGAACTAGAGAGGGGTGTCTCAGAAAGGAGGGGGGAGTTTGGATATGGGAAAAGGGGTCACTGCTGCAAGGTGAGGAATCCTTACTAAAAGAGTAGACTCAACGAGAGAGGTGAAGGAAGAAGAGCTCAGCGTCGTAGGAGGTGCAGAAACTCACTGAGGTAAGGAAGGCCCTTGCTGAGGACATAACTTTCTGTCACAAGCCAGTGAAAAATTTAGTGTTTTTAGCATTCCTGAACAATGCAAAATGCAAATTTCCCCACAACTCTGACAGCTTCCATCAAACAAATGCATGGAGGAATTTTTTTCTCCGCTAAAACCACTATGCCAATTATTCCCCAAGACAATGAAATACATGACAGAGGTTTCAAAGCCCAGGGAGCTTTTCAGGATCATTCCCATTCATGAAAATTCTCCACAAGCTACTTAAGTACAATAATCTCCTTTAACTTGAAAAAGATTTTATCGAGCATTCCTGCATATCCTCCTGAAGCAGTTCCTGAATCCACTAAATCATCACTGTAGGTACTGTGTACCATGATTAGCAAACAAGAAACTGCTTACTCCAATGCCTTTTAAATCATTGTTGGGGACTTCAATCAGGCTTGTTTAAAGAAATCTCTGATGAATTATCATCAGTACCACCTACAGCACCAGGGATTCCAACACAATCAACCACTGCTAAACTACAATTAGGAATGCCTAGACCGCATTTCGGGAAATTGAATCACTTGGCTGCCCCTCTCCAACTTGCATAAAGGCAGAGGTTAAAGCGCAAGGCTCCAGAGATAAGGACAACAAATAAGTAGTCGTGGGAGGCAAAGAAGTGGCTATGAATCAGTGGACTGAGCCTTGTTAAAGACCACAATTGCCACTGACTTTATAAAAATAGTCGGAGACATGTGTGTCCCCTCAAAACCATTCAGTCTTCCCCAACCAGAAGCCATGGATGAACCATGAGATCTGCAATCTACTGAGGGCCAGATCAGTGCCATTCAGGTCAGGCAACATAGTAGAATACAAGAGGTCTAGGTTCAATCTCCAGAAAACCATCTCATGTGCAAAGTGGTATTTCTGGACTAAACTTGAATCACTGAAGAATGCTAAAAAGCTATGGGCAGGACTGGAAGCTATCACCTCCAAGTGAAACCAAGTGATATAGGTGACAAGCCTCACTCCCGCAAGAACTCAATGTCTTCTATGCTCGCTTTGAACATCAAAACACATATATACACCTTCACGAACTCCCACAGTCTCTGATGACCCTGTGATTTCAGACTATTCTGAGGCCAACATGTGAGCATCCTTCAGGAAGGTGAGCCCATGGGCAGCAGATGGCCCAGGCAGGTACTTGACTGAATACTGAAAATCTGTACTATTCTACTGGTTGGAGAGTTCACCAATATCTTTAACCTTTTGCTTTGGTAATCTGAGGTACCCACCTGCTTCAGGTAGGCGTCAATTAAACTGATGCCTAAGAATGTGATAACCTGCACTTACACCCACTGTGATGAAGTGCTTTGAAAGATTGGTGATGCAATATATAAACTCCTGCATGAGGAAGTGACTTGGATCTGCTCCATTTTGCCTAACAGTACAACAGGTGAACAGCAGATGCCATTTCATTGACTCTTCATTTATCCCTGGAACATCTGGATAGCAAAGATGCATACATTAGTATGCTATTCATTAATTACAACTCAGCATTCAATACTCTCATCCGCTCAAAACTAATCCATAAGGTTCAAAAGCTCCTTGTGTGAATTTCAGAGGATCTGTCCTGTGTCCGGCATGTAAGTGCCATTACGAAGAAAGCATGGCAGCACCTCTATTTTCTTAAAAGTTTCTGATGATTTGGCATGTCATCTAAACCTCTGACAAACTTTTATAGATTTGTGAAGAAGAGTATATTGACTGGTTGCATCACAGCCTGGTATGAAAACACCAATACATAAAAATAAGTAGTGGATAGGGTGCAGTCCATCATCCCCACCATTGAGCACATCTACAGAGTGCTGTGACACAAAAGCAGCATCCATCATCAAGAACACACACAAAATGCTGGTAGAACACAGCAGGCTAGGCAGCATCTAAAGGGAGAAGCGATGTCGACGTTTCGGGCCGAGACCCTTCGTCAAGACTAACCGAAAGGAAAGATAGTAAGAGATTTGAAAGTAGAGGGGGGAGGGGGATATGCGAAATGATAGGAGTAGACCGGAGGGGGTGGGATGAAGCTAAGAGCTGGAAAGGTGATTGGCGAAAGTGATACAGAGCTGGAGAAGAGAAAGGATCATGGGACGGGAGGCCTCAGGAGAAAGAAAGGGGGGGGGGGGGGAGCACCAGAGGGAGATGGAGAACAGGCAAACAACTAAATATGTCAGGGATGGGGTAAGAAGGGGAGGAGGGGCATTAACGGAAGTTAGAGAAGTCAATGTTCATGCCATCAGGTTGGAGGCTACCCAGCCGGTATATAAGGTGTTGTTCCTCCAACCTGAGTTTGGATTCATTTTGACAATAGAGGAGGCCATGGATAGATATATCAGAATGGGAATGGGATGTGAAATTAAAATGTGTGGCCACTGGGAGATCCTGCTTTTTCTGGCGGACCGAACATCAAGGCTATGCTCTCTTCTCACTGTTGCCGTCAGGAAAGTGGTACAGGAGCCTCAGGACTCACACCACCAGGTTCAGGAACAGTTGTTACCCCTTAACTATCAGGCTCTTGAAACAAAGGGGATAACTTCACTAGGCCCATCACTGTACTGTTCCTACAACTTATGAACTCACTTTCAAGGACTCTTCACAATAGGTTCTTGATATTTATTGTTTATTTCTTTTTTTAAAATTTGCAGTTTATCTTTTGCACCAGTGGCTATTTGTCCATCCTGTTGAGTGCTGTCTTTCATTGTTCCTATTGTGTTTTTTTGTGTATACTGTGAATGCCCACAAGAAAATGAACCTCGGGGTTGTATATGGTGACTTAAGTTCTTTAATAATAAATTTACTTTGAACTCTATAGACGAGTGACAAACAGACACGTGGTGCATCACCACTGCTGTAGTTACACTTAAGGTGGCGAATCTGTGTATCTGATTACCTCAGACTACTGTGGAGACCAAGTAATCAGGTACATTTAAAGCAGAGGTTGATAGGTTATTGATTAGTCAGGGTGTCAAAGATTATGGGGAGAAGGCAGAATAGTTGACTGGATTGGACAGCATGCCTTATGACAATAGGTTGAGTAAACGCGGCCTTTTGTCCTTGAAGCGACGGAGGGTGACAAGTGACCTGATAGAGGTGTACAAGATGATGAGAGGCATTGATTGTGTGGGCAGCCAAAGGCTTTTTCCCAGGGCTGAAATGGTTAACATGAAGGGGCATAGTTTTAAGGTGCTTGGAAGTAGGTACAGAGGGGATGTCAGGGGTACGTTTTCCACACAGAGAGTGGTGGGTGCATGGTATGCAATGCTGGCGACGGTGGTGGAGGCAAATACAATAGGGTATTTTAAGAGACTCTTAAATAGGTACACGGAACTTAGAAAAATAAAGGGGTACGTGGTAGGGTAACTGTAGGCCGTTTCTAGAGTAGATTACATGGTTGGCACAACATTGTGGGCCAAAGGCCCGTATGTGCTGTAGATTTCTATGCTCTATGTTCTAATAGGGCTGAGGGGGATAATAAATCAGCCATGATGGAATAATGAAGCAGACTTGATGGCCTGAACAGCTTAATTCTGATCCAATGTCTTATGGTCTCAATAGGATCAATAGTTTGTGCAACTCTGTGATTACATAAGACAATTACTACACACAAACAGAAAAACTGCAAGAAAGCTGCACAAAAAATTAGTGTTCCCTACCCTCACATTAAGCACGATGCTCCAACTGGTTCTATTAATTGACCAATAAATCTTACATTAATCCTATCAAACTCAGTACTAGGCCAGAAACAGCTTCTCTACTGACATATACCTCAGATGTTCTGCCCTTCCACATTAAATGTTGGAAAAATAAAATTCAGTAATATAGGTTTAAAAATGTGGATGTGGTACAAACATTTTATTGTCTCTTCATATATCAATGAAAAGTGCCATGGCACTACCTGGTCACATTCAGCCTAAGCAAAATTTGACAGAACAGCTGAATACACATGGTATCCAAGCAACAAATATTACTGAATCGAAGTGCCGAAAATGTGCAAAATCTAAACAGATTTCTGAGTGTTCCATCACTGAATGGCTTTTTGCTGTAGCTTTCGAATGTCACAGCGTAATGTTAAAGAGTTCATTGCACTCTTGAGTGACCTTAAAAAGGTGTTTCCTCTCTGACTCAAGAGTGCTGCTTAAAGGGATTTTCCTGTAAACAGTACAAGCCACACTACACCTCAGAGTGGGTCAAAAATCTAACACATCACAAAAGGCGCACAGGATTTGCACGATCCTAACGTGACCTAGTTAAAAGCCAAATATATTTGGTTTGCTGGTTGAATGCTAATTCAAGAGTTCAAATATCACATTCATCATAAGTACTCTGTTTGTTTAAAAACCTACCTGCAAAGCAGTGTTAAAAATAACTGCGTTCAGTTTTGCAAAGCTACTTTCTCATGATCACCCCACATCCTCATCTGAACTTTCCCTGTGACTGGCTAAATACTAAAAGGTTCTGGAAATTATTTCTCAAGTTTTGCTTGCAACTCCCTACTGTAAGAATATCAACTCACAATTAAGGGTGGCATAGCCAAATAGATAAACAAATCAAGTAATATGTTAAATCTAAGAGAAAAAAAATCTGGTCCTTACTCTACGTTTAAGTGCTTCATTTTAAATAAATCTGAATACCGTTTTAAAAAAAAAGTTAATTTTTCTTTTCAAGAAGGCTTTTGTTTAAAAGTCAGGAGATGTTAGACAATTAATAGCTTGCAAGAACACCCAACAACATATGGAAGTTCAACTGAGACAGTTGAAGTGCATTGAGTGCTAATGACATTTCACAATGACAATGCAATAAACAGTGGCAGCACACTATAAAAGATGGAAATCATTCAAACAAGTCTTCTTTTCAAATGGCTGAGATAGAAATATTAGCAGCATTTAAACAGAATAGATGGTTGAATGAAAAGTCACATACGAGAAGCATGTGGATTAATATGATTAATTGCTGCCAAGAACCAATTGGATTAAATTGCTTAGTCCTGCTTAACTTGGTCACCGTGCAGGTGAATTCTGCAGTTACAATTCTGAGTGGAGATCTTTGTTCTGAAAAAAAAAAAATTATCTTTAACTCCTCATCTACTGCAAGCAGTCTGCTTCTATCTAACTTTGTTTAAACTTTAAAACTCCTATTAAATAGTTTGTTGTTCTAAATAAACAAAACCAACTTCCTAAATTTCTGTCCAATGCTCCACAAGAATCGTTAAAAGGAAAGGTAACTTATCCTGCAAAATCTCACTTGAAAGTTACTCTCCCAAACTGACAGCCAAAGCCACAACATACTCCAAGTATGTAACTGTGTATAGCAAGACACATTTATAATAAGATGCATTTATATAGCTAAAGATGGCCTAGATGATGAGAATCTTTAATTAAGCCTGGATCTATGTGTGTCTAACAATTAAGATAGACAAATATTCAAGCCTAATTAAAGACCCTCACCAATGGGGGGACATGTCCTCTTCATATTACTACCATCAGGGAGGAGGTACAGGAGCCTGAAGGCAGATGGCCAACTTTCTAAGAACAGTTTCTCACCTTCTGCCATCAAATTTCTGAATGGTCCATGAACACTACCTTGTTACTTGTCTTTTATTTTACTATTTATTTTGCAACTTTTAGAATTTTTATGTCTTGCAATCTACTGCTGCAGCAAAACAACAAATTTCACAACATGTCAATGATAAACTTGAATGTGATGACACAATGTACTTCCTCTATCACACTACATTTTTATCCAAGAGGCTCTTTTAAAGAATGACATTAAAAGCTATCTTAAAAAATTCCTTCTACCGTATAAACAACACCTTACATCCTGCTGGTAAAGATACAGTAATAATTTCATAAAACCTTGTTGTTACAGCAGAAAAACAAGCAGGCTATGGTCTTATTCGTTCAGCTTTTACACCAACTTCCTTCCAACAAAGTCAATTAAAATAAGCAAGCACCATTTATTCAATGCTTGGCTTTTCAGATACCCTCCTAATGTAGTGACCATATAAAATGCCCAAAACGTCACCTGATGCATCACATACTACTCACCTATTGGTCTTACAGATTTTTAACAGTTTCCTATATCCCAGTACATAAGTTTAACATTCTTGTTTACATTTACAAGTCTTGCAGTCTCAAAACTTCCTTTTTGCGTCATTTTGGAAAGCTAGCTTCGTTTTGGCAGAGGAAATGATAGTGAAATGTATTGTGTACATTTATCTCAATGCTTGACTCTTCACAAGGTAACAGCTTTCACTGATTAGACATAAAAGACTGCAGACGCTAAAACCTAGAGCAAAAATCCGCTGAGAAAACTCAGCAGGTCAAGCAGCATCTGTGGGAGGAATGGAATTTTCAGAACTGGTGCAGGGTTTTTTGACCTAAAACATCAACAATCCCTTTTCTCCCACAGATGCTGTTTGACCCACTGAGCTCTTCCAGTGGATTTCCCCCCCCCCCACCCCCGAGTTTGAAGCTGATGTGAAGAGCAGAGATCAGTAGCATGGACATAAAACATGCTGTTCTTGTTAGCCTTTTCCTGCAAAATCTTCAAATATCTTAAGTTCACATAAACAACTCCTCCTAATTCATCTCCTCCCCTAGCACTTTTTAAATATAGAAAATAACATCCAAAATGACCACAAAAGAAATCCTGATAGCAATTTTCAATCAGAAATAAAAATATTTTTATTTATCGAGTTACAGGGTGAACTAGGTCCCTCCTGCCTTAAACCTGCACTGCCCAGCAAACCTCCCCCTCCCCCCAATTTAACCCTAGTCTAATCACAGTACAACTTGAAATGACCTATTAACCTACCAACTGGTACGTCTTTGTTCTGGGGGAGGAAACCCACGTGATTACAGGGAGACCATACAAACTCCTTACAGACAGCAGCGGTATATGAATCCAGGCCGCTGGTACTATATTGTGCTAACCACTACGCTACCATGGCACCTTACAAGTATGGAAAGGGCTCATCTTATACATTAATATTAGTTAGCATCGACTTGCTTAAAACCCAACTTTAGGAAAAAAACTAAATCCCCTTGTCAGCTTCTAGGCTTTACGAAACTAGATGCACATTATGGATTATGAAAGCTAATCACCTCAGTAAAGCTCGGCACGTGAGCATCAATTCATCCAGAAATCCAAAACTTTTCGTAACAAGGAAAACTACGCATTCTTGAAACGAAGGTTGACTTTTTTTTATTGCATTAGTGGAATTAACAAAAGAAAACACAAACTGCGTGCTGGATCTGCAGGCTCGCCGAGCAGAAGGGAATGCGGGCGTATATGTGAACAGCCCTCCGTACAAAGGGACGCCTGGAATCATGGCAAGTGCTGCAAGGTTGGCAGGACTGAGGTGGGAGGCGGGTTCTGGCGCTCTCGGGGGGAGGGGGGGGGGAGGGAGGAAGAAGTGGGAGGACGTTAACGCTAGGAGGTGGGTCACTGAGAGCCCGGGGTGCTACAGGTGACCCCAGCAACCACCCCCTCCCTCCCCCCCTTCTTTCACAATTAACCGCCGCCGCAAGGCCGCAAACCCTTCCAGCCCGGGGGATGAGGGAGGACTCCTTCCCTCCCCACCTCTACACCACCACCGCCCCACGAACACTGCCCTCCTCGTCCCCGGCCTGCCTACCGTCGCCTCCGCCGCTCGGTTCTTTCATCGGAGGGCAGTCGCGGGGCTCGGCCTTTGTCAGGTCCTCCAGGCTGGCGGCGGCGGCGGCCATCTTAGGAGAGGGAGAGAGCGCGCGGCCAGGCGGGAGCGAGCGCGGCGCACTCGATCACCGGGAAAGAGGAGGAGGAGGTGATGCAGCAGGAAAGAGACTGGAATCCAGGCCGGAGCAGTCGAACACCGCATAGCGGATCACCCAACTGACGTCATCACCACCCTATTTGTACACCCCCTCTAAAAGCAAACCACTTTTTGGCAATAAAAGTAAACTTTTTTTTGTAAAACAGAATATAACACATACAAGAAAACATCCATAACCACAAATAATTCTGCAGATGCTGGAAATCCAGAGCAACACACACAAAATGCTGGAGGAACTATGTAATTAAATAAACAGCGTCTGGGGAAGAGACCCTTAATCAGGTCTGTAAAGGAAGAAGGAAAGATGCCTGAATTAGAAGGGGGGGGGGGAGAGGAGTACAAGCAAGAAGGTGACAGGTGAAACTAGGTGCACGGAGGAGGAGGGATGAAGTAACAACCTGGGAGGTGAGTGGTGGAAAAGGTAAAGAGCTGGAGGAGGAGAAATCTAATAGGAGAGGAAAGTGGACCATGGGAGAAAGAGAAGGAGGGGCACCAGGGGTGGTGACAAACAAGTGAGGAGAAGAGTGGGGGAATGAAGAAGAGTGAAGGGGAAGGGTTAAAAAAATACCAGAATATCATGCCATCAGGTTGCTGGCTATCTATACAGGTGTTGCTTCTCTAATCTGACAGTGGCCTCATCATGACAGAAGAGGAGGTCATGGACTGACATGTCGGGATGGGGATTGGAATAGAAATGGTTGGCCACTGGGAAATACTTGTTCTTGTGGATGGACTGAAGGTGTTCGATGAAGTAGTCCCTCAATATATGCCAGATCTCACCAATATAGAGGAGCCCGCATAGGGAAGATTGAATACAGTAACAACCCCAGAAGATTTTACCCAAGGAGGTACCTAATAAAGTGGCCACTGAGTGTATCTAGAGATGAGAGGAGAGGTCCCCCTTTCACTATTCTTTTTCTACTGACATAACTATGACCATGATTGAAAGGCCAGATGGTATTGCTAGGTATTCCTTCTTTATTTTCATCAACAAAAGGTAGACAGAGAACATAGTGAGACATTGTTCCATAAGAAATCAATGACACCAGTGGTTAGATGGGTCAGATGATATTAGCTAGATCTGTTCTAAAGGGAAATTGATCGTTGCTACAGAAATCTTTTAAATGTTATAAAAGTGAATAGTGTATTTTTGAACTGTGAAGGTCAACTTTAATCTTGAACCTACCTTTGTTCAAAATTCAAAGAAAAATTATTATCAATGTATGTATATGTCACCACATACTACCTTGAGATTCATTTTCTTGCAAGTATTCACAGTAAAACAGAGAAATACAATGGAATCAATGAAAAGCTACACATCAGGTCTGACAATCAATGTGCAAAAGAAGACAAACTGTGCAAAAAAAATAAGTAAATGAATAATACTGAGAATGCAAATTGTGGAATCCTTGAAAGTGAGCCCATAGGTTATAGGATTCAGTTCAGGGTTGAGGCGAGTGAAGTTATCCACACCGGTTCAGGAGCCTGATGGATGTAAGGTAATTACTGTCCAAGAAGCCGGTGGTGTGAGACCCAAGGCTACTGTACCTCCTTCTCAAATGGCAGCAGTGAGAAGAGGCCATAACCCGGATGGTGTGGTTCCTTGATGACGGTTGCTGCTTTCGTCTGGCAGCGATCCTTGTATGCCGGTAGATGTGCTCTATGGTGGGGGAGAGCTTTGCCTTTGATGGACTGGCTGTGTCCAGTAGGCTAACATTTTCAGAGATTTTTAAAACTTTATATTCATAGTAAAAAAAATGTTTACAAGAATAAACTGTTCAATGCCTTTTCATTTTTTACATACATCTTCAAAGCTTTCCATACAGTTCTATTACATACATCCACATCAATGGGACTGCTGCCACTCAAGTGACACTCTGGGCTGATATACTAACTACAATAACTGAGAGGCCTTCCCCTTTCACCCAGCCCTTCCCTTTCCAGTAAGAGAAGAACCTTACACTATGATCCTTCTCCAACAAGACCTTGCGGTACCTGCACCAAGCTTCAGTGTGTCTCTCAGCACATACTCCTGCAGCCTGGAATGTGCCAGTCAGCAGCATTCTCCCACAGACATCTTGGTGAGCTGGTAGATCAACAAGTTTCAGGCAGACCAAAGAGCGGCTTTCACCCAACTGATGATCTGCCAGCAGCATTTGATGCTTGTCTCAGTGTGTGTTCCTGGGAACAGTCAGTAGATTAGGTTCCTTTATCACGCAGGAATGGCCCTTTCATCTTTTTCATCTTCACCTTCTTCACAAACCTACAGTTTACAAAGAGGTGAGCTACTGTCTCTTCCTCACTACAGTCATCCCACAGGTAGTACGCAGTGGGAGTGATGCTCCGGGCATTCACAAAGGAATCTGACTGGGACGGCCCCTCTCACTGCCAGCCAGGCAAGGGCTTGGTGGCTGTAGGTGAGGCCTGGCAATGAGGCATTCTGCCAGATGGTCTGGACAGTCTGCTTGGGAAACCACCCCATGTATCGATCCAGTCCTTTTCCCGCAGTGTCTGCTGGACTTTCTATGCTGACCACTGTCTGATGACCTTGTGGTTAAAGGTGTTGGTCCATAAGAACTTTTCATGAAGGACAGGTAGTGTGGCAACGGGGCCAGAACCTTCCTTTGCAAGACTGGGGACAGATAGTACCTCGGCACAAAATTGGTACTTGATGCCCATGTATTTAGGTTCCATGCATAGCCTGACGCACCCACAAAGTTGATCATCAGGGTGAGGGCGACTTTGGGCACATTTTGCCCCTATAGTCCAGGGAATTGTGCATCATGATCTGTCTGATCAGCACCATCTCGGACCCCCAGATGAACCCTCTTCTGCTCTCATCTTTCTTGAAGGCTTCAGTGAAGGGTTCTATACAGCACACAAACAAGATGGGTGATTCCCAAGCTGGAGGAATGGGCCACACCTGTGCCAAGACAGCACCTCACACTTGGTGACCAGGTTCTTTCCCAGTTAGTAGTTATTCCCACTACTTCCCAGGTAGTGCCCTCTCCAGTCCCTATTTCTGTTTTGTCTTCCCAGTCCCTCTTTTGTTGCACACCTTGGCCCCTTTGAACCAGATCTCTAGCACCTTCACATAATCAGACCTGATGGTCCGATTGGTCGGGCCAGCTGTGAAGAGCATGGCTTCACTCTTCATATGGTTAACCCTGGATCCTGATGCCAACTCAAACTGGTCACAGATGCCGATCAATTCGCAAACTGATTATGGATCGAAGCAGAAAACGGTGGCGTTGTCCATGTACAGGGAAGATTTCACTTGGGTCCTTCCACTGCCTGGCAGCATCGACCCTCTCGTCCTTCCTGATGGTTTCGGCAAAGGGTTCAAAAGAACACAGAAACAAGACGGGAGAGTGGGCAACCCTGCCCGACTCCAGACTTGATGGGAAAGCTGTCTGTTTCCCACCCAGTGACATGGACTGCGCTACAGATGTCTGTGTAGAACAGTCGAACCCATTTACTTATTCCCTCCCCAAAGCCCATGTTGGAGAGTACATCCATTATGTAAAAGGCTTACTCCTAGTCCAAGCTGACCAGAAGGCATCCACCCTCCTGTCCTACATGTAGGCGATGGTGTCCCTCACAAGCACAAGGCTGTCGAATATCTTAATGCTAGGTATATCATAGGTTTGGTCCGGGTAGATCACGTGTCCCAGAACACACTTGACCTTGTTGGCAATGGCCTTGGACAGGATCTATAGACTACATTCAAGACCGAAATGTGTCTCCAATTTTTGATGTCATCCCTTTTCTCCTTCTGCTTGTAGATGAGAGTAATGGTGCCCTTCCTCATGGAGTCCAACATGCTGTCAGCTAGAAGCATAGCAGTGTACACTTCAAGCAGGTCTGGGCCCATACAGTCCCACAGTGCTGAGTACAACTCAGCTGGTAAGCTATCACTTTGGGGAATTTTATTCAAGTCAAAGGAACAGATGGGACTTGTCAGCTCCTCCAGGGTCAGTGGCTGGTCCAGACTCTCCCGCTTGCTGTCGTCTAACACCTTCGTGATAGGTGACGGGAAGTTCTGAGAGGCTGTGGGTGTCTGCGGCCTTTCTATCATACAGACTGGCATAGACAGATCTGTAGATCCTCAATATATCCATCTGCAAGGATGCAACTGAGCCATCCTCTTCCTTAAGGCTGTGGATCACTGAGCTCCCCCCCATGAACCTTCTGGAAGAAGAAACGTGAGCACATCTTATCCTGTTCCACCCTGCAGACCCAGCATTGGAAGATGATCTCGGAGGATTTGGCAAAGAAGTGCTGGGCTTGCCAGCCTTTCACCTCTTGTAACTCCTCCCTTCGACTGCAGAAGAAGTTGCTGGAACTCTCTCTGGAGTTTACGCAGTTCTCTCTGACCCTCTCTTAGAGCTGAATCCATTTGTGGGTGAAGAACTTCTCCATGTTGCCCTTGGTCGCTTCCTACCAGTGAGTGTGGGAATCAAAGAAGGGTCTCAAGGTTCTCTGGTGTATTCCAGCTCTGGTTCCTTAATCTTCTCTGGGGCCCACATCCCCCACCTGCTTTCCGTTCCTCCCGTAGGCGAGAGATCAGAGAAAAACACCAGTGGACCTGACCATGATAGGATCTGACACGCAGAGGGAGTCGATTTGGGAACGGGTGAGCCGTGCCATCGCGACCAGGTCGGCTGTGGCTATGCGCCGCCGGTAGGAAGGCGGAAGAATGACGGAAGGCGTCATTCCATTTCCATCAGGAATCTGAAGGTGCTGTCCAGCCAACTACCAGTTCATCAGTTGAGGTTACCAGCCCAAACGCCCGGCAGGCAGCCACTCACTCCACATTAATTAGCCAGAGCGAAGTGTTTAGGTACATTATGTCTGCCATGAGGAGGCAACCCCCTCCCAACCACCTCTTTGACTTGGGTGATTGAGAAGTTGCCTCCCCATGCAGAATCTCCAGGCCAGAAGCACAACAATCATTGCCCCTCGACCACACACACAAACCATTTTCATAACGCAAACACAAGTCCTGACGAAGGGTCCCAGCCCGAAACGTCGACTGTACATCTTCCTATAGATGCTGCCTGGCCTGCTGTGTTCTACGAGCATCTTGTGTGTGTTGCTCAAACCATTTTCATAAATTATTTAAAAGTAATCTTAAATAATTAAGAATAATAGGAACAGAAATTATTTGACAGCATGGTGGTGTAGCAATTAGCGTAACGCTGTTACAGTGCCAGCGACGTGTGTTCAGTTCCACCGTAGTCAATAAGGAGTTTGTACGTTCTCCCCATGACCACATGGGTTTCCTCCCGTATTTCAACAACGTATGAGTTGGTAGGTTAATTAATCACATGGGTTTTGTTGGGCCAGTAGGGCCTATTATTGTGCTGTATCTCTAAATAAATGATACCTTATCCATTCTTCCTCCCTTAATGATTCAGTAAATACTGATCAGTTCTCAAGGTCGGGCTGTCATTGAAACAGAAAGATGTTCAGTCATAACTTCAACATCTTGCACTTTGAATTTATTTTTATGTAATTTATTTTGCATGTTCTGCTATTTCACAATTATTGCAATGTAGAGTCAATTGTCAAATCAGGTTGGATTTCTGAAGCCACCATCTTAAAACACCCCCAAACTCAATCATATAATTGAAAACAACCTGCCTCAATGCATCTTTCTCTGGTGCACAGTGCCATCCAGGCAATAGGTTCCTGGAGACTTAAGGTCAACCCTGGAAAGTGTCAACCTTTTCATCCCCCATGGAGAGTTGAAGTTTCTCTGCAGTTGCAAAGATTCAGCATGTTAACCAAAACTTTAACAAACTCTATAGATGCATGGAGGAGACTATGCTGATTAGTTCCATCACGGCCTGGTATGGAAACACTAATACCCTGGAATAGAAAAGCCTACCAAAAGAAATGAATACACCCGGTCCATCACGGGTAAATCCCTCCCCATCATTGAGCACATCTACGAGGAGCACAGTCGCAGGAAAGCAGCATCATCAACAAGGACCGCCACCACCCAGGCCTTGTTCTCTTCTCGCTGCTGCCATCAGGAAGACAAAGGAGCCTCAGGCCCCACACCACCAGGTTCAAGAACAGTTAATCAGAATCAGAATCACCAGCATACGTTGTGAAAATTGTTAACTTTGTGGCAGCAGTACAATGCAAGACATGATAAATATAGGAAAAAACTGATTTACAGTTATGTATATGTATATTAAATAGTTAAGTTAAAATAAGTAAAGCAAAAACAGAGAATAAATTTTATAAAGTAGTGATTATACAGTCCATGGGTTCATTGTCCATTCAGAAATCAGATGGCAGAGGGGAAGAATCGCTGAGTGTGTGCCTTCAGGCTCCTGTACCTGAAGAGGGCATGTCCTGGGTGGTGTTGGTCCTTAATGATAGATGCCACCTTCCTGAGGCATCACTCCTTGAAGATGTCTTGGATACCACGGAGGCAACTTTCTTCAATTCTGTGCAGTAGCCCTCCTCCCCCCCATATGAGATGGTGATGCAGCCAGTCAGAATGCTCTCCATGATACAACTGTAAAAGTTTTCGAGTGTTTTAGGTGACAATCCAAGTCTCCTCAAACTCCTAATGAAATATAGCCACTGTCTTGCCTTCTTTACAGCTGCATCAATATGTTGCGGCCAGGTTAGATCCTTAGAGATACTGACGCCTGGGACTATGCTCTCTGGAATTCAGAAGAATGAGAGGGGATCTTATAGAAACATACAGAAGTTTGAAAGGGATAGATAAGATAGTAGGAAAGTTGTTTCCATTAGTAGGTGACACTAGAACTAGGGGACATTGTCTCAAGATTCAGGGGAGAAGATTTAGGATGGAGTTGAGGAGAAACTGTTTTCCCCAGAGAGTGGTGAATCTGTGGAATTCTCTGCCCAGGGAAGCAGTTGAGGCTTCTTCACTAAATATATTTAAGTTGCAGTTAGATAGGTTTTTACATAGTAGGGGAAAAGGCAGGTAGATGGAGCTGAGTTTACAGACAGATTAGCCATGATCTTATTGAATGGCAGGGCAGGCTCGATGGGCTGGATGGCCTACTCCTGCTCCTATCTCTTATGTTCTTATGACACCTAGGAACTTGAAATTACCCTACAACCACCAGGCTCTTGAACTAGAGGAGATAACTTCACTCAACATCACTCACCCCAACAATGCACTGATTCCACCACCTATGAATTCACTTTCAAGGACTCTACAATCTCATGTTCTTGATATTTATTCTCTATTCCACCTCTTGCTCCAACAATGCCTGGTACCCACCTTCTTCAAGCAGGCTTCAATCATACTAGTGCCCAGGAAGACCATGGTAACCTATCTAAATGACTATCACCCAGTGGCACTTACATCTACAGTGATGAAGTGTTTTGAGAGGCTGGTGTTGAAACATATCAGCTCCTGGCTGAGTGGTGACGAATCCACTCCAATTCACCTATCGAAGTAACAGGTCTACAGCGGATGCTATCTCATTGGCTCTTCACACACCCCTGGAACAGTTGGACAGCAAAGATGCATACACCAGGATGCTCTTTATCAATTACAGCTTGGCATTTAACACCATCATCCCCTCTAAACTAATCAGTAAACTTTAAGACCTGGGCCTCAATTACCCCCTTGTGAAATTAGATCCTGGATTTCCTCACTTGTAGACCCCAGTCAGGTTGGATTGACAAAAGCATCTCTTCCACAATCTCCATCAGCACAGGAGCACCGCAGGGATGTGTACTTAGCCCCCTGCTCTACTCACTTTACACCTATGACTGTGTGGCTAAATACAGCTCCAACACCGTGAACAAGTCTGCTGACGATACCACTGTTGTGGGCTGTATCAAAGAGGGTGATGAATCAACATACAGGAGTGAGACTGAAAACTTGGTTGAGTGGTGTAATGACAGCAACCTCTCACTCAATGCAGACTGTAGATTGATTGTAGACTTCAGGAGCGGGAAACCAGAGGTTCATGAGCCAGTAATCATCAGAGGTGGAGAGGGTCAGTGAATTTAAATTTCTGGGTGTCACTATCTCAGAGGACCTGTCCCATTACATAAATATTATTGCAAAGAAAGCACAATGGGGCCTCTAATTCCTCAGGAATTTACGGAGGTTTGACATGTCATCAGAAACCTTGGCAAACTTCTATAGATGTGTGCTGACTGGTTGCATCATGGTTTGGTATGGGAACACCAATGCCTTTCAGCGCAAAATCCTACAAAAGGCCAGTACTTCACAGGTAAAGCTCTCCGAATCATTGAGCGCATCTGCATGAAACACTTGTAAGAAAGCTGCATCCATCATCAAAGATCCTCACCATTCAGGCCATGCTCGTTTCTCACTGCTGCCATTAGATAGAATGTACAGGTGCCTCAGGACTCACACCACCAAGTTCAAGAACAGTTACTACCCCTCAATATCAGACTCTTGAACAAAAGGGGATAGCTACACTCATTTAAGAACTCTGTTATATTGTTATTTCATCCTTGTTATTTATTGCTATTTATTTATATCTGCGCTTGTACTGTTTGTTTACAGTTAACAGTTCCCAATGTTTACTGCTTACAGTTACTGTTCTATAGATCTGCTAAAGTATGCCTGCAGAAAAAGAATCTCAGGGCTGTATATGGTGATGTATATATACTCTGATAATAAATTTTTCTTTGATCTTTTTTATTATTATAAATTGTTTTTTTTTCTTTTTTGTATTTGCACAATTTATTGTCTTTTGCATATTGGTTGGCTGTCAGTCTTTGTTGTGTGTGTTTTTTCATTAATTCTATTGTGTTTCTGTGTATTTCTTGTGAATGCTCGCAAGAAAATGAATCTCAGGGTAGTATATAGTGAAAGATATGTGCTTTGATAGTAAACTTACTTTGAACTTTAAGGTTGAGAATCCAAGAGGCTATAGCGTTACTAATGTTTGTAGTGTTTGTGAAAGAGATATTGAGCTGATCGCCGTGAGTATGAGGCCATATTACCTGCCTCGAGAATTCGCAAGCGTTATTGTGGTGAATGTGTATGTCCCGCCGCGTGCCGACGCAACGGTAGCGTGTGACGTCATCAGCTCCGCTGTTGCTAGGCTTCAGACACAACACCCTGAGGCACTGGTGTTAATTACAGGGGACTTCAACCATGTGACTTTGGACAAGACACTACCTGCTTTCTCCCAGTACGTGGATTGTTACACCAGGGGTAATAGGACTATTGACCTGCTGTATGCAAACGTACAGGATGCATATATTGCATCCCCGCTGCCTGCACTGGGGAAAGCTGATCACAACCTGGTTTTGTTACAGCCCAGATATAAATCAATTGTGATGAGGCATCCCACTACCACGCGCTCTTTTAGGAAGTGGACTCCTGAAGCTGAACAGGCCCTGAGAGACTGCTTCGGTACTACTGACTGGGATGTACTGCAAGGGGGGCTCTGTGGGGGCGTTGAGGAGGTCACTGAATGCACAACGGACTATATTAATTTTTGTGTGGATGCCGTTGTTCCTGTTAGAACTGTTCGCTGCTATCCCAATAATAAGCCCTGGATCACTAGTCACATCAAAGGCCTCCTAAACCAGAAGAAGAGGGCCTTTAAAGATGGTGATTGGTTGGAGCTTAAAAGAGTTCAGAAGGAACTCAGAGTACAGATAAGGGGGGCAAAGGAGCAGTATAGGAGGAAGCTAGAACAAAAGCTGCAGAAAAAAAGCATGAAGGAGGTGTGGGATGGGATGAAGATCATCACCGGATGCGGTGCAAAGCGGGGGGCAAACAGAAGTGGAGATGTGGAGAAAGCGAACCAGCTGAACAACTTCTTCAATAGGTTCGACAGCACAATCTCATCCTCACCGCAGAACTCCACACCAGGCTTACTTCCCTCACAGGAAAATAGCCACTCACAGGAGACCTTGCCCACGCCCAGGATTACGGCTGCACAGGTGGAAGGTCAACTGAGGAAGATCTGTACCAGCAAGGCGGCTGGACCGGATGGAGTTTCCCCACGATTACTGAGGGCCTGTGCGACTGAGCTGGGAGAACCACTACAGCGCATCTTCAACATGAGCCTGAAGCAGAGAAGAATACCCAGACAGTGGAAAACATCCTGTATTGTCCCGGTACCGAAGAAACCACAACCAAAGGAGTTGAATGACTTCAGACCTGTTGCTTTGACGTCGCACGTGATGAAGACCATGGAGCGGCTGATAATACAGAATCTGAGGCCACAAACCAGGCACGCCCGGGATCCTCTTCAGTTTGCATATAAGGAGAAGGTGGGAGTGGAGGATGCTATCACGTATTTGCTGCACAAATCACTCTCTCACCTAGATGGGGTCAGTTGTGCTGTGAGGATTACATTCCTTGACTTCTCTAGTGCCTTTAACACCATCCAGCCCAAGATCTTAAGGCACAAACTAACGGAGATGGGAGTAGACTCTCACATGGTGGATTGGATAGTGGACTACTTGACAGATAGACCTCAGTATGTGTGGTTGGGAGACTGTAGGTCTGACACGGTGGTCAGCAGCACAGGAGCGCCGCAGGGAACCGTACTCTCTCCGGTCCTGTTCACCCTGTACACATCAGACTTCCAATATAACTCGGAGTCCTGCCATGTGCAGAAGTTCGCTGATGACACGGCCATAGTGGGGTGTGTCAGGAATGGACAGGAGGAGGAGTATAGGAAACTGATACAAGACTTTGTGATATGGTGCAACTCAAACTACCTGCGTCTCAATATCACCAAGACCAAGGAGATGGTGGTGGACTTTAGGAGATCTAGGCCTCATATGGAGCCAGTGATCATTAATGGAGAATGTGTGGAGCAGGTTAAGACCTACAAGTATCTGGGAGTACAGTTAGACGAGAAGCTAGACTGGACTGCCAACACAGATGCCTTGTGCAGGAAGGCACAGAGTCGACTGTACTTCCTTAGAAGGTTGGCGTCATTCAATGTCTGTAGTGAGATGCTGAAGATGTTCTATAGGTCAGTTGTGGAGAGCGCCCTCTTCTTTGTGGTGGCGTGTTGGGGAGGAAGCATTAAGAAGAGGGACGCCTCACGTCTTAATAAGCTGGTAAGGAAGGCGGGCTCTGTCGTGGGCAAAGTACTGGAGAGTTTAACATCGGTAGCTGAGCGAAGGGCGCTGAGTAGGCTACGGTCAATTATGGAAAACCCTGAACATCCTCTACATAGCACCATCCAGAGACAGAGAAGCAGTTTCAGCGACAGGTTACTATCGATGCAATGCTCCTCAGACAGGATGAAGAGGTCAATACTCCCCAATGCCATTAGGCTTTACAATTCAACCGCCAGGACTTAAGAACTTTTTTTTTTAAAGCTATTATTAATGCTTTTTGAGTTAGTGATTTAGATGCATATCATATTTTTACTGAGTTAAGTATTGTATGTAATTAGTTTTTGCTACAACAAGTGTATGGGACATTGGAAAAAAAAAGGTTGAATTTCCCCATGGGGATGAATAAAGTATCTATCTATCTATCTATCTATCTAATGGCAGGAATATATAACTACAGCATAACTACAAGAACTGTTTCCATTATAAAAATGGCCCTTGGAATTTATAAACACAAGAGATTCTGCAGATGTTGGAAATCCAGAGTAAATCACACTAAATAACGGAGGACCTCTGCAGGTCAGGCAGTATCTATGGAAATGACTAAACAGTTGACATATTGGGCTGAGACCCTTCTGCAGGACTGGAAGGGGGGGGGGAAGAGAAGAGACACCAGAATAGGTTGGGGGGGGGTGGAGAAGGACTAGCTAGAAGGTGATAGGTGAAGCCTGATGAGTGGAAAAGGTTAAAGGGCTAGAGAAGAAGGAATCTGATAGGAGAGGAGAGTAGACCAAGGAAGAAAGGGAAAAAGGAAGGGCACTGGGGGGTGGGGGGGGGGAGGGTGGTGATAAGCAGGTGAGGAGAACAGGTAAGAGGCCAGTGTGGGGAATAGAAAAATTACTGGAAGGAGAAATCGATGTTCATGCTATCAGGTTGGAGGCTACCTAGATGGAATATGAGGTGTTGCTCCCCCACCGTGAGAATGGCCTCATCGTGACACAAAAGGAAGCCATGGACAGACATGTTGGAATGGGAATATGGATAGGAATTAAAATGGTTGGTCACTGGGAATTTATAATGGATACAATGGATAGAAAATATACAAAATTCACAATGTAGTAACTTCTGGACATAAAAGGACATTGATTTTGGGGGAGAAATTTCTTACTAAAATATATTTTTTAAAACTCCAGGAAAGGAAAACAGTGTTGGGCTTGTTAATTTAGAAAGTGGAAATATCATAATGAATCACTTATAATCTGAGGGTAAGAACTGATTACAGCAAAACATGCACTGGTTATTAGGAAAAGAATTCAGCAATGAAGTGTGTCTGAAATGGCTGTCAGGAGTTGGATGTGCTTACAATAGTATTAGTTATTCCCAAGTGAATGCAGTAATGGAGTGTTAGGATGTTTGATGCATTAAAGAAACCTTATAAAAGCCAAGTTATGCTTTTATGTGCTGCTTATTAAGACTGAATGAAGTGTGTGTAGTGAGTATCCAGAGAGATGCAGTGAATGCATTTATTTACGATGGATTTATAATTAGATACTTTCTTACTGTAATCACATACGCCACATTGATTATCGCTACTTACTTCTGCAAGCCTTGCAGAATACACGTGGCAGGATGACTGATTTAGACCAAAATAAGCCAGATATGATATGTAGTTCACATGATGTAATCACTACCCTTGCCTCTAAAACAGAATCCAGTACAGATCACTCAGCACTTCAAAATGATCAATGAAGAAACCCAATTAACCCAACAAGATGCATTTTGTAGGCTGTATGATAATAAATATTTGATTGGCAGTTGTAATTATATATGCCAACACTGTTTCAAATCCTGTGAACATCTGATACCCTGAAGGTAATTAATGTGAATGTTTCAATGTCTTTTGCACCATGGTATCTTGGAAAAGATTTAGATTGTATCCTGGGAGACATTAAACAAAAAGCCTTCAGTCCAAAGCCAGAATCAATCAGGTTTATTTGAAGGTTCTGTGAACAGCAACACAGGGAATTAACCACTATGTTTCAGAGCTTCAGTCTGAGTTCACTGTTTTCACAGGGCAAGTGCTCTGGTCATTTTGATTCAGAGGAGAACAACCCCTTAGGTTTTTCTTTGTTTTTCTGCTAAGCGAAGGAAGAGGAATCTACTTTAATAATAAATTTGTGTGTCTCCTGAGACTTTTTTTTCCATTTGCCAAAACTGGAATATGATGAGAGTTGCAATATACACCAATGAAATCTTGGTCTGACTCCTAGTCAGCCAGTTTAGTTTGGTCAGAAAGAATAGGTGGTCAATTTACAGTACGTCTAGAACTACTGTGTACTCAGAGCCCTCAGCATTGTCAAGGGCCCCTCCCATCTGTTTGACCTCCTACCATCGGGCAGCAGGTACCGCAGTATAAAAATGAGGACTGTTAGGCTGGGCAACGGCTTCTTCCCCCAGGCTGTGAGACCTCTGAACACCCTGCTACCACCCAGTACACATTATTTATGATAGCACCATTAGCATTATACTGTTGTATAATTAACTATATGTCATATATGAACTTGATGTCAATTTGTACATCTACATAATTTATTTTTTCATTTATCTGTTAATATTATTTTAGTGCTGTATGTGACTACATGTGCTGTGATTTGCACTCTGGTCCTAGAGGGACATTGTTGTGTTTAGCTGTATATGTGGGTATGGTTGAATAACAATAAACCTGAAGTTGAACATGTGGAAATGTGAGGAGTGGGGTGGAGGAGGAGGGGAACAGCATATTATCTTACTCCATTCTTCCTCCAACTTGCCATTCCTTCCTTTGTTGTCTGCTTGCAACAATTATACACGTGCCCGTGCCCACTGAAAGTGTCCATTGTTCCTGAGAATGCAGGGTTAGGAATAATCTTGGAAACTATAGACCGGTAAGTCTCACGTCAGTGGTAGGGAAGTTATTGGAGAGAATTCTTGGGGATAGGATTTATGAGGATTTGGGAAACAATGGCCTGTTAAGGACAGTCAGCATGGCTTTGTACCGGTTTGCTCAAACTTTCCCCATAAACTATGTTCTTTAATTCAGCAGCATTCTGGTAAATCTCCTTTGCACTCTCTCTGAAGCTTCCACATACTCCCCGTAATGAGGTAACCAGAACCAAACACAATACTCCAGCTGTGGTCTAAACAGAATTTTATAGAGCTGCAACATTACCTACTAATTGTTGAACCCAATCCTCCACCAATGAAGGACAATGCACTATAAGCTTTTCTAACCGCCCTATCAACTTGCAAGGCAACTTGAGGGATTTATGGACCTGTTCCTCCACATGGCTAAGAATCCTTTCATTTACCTTGTATTCCACCTTCAATTTCCATCTGCCAAGCACAAGATTTTGCAAGAAAGACAAGAATAGCAGGAAGATGGAAACAGCACCCAAATTTCCAAGTTGAACACCACCCTAAATTATATCACCGGTCCTTTCTCATTGCTGGGTCTAGCTCCTGAAATACATGAGGACACCTTAAGAAGTGATGCCTCAAGAAGGCGGCACTCATCACTCAGGACCCTCACCATCTGGGACATGCCCCTTTTTCTTTACCGCCATTGAGGAGAGGAGTCTGAAGGCTCACACTCAATGATTCAGGAAGAAGCTTCTTCCCCTCTGCCATCAGATGTTGTCTCTATTTATTTTTCTTATTGTAACTTATATTCGTTTTTTATGTATTGCACTGTGCTGCTGCCACAAAACAACAAATTTCACAACATATGCCAGTGACAATAAACCTGAATCTGATTGTATTGCTTCCTCCTTACTACACACAACCTGAACCTACCTGTTGCCAAATATTATCTCACCTCCTCATCCCATCTCCTTCCTCTTTTGAGTCGAAGAATCAGCTGTGTGATTGTCGGGCACCTATTCAGGTAAAGCCACCTAAAACTGAACACAATCTTGACTTAACCCTTCCATTTGCAATCTACGCCTATTTCCACCTCATTCTCAGAGAAGTGGCTCTTTATATAGAGAACTGAAAACACTGTCATTGCAATTTTCCATTAAAATACTAGGCATCAACAACTCAAAGGATCTACCCCCGGGCCCAAAATATTGACGCAATCACAAAGAAAGCGTGCCAACAGCTATACTTCATTAGGAGCTGATATTTGGTACGTCGCCAAAGACTAGGAAATTTCTACAGACGTAGCGTGGAGAACATTCTGACTGGTTATATCACCGCTCCACATCACAGGATCAGAAAAAGTTGCAGAGTGTTGTAGTCTCAGCCAGCTCCACACTGGGCACTAGCCTTCCCGCCATCGAGGACATCTTTCCAAGGCAATGCCTCAAGAAGGTGGCATCACTAAGGACCCTCTTCATCCCTGGAGCCGTTGGGTATATTTAATCGAAGGCTGATGGGTTCTTCATTAGTAAGGGTGTTGAAGGATATGGGGAGAAAGCAGGAGAATGGGGTTGAGAGGGACAATAAATCAGCCATGATGGGCCAAATGGCCTAATTCTGCTCTCATGTCTTATGGTCCTATGGAGGTGCCCACTTTTCATGGAAGAGATACAGGAACCTGAGGACCCATAGTGAGCATTTTAGGAACAGCTTCTTCCCCTCTGCCATCGGATCTCTTAATGGTCCATGAACACTACCTCATTATTTTGCTCTCTTTGCAATATATATATCAAATTATATATATAATATATATACTATATATAGTGCAGAGAGCAAAATTATATATATGTAAAATATATATATATATATAAAATTGTACCTTATAGTAAATTTTTATGTATTGCATATTGTACTGCTGCTGCAAAACAACACATTTCACGACACGTGCTAGTGGTAATATACCTGATACTGAAAACCTTATTAGCTTTTCTTGTGCTCATGCAAGTTTGAAGTCCCCAGTGCAATGATTATCACTGCTCCCGGAGATCTGACGCCAGCATCACCAAGTCTTCTCAGCTGCAGCCCATTCACTTTAACGTTTGATGTGTTGTGCACTCAGAGATGCTCTTTTGCACACCCTTGTTGTAATGTGTGGTTGAGTAACCATTGCCTTCCTGCCAACTTCAATCAGCCTGGCCGTTCTCTTCTGAAGACTCCAGTACAGTGATTGTCACTGCTCTCTGAGATTTGATACCAGCATCACATTAAAGATAAGTGTTTAGAACAGAAAAATTGAGTAGATTGTAATCATAAGGGACGTATATATCTATCTATATATCTATATATATATATCTACATATAGATTGGGTAAACGAAATCAGCTGTTGACTTGCAGAAGATGAGTTCATCCTCTGTGAAGAGATAGACCATTACTTTTCAGGCTCTTACACTGCACAATGAAGTGTTAATAATCTTGCAATTAAGAGGCCTGCAGGGAAGAACGATCACAATATGAAAGAATTTTATATACAGATTCGAAACTGTTTAGTCTGATCTGAAATCGAAGTCTTAGATCTAAATGAAACAAACTGTAGAGGTATGAGTTGTCTCAGGTAGCTGGATGGTAAATTACGTCAAAGAATTTCATTTAATTTAATAAGCAATGGTTAACATAGATAATATTAATACATAGAAGAAAACAAAGAAATATCACTTTATTAATTAAGTAGAGTTGCTTCTACTTCCTGAGGAGACTGAGGTCCTTTGACATATGCAGGGCTCTCCATCATATGTTCTACCAGTCTCTTGTCGCCAGTATAATTTTCTATGCGGTGGTGTGCTGGGGCAGTGGGATCTACACAGGTGATGCCAACAAGCTCAATAAACAGATTAGGAAGTCTGGCTCTGTTAGAGGAGTCAGACTGGACACACTGGAGGCTGTGGTAGAACAAAGGACCCTACAGAAAATCCTGGCTAATCTCGACAATGTTTCTCACCCTCTGCATGCCACCTTGGCTGAACAGAGGAACACTTTTAGTAACAGACTGAGACAACTGTGCTGCTCCAAAGAGCGCTAGATGAGGTCATTCTTACCCTTGGCCATTAGGTTCTAGAATGAGTCAAGCTACAGCCGGGGAAGTGAAGAACCCCTCCTGTTAGACTGTTGAGGTAACTTATTTTTTATTCTTCAGAAACACAGAAAACCTACAACACAATACAGGCCCTTTGGCCACAAAGCTGTGCCAAACATGTCCTTACCTTAGAACTACCTAGGCTTTACCCATAGCCCTCTATTTTTCTAAGCTCCATGTATCCATTCAGGAGTCTCTTAAAAGACCCTATCATTTCCGCCTCCATCACCGCCACCGAAAGCACTCACCACTCTCTGCGTAAAAAACTTATTCCTGACATCTCCTCTGTACCTATTTTCAAGTACCTTAAAACTATGCCCTCCCGTGCTAGCCATTTCAGCCCTAGGGAAAAGCCTCTGACTATCCACATGATCAATGCCTCTCATCATCTTATACATCTCTATCAGGTCACCTCTCATTCTTCGTTGCTCCAAGGAGAAAAGGCCGAGTTCACTCAACCTGTTTTCATAAGGCATGCTCCCCAATCCAGGCAACATCATTGTAAATCTTCTCTGCACCCTCCTATGGTTTCCACATCCTTCCTGTAGTGAGGCGACCAGAACTGAGCACAGTACTCCAAGTGGGGTCTGACCAGGGTCCTATATAGCTGCAACATTACCTCTCGGCTCTTAAACTCAATCCCACGATTGATGAAGGCCAATGCTCCGTATGCCTTCATAACCACAGAGTCAACCTGCGTAGCACTATTACTGTCCTATGGACTCAGACCCCAAGATCCCTCTGATCCTCCACACTGCCAAGAGCCTTACCATTAATACTATATTCTGCCATCATATTTGACCTACCAAAATTAATCACCTCACACTTATCTGGGTTGAACTCCATCTGCCACTTCTCAGCCCAGTTTTGCATCCTATCGATGACCCACTGTAACCTCTGACAGCCCTCCACACTATCCACAACACCTCCAACCTTTGTGTCATCAGCAAAGTTACTAACTCATCCTTCCACTTCTTCATCCAGGTCATTTATAAAAATCACAAAGAGTTAGGGTACCAGAACAGATCCCTGAGGCACACCACTGGTCACCAACCTCCATGCAGAATATGACCCATCTACAACCACTCTTTGCCTTCTGTGGGCAAGCCAATTCTGGATCCACAAAGCAATGTCCCCTTGGATCCCATGTCTCTTACTTTCTCAATAAGCCTTGCATGGGGTATCTTATCAAATGCCTTGCTGAAATCCATATATACTACATCTACTGCTTTACCTTCATCACTGCGTTTCTTCACATCCTCCAAATATTCAATCAGGCTCGTAAGGCACAACCTGCCTTTGACAAAGCCATGCTTACTATTCTTAATCATATTATACCTCTCCAAATGTTCATAAATCCTGCCTCTCAGGATCTTCTCCATCAACTTACCAACCTCTGAAGTAAGACTCACTGGTCTATAATTTCCTGGGCTATCCCTTCTCCCTTTCTTGAATAAGAGAACAACATCTGTAACCCTCCAATCCTCCGGAACTTCTCCAGTCCTCATTGATTATGCAAAGATCATCACCAGACGCTCAGCAATATCCTCCCTCACTTCCCACAGTAGCCTGGGGTACATCCCATCTAGTCCCGGTGACTTATCCAACTTGATGCTTTCCAAAAGCTCCAGCACATTCTCTTCCTTAATATCTGCTTGCTCAAGCTTTTCAGTCCGCTGCAAGTTATCCCTACAATCACCAAGATCTTTTTCCGTAGTGAATACTGAAGCAAAGTATTCATTAAGTACCTCTGCCATCTCCTCCGGTTCCATACACACTTTTCCACTGTCACACTTGATAGGTCCTATTCTCTCACGTTTCATCCTCTTGCTCTTCACATACTTGTAGAATGCCTTGAGGCTTTCTTTAATCCTGTCTGCCAAAGCCTTCTCATGGCCTCTTCTGGCTCTCCTACTTTCATTCTTAAACTCTTTCCTGCTAGCCTTATAATCTTCTAGATCTCTATCATTACCTAGTTTTTTGAATCTTTCATAAGCTCCTCTTTTCTTCTTGACTAGATTTACAACAGCCTTTGTACACCACAGTTCCTGTACTCTACCATCCTTTCCTTGTTTCATTGCAACATATCTACGCAGAACCCCACACAAATATCCCCTGAACATTTGTCACATTTCTTCCGTACGTTTTCCTGAGAACATCAGTTCCCAATTTATGCTTCCAAGTTCCTGCCTGATAGCCTCATATTTCCCCTTACTCCAACTAAACATTTACCTAACTTGTCTGTTCCTATCCCTCTCCAATGCAATGGTAAAGGAGATAGAATTGTGATCACTATCTCCAAAACGCTCTTCCACTGAGAGACCTGATACCTGACCAGGTTCATTTCCCAATACCACATCAAGTACAGCCTCTCCTCTTGTAGGCTTATCTACATATTGTGTCACGAAACCTTCCTGAATACACCCAACAAATTCCACCCCATCTAAACCCCTCACTCTAGGGAGATGCCAATCAATGGGAAGTTAAAATCTCCCCCCACAACAACCCTGTTATTATTACTCCTTTCTCCCTATCTGCTCCTCGATATCCCTGTTACTATTGGGTGGTCTATAAAAAACACCCAGTAGAATTATTGACCCCTTCCTATTCCTAACTTCCACCCACAAAGGGTCTGTAGACAACCCCTCCATGACTTCCTCCTTTTCTGTAGCCGTGACACTATCTCTGATCAACAGTGCCATGCCCCCACCTCTTTTGCCTCCCTCCCTGTCCTTTCTGAAACATCTAAAGCCTGGCACTTGAAGTAGCCATTCCTGTTCCTGCACCATCTAAGTCTCTGTAATGGCCACAACATCATAGTTCCAAGTGCTGATCCATGCTCTAAGCTCATCTGCTTTATTCATAATACTCTTCACATTAAAATAGACACATCTCAAACCATCGTTCTGATCACGTCCCTTCTCTATCTCCTGCCTATCCTCCCTTTTGCACTGTGTCCAAGTCTTCTCTATTTGTGAGCCAACCTCCCTTTCCTCCGTCACTTCAGTTCAGTTCCCACCCCCCAGCAATTCTAGTTTAAACTCTCTCCTCTTACTTTTCTAATATTTGTATATCTGTGCACTTGTAATGCTACAGTGACACAGTAATTTCCTTTGGGATCGATAAAGCATCTATCTCATCTGATCTGTCTCTTTAAGGCACAGAAAACCAAAGGCAAAATGCCCGGCTATGGCTAATAAGAAAATTTAAAGACATTATTGAATCAGAGGTCATATAATGTTGCCAAAAAAACAGTAAACCCGAGGACTGGGAAAATTCAGTTTTCAGTAAAGTCATTGATAAAAGGGAAAGAAGAATATTAGCAACTATGAAATATTCATAGATACATTAAAATGTGGCTAACGGTAATGGGAGTCTCTTACATAGCAAATGAAGACATTAGTAGAGCACAGAACAATACAGCACAGGAACAGGCTCACAATTAAACATCTAACTAAACTAATCCTTTCTGCCTACACGATGTCCATATCCCTCCATCCTCCGCACATTCACGTCCCCATTTAAGAACTTCTTAAACACCTTTATTGTATCTGCCCCCACTAACTTCCTTGGCAATGCATCCCAGGCACCCACCACTGTGTAAAATAAAAACTTGCTCCAAATTAAATTAGCAAATAAGGAAATGTGAGCAAGTTAAATAAATATTTTAGGTGTCCTCACCAAAAGACCACCATTTGGCTCTTTAATCCTGATCCGACAATTAGAGAATGTCAGATCCAAGACTGACTGTCTACTTTCCCTATCCTATTCCCATAACCTGTGATTCACATTCCCAGGTAAAATCTCTCAATTTCGTTCAAAGGTCCATCTCAGTCTTTAAAGGGTGGATTCATATTCAGAGATACGTGCTCCAGTCTCATGAGGGACATTTACCCCATCAAGCCCCCTTTAAAATTTTACATGCCTGAACAAACTCAGCTCTCATTCTTCTTAGCGCTGAAGAATGCAGATCCAACCTGCTCACCTTTCCTCGTAAGACAACCCTTCCCTCGTAAAACTACCCTGCCCTATCCAGGAATGTTCTAGCAAACATTCAAGTAACTGCTCACAAGCTTAACGTGCATCTTTCCTTAAATAAAGGAACCATAACTGGATAGAGCATTCTCGATGTAGCTTTATACTACCACAAGACCTCATCTGTCATCCCACTGCCTCTATCTCCCAACTCCACCCCTCCTCCTCCCCTACCTGGCTCCATCTGTCCATCACCCTCCACCCCTCCTCAGTCCACCAATCACTTTGGGCCCTTGTCCTACCAATAACCTTCCATTCATCGTGTGTGTGCATGGTGGGTGGGAGGGAGGGGCGGGGCTTGTTTTGCTGTTGCTGTTTTGTTGCTTGCTCTGCTCTGCTCTGCGTTGTTCTTCTGAGCATTACGGTCATGCTACATTCCCACTGGAATGTGTGGTGACACTTGCAGGCTGCCCTAGTTAGTTGTTAGCACAAAATGAGCATTTCACTGTACGTTTCAATGTACACTGGATAAATAAAGATGAATCTTGAATCTCTTCAGACCAGACATCTCCGTTCTCCACTCTCAGTCCTGATGCAGAGTTTCAACCCAAAACATTGACAATCTCTTTCCTGCACCCAAAATACTGCTTGATCCACTGAGTTCCTCCAGCAGATTGGTCTTTCTGCAGTAATACCTCCTTACTTTTATACTCCAATCCCCTTGAAATAACCCCATTTATCTTTCCCGGTTACCTACTGTACCTGCATATTAGCTTTCTGTACGAGGAGTGATTGATAAGTTTGTGGCCCAAGA
This sequence comes from Hemitrygon akajei, assembly GCF_048418815.1. Lineage (NCBI taxonomy): Eukaryota > Metazoa > Chordata > Chondrichthyes > Myliobatiformes > Dasyatidae > Hemitrygon > Hemitrygon akajei. The sequence goes on along the minus strand of NC_133139.1, from coordinate 67,800,406 downwards.
TAGAAGGAGTCAATTTTAGAAAACCTAGAACACTTATATTTCAACATAGTGCCCTCCCACATTTATACACTTAGTCCAGCGGGCATGGAGCATATGGATATACAACTCTTGTTACATGCACATGCAGGTCAACTCTTTGAGTGATTAACTCCTTCTACCTTAGGCCACAAATTTATCAATCACCCACCTGTGGACACTTTCTGAAGGTCCAAGATCTGTATGCTCCACGACTGCTGGACTAAGTGTGTAAATGTAGGAGGGGACTATGTCGAAAAATAAATGTGCTAGGTTTTCTAAAATTGACTCTTTCTACCTTAGGCCACGAACATATCAATCACCCCTCGTATTTCACGTCTACAGATTCCATCGGGCAACAGCTTACTGCAGTCTTTCTTCATTTAAATACACAGTGGCCACCTTATTAGTTACATCTGTACACCTCGTTAATCCAAACATCTAATCATCCAATCATGCGGCAGAAACACAATGCATAAAAGCACACTGACATTGTCAAGAGGTTCAGTTGTTGTTCAGACCAAACATCAGAATGGTGAAGGAATGTGATCCAAGTGATTTTGACTGCGGCATGAGTGTGGGTTTAAGTATTTCAGAAACTGCTGACCTCCTGTGATTTTCATGTACCACAGTCTCTCGATACAGGGGGTTCCCAACCCTTTTTTATGCCGTGGAGCCTTACCATTAACCGAGGGGGTCTGTAAACTCTACAGGCTAGAGTTTACAGAGAATGGTGCGATAACAAAAACAGAAAACAGGATAACAGGTCCTGAAAACAGAATACAAGGAGTTAGGAAGGAAGCTGAAAAGCAGGACCTCAAGGGTGGCGGTGGTAATAATAATAATAATAATAATAATAATTATTATTATTGATCCCAAGTGGAAAATTCTTTCGTTACAGCAGCAACATTTAAAAACACACTTAGCAGTGTGCAGACTTTATTAGTAATCTCGGGATTGCTGCCCGTGTCACGTGACAGTGAAGATGGGAACAGAATGAGGTGACAGATAACTGCGTGGCTGAAGAAATGGAGCAGGGGGTCAGGGATTCGGATTTCTGGATAATTGGGACCTCTTTTAGGGCAGGTGTGCCCTGTACAAAAGGGACAGGTTGCACTTGAATCCGAGGGGGACCAATATTCTTGTGGGCAGGTTTACTAGAGTTTTTGGGAGTGGTTTAAAGTAACATGGCGGGGGGGGGGGGGGGGGGGAACCAGTATGATAGAGCTGAGGATAAGGCAGCAGGTTTACAGGTAGATGATGGATGTAACATGAATGTAAACATGATTGGGAACAAATGCAGACAAAGTAAAGAGTTAAATTGTTCCACAGAGGCAAAATTCAAAAGGGCTAAGAATGCAGGACTGAAAGCGCTGTACTTAAATGCGCCTAGCATTCAGAATAAGGTGGACGAACTCGTGGCACAAATAGAGATTGTTGGTATGACGATTGTTGGTATCACTGAGACACGGCTGAAACAAGGCCATAGTTCAGAGATTAGCATTAAAGGATATACTTTGTATTGAAAGGACAGGCAGGAAGGCATAGGCAGTGGTGTGGCTCTGCTGGTAAGAGATGGAATTACATCCTTAGAAAGAGGTGACATAGGGTCAGAGAATGCTATGTCACCTCTATGGGTGGAGTTAAGAAACTGCAAGGGTAAAAAACCATTATGGGAATCATATATAATGATGATGATGCCAGCGTCGGGCATTTTCATGCCTTACAAGGCGCGGAATGAAAGACTATTGGCACGCCATTCCTCACACAGATATTTCGCAGTATTTTCCTTTATTTTACGAGGTCGAGTTGAGCTCAACACTCAACCTGGCACTGATGGAAAGTGCACTCGGGAATGGCCCGACTGGATTCGAACCCAGGAACCTCTGTTCCGGAGTCTGGCGCTGATGTCACTGCGCCACCAGCCGAATCATATATAGGCCTCCAAATAGTAGCCAAAATGTGGAGCTGAGATTGCAAAGGGAGCTGGAAAAGGCGTGTAACAAGGATAATGTCACAATTGTAATGGGGGAACTTCAATATGCAAGGGGATTGGGAAAATCAGGTTGGTGTTGGATCGCAAGAGAGGGAATTTGTTGAATGCCTACGAGATGACTTTTTAGAGCAGTTTGTGTTTGAGCCTACTCGGGGAAAGGTGAGTGGGAAGTTGGATGATTGGGAAGCTTTTAAAATCCAACAAAAGGCAAATAAAAAAGCTATAGGAAGGGAAAAGATGAAATATGAGGGCAATCTAGACAATAATATAAAGCAGGATACTAAAAGTTTTTTCAGTTATATAAAGAGTAAAAGGGAGGTGAGAGTTAATATTGGAGCACTGGAAAATGATACTGGTGAGGTAGTGATGGGGGACAACGAAATGGTGGATGAACTCAATGGGTACTTTGCATCAGTCTTCACTGTGGAAGACACTAGCAGTGTCCCCGAAGTCTGTGAGGGTCAGGGAGCAGGAGTGAGTGCCATTGCTATTACAAAGGAAAAAGTGCTAGGCAAACTCAAAAGTCTTAAGGTGGATAAGTCGCCTGGACTGGATGGACTACGTCCCAGAGTCCTGGGAGAAGTTGCTGAAGAGATAATAAACGAATTGGTCATGATATTTCAAGAACCACTTGATTCTGGTTCTGAAGAACCACGTGGTCCTGGAGGACTGGAAGATTGCAAATTTCACTTCACTCTTTAAGAAGGGAGGAAGGCAAAAGAAAGAAAGTTATAGGCCAGTTATCCTAACCTCAGAGGTTGGGAAAGCATTGGAGTCTATTATTAATGAGTATCAGTCTTCAAACTAACTTTATCCTGAGGAACAATCATATAATCCAGGTAACTGGTGACTAATGATAAAATAAGTCAAAATCAGCATGGATTCTGTGAAGGGAAATCCTGCCTGACAAATCGGTTAGACTTCTTTGAAGAAGTAACAAGCAGGGTAGACAAATGTTAGTATTTATTTCAAGGGGAATACAATATAAAAGCAAGGAGATCATGCTGATCCTTTATAAGACACTTGTCAGGCCACACTTAAGAGTATTGTCAACAGTTCTGGGTCCCATATCTCAGAGAGGATGTGTTGTCATTGGAGAGAGTACACAGGCGGTTCACAAGGATAATTCTTGGCATAAGGCATTAACATATGAGGAGCGTTTAGCAGCTTTGGGTCTGTACTCACTGGAATTTAGAAGAATGCCGGGGAATCTCATTAAAACCTACTGAATGTTAAAAGGACTAGAAAGGGTGGATGTGATGAGGATGTTTTCTGTGGTGGGGGTATCCAAAACTAGAGGGCACAGTCTCAAAATTGAGGGGCAACCCTCTAGAACAGAGGTAAAGAGGAATTTTTTTAGGCAGAGAGTAGTGAATCTGTGGAATGTTCTGCCACAGACCGCGGTGGAGGCCAAGTCCTTGGGTACATTTAAGGCGGAAGCTGGTAGTTTCCTGATTGGTCAAGGCACAATCATCAGAGGAGATGATTAGGGTCACGGATCCAGGATCAGCCATGATGGAATGGCGGACCAGACTCGATGGGCTGAATGGCCTAATTCTGCTCCTATGTCTTATGGTCTAAGAGCACCTCTGAAAGCGTAATATGTCAAACCTTGAAGTGAATGGGCTACAGCAGCAGATCACACTGCCTTCAACTCCTGTGGCCACTTTATTACCCTCCTGTAACTAGTAAAGTGGCCACTGAGAATAGTAATCTATTTTAAAGCAAGCGTTTACATTTCACCACATTTTGCTCTATTTGCCTATCTCCTGACCACTCACTTAAACTTTTAATCTCCCTCTGTAAGCTGTCCTCAGAGCTTGCTTTCCAATGGCTGAGAAAGTAAACGGGCTCGTGTCCATGTGTAACCACAACTCACGGCTGAATGCCCTCAAAACCGTGAAGATGCATATTCATGTCAGGAGAAATGTGTTTCCTCTCCACCCACTCATTACCAACGAGCTCCTGGGCATCATCTTTGCACACAGCCTTATGAGGGAGAACCATATCTCCCTCAGTAACAAAAAGGCTCAGCGGAGGATGTACTTGAGACAGTTGGTAAAATTCCACCTTCCCCAGAACGTACCAGTGCAATTCTACACTGCCACCATCCTCATGTCAGTCATTACCATCTGGTTTGGTGCAGCGTACCAGCTAGCTCAATCTCATTATAACTCAGCCTCTCGAGTCCTGGCAGCACCCTTGTAAATCTTCTTTGCACTATTTCCAGCTTAATGACATAAATCTTGGCACAACAATCATTTATTCCCACAGGGCTAATTATGTGACTAAATTGAGCATGTGTGTTCCTGGAAGAGATGAGTGATATTAGAGCAACAGCCACGGTAACAATACACAAGAAGAGTTTACAATATTTCACACAGACACGATGTTTACTGTACAACTCACCCTTGTTTCTTGGCGGTGGTGAGCTGCAGTTGATGGATGCGAAGGGTTTACCCAGTGGACGGGGGCTCGGAGCCTCTGAACCCCCTGCCGTGGCTCCTGGCCCGTGAGTGGGGGTTCCCGCAGAGGCACCGTCTGGGACGGGCTGGCCATCAGTCAGGCTGGGAGGGGCCTGGTCCTGAAGGAGCTCATTCAGCAGGTCAATGGGGGAGCTGGTCGCACTCCAGGTCATCACGCCCAGCTCCCGCAGGTGAGCGCGCGCGTGGCTTGACATGCCCGCCCGGGAATCGAAACTGGCACCACACAGGTTGCACTTTTCCACGACACCACCACGGAACTTAAGGGCTGAGAAAGGGAACAGTGGAGCAAAATTACTCGCAGTGAAAAAACTTTTCCTAAATGACCAATCCAAGTAAACTTCCCTACACACACACCTGCCCTGATAACTTTTCCAAATCCCATGCACATCTTTCCTTCGTTAACTCATTCATTTAACGCAAGAGGGGGAAAATTTATGGGAGATGTGTATGGCATATTCTATTTTTACACAAAGAGTGGTGGGGGCCCTGAACGGAGGGGGGGGGGGGTGGGGGAGTAGCAGAAGCAGATATGATAGCGGTGTTTAAGAAGCTGTAAGTGTGGTGGGAATAGAGGAATATGGATCATAAATGGGCAGAAGAGATTTGGTTCAATCCAGCACAGACAACATGGTTCAAAGGGCTTGTTTCTGAGCTGTACATCCTATGTCCTAACTGATCCCAGTAAATCAGCTCTCCAACTATGGGCTACTCAGCAGTAATTCTCACAGAAATGTTCCATGGCATGTGCAGAGGGCACCTGGGCTTCTGTGTTCACTTCCGGGCACTGCGTCTTGGGAAGGACCCCTCCTGGAGAGAGTGCAGTGACCATCTACTGGAATTGCAACTGGATTCCCGAAGATTAAGTCACACAAGAGAGACTGCAAATTCTAAAAAATTAAATCAGATCTTTCAGCGGCGTTGTTGGATAACATTAGAAATGCATAAGCCGCAGAAATCTTTGGCAAAAATTGGGAGGGAGGTTAACAATCCACCTTAAAACTGAGATAAACAGATACCTGTTAACCAAAGACTACAAGGAATATGGAATATTTCCAAGGCATACACTACAAGCAATATTTCCCAAGTTCAGTCTACAAGGCTGAACATCACTGGGAACAAACATGTAACTTGGAACCCAACACAAAGTGCTGTAGGAATTCAGCAGGTCAGGCTGCATTGACTGTTTATTCCTCTTCATTGATGCTGCCTGACCTGCTAGTTCCTCCAGCACTTTGTGTGTGTGTGGGCGTGGGTGTGTGGGTGTGTTGCTCATCTGCAGAATTCACTTGGGAAGGTGGAGTGGGCAACGATCATCATCTGCCTCTTTTCACGTACCACAGAGCTCACTGGAGCTACAGCCTGAATGAGGGACTCGTTAATCTAAATACTAAACTACACATACATTTACAAACTTGGCAGCTGCGTGTAAATCACAACTGGTACACACAACAATCTAGTCAATGCACTGTACATGCAAGTGAAGTTACCTTTCCTCTTCAGCTTCTGTAACGAGAATTGCTTTTCGATAGCTGTGACCTCTTCTGCACTAACAAAATGGCGTGTGTTGTAGCTAATGCCAACCCGTTTGAGGTGCCCTCGCACATGATTGGCCAGGCCAATCCCGGTGTGGAATTTATCCGGACAGTAGGGGCATTCTCTCTCTTCTAATGGAAACATCCGTAATAAGTTCCGGCTCAAAAGATCTTTTGACTTTTTCATCAGATCCATTGTCATATCTTCACTGGGTACTTCCCAGAAGATCGCCCTGTCAGCTTGCACTTCCAAAGAAGAATCCAATTCCCTTTCTTCAGAGAAGGGGTGAGACTGTGAACAGTTGCTCAAGACATCAGGCTGTGAATGGCTGCAGACAGATTCACAACGTGAATGCATTTTCTCTCGCAGTGAATGGCTATTAGTGGGGTTGTAAAGCGAATGGATCTCCATGGGCTCATGTGAATGGGTCTCTAAAGATATGTGTTGTGGGTGGCTGTTTAAGGATTTACATGATGATTGGTCTTCTGTTGAGTCATACAAATGGGTTTCAATGGACTTGTGTTGCGAATGGTTGTTGGCAGGTTTACAGTGTGATTGGGTGTCCATGGGTTCAAGTTGAGAAAAGACATTTGTAGGTTTGTGAACTGAATGGGTTTCTGTCGGCTCCTGTGAAAGACCATTTGCAAGTTCATTCTCTGGACAGATGCCTAATGGTTCTAAATTGGATTCCAGCCCCTGGTCCTCCGAAGCCGGTTTGCTTTCTGACTGGTTGTCTATTTTCTCCAGCAATATTAATGGCGTCATTCTCACCAGCTGCTGCCGTTGGTCGACAGGGAGGTCTGAGGGAATGTTGACGGCTGCCAGCATCTCCTTCGTGCGCCTCTTCACTGCTCTGGGCCTGCAGGAAGCTGCAGACGGCTCTCCAGATTTCCTTCTCTTCCTCACACGAGGGCTTCGGGCACCACCAGCGAGCCCTGCTGACCCTGGTGCCTTCTGCTCGGGATCCTCCGGCCAAGGCTCTGCCGGAGCGTGACAGGCTCTGCTTCCCACTGCTGCTTCTGCATCTCCTGTCTCCAAATCTTTGTGGGCTGCACGGCCACTGCCACTCATCCTGGGCAAGAAGTGGTCAATCACCACTTTCCTGTAGGTTAAGGTGGCTCCGAGATTTGTACCCACTTCGTTGCCCGCCTCCATTCCCTTCCAGTGCAGGTCGGCAGTGGAGTCAGTTTTTTGAGGATGATAACTTTCTTCAGGCAAGGGGAGAAGGGCCGGCCTGGCACCTTCTTGCAACCCAGGGTACTGGCACAGGCCCACGGGTGATGTGTACTGGACAACATGCGGACGGACCTTCCTGGCCATGCCTATGGCTGAGTGCATTTTGAAACCGGTGCTCTTCATTCCGCCTTGCAGCAGGGGCTGCCTGGCCCGATAGTGGCACAGGTCCTTGGCAGCGGAAGGTGGTGGCACTCGCTCCGGAATGCCCGGCAGGAACCTTTGGGGGCTTTCCCATTTGTCAGAAGGTCCGGGTGGTTCCCCAGACCCCTGGTGAGCGGGTAGCCAAGCTGTTCTGCCCAGGGGCCAGCCGGGCTTCCGCTGATAGAGGGGCGGCTGACTCAGCTTCACACAGCCTGCCTCGTCCCGGCGGGTATGGGGATAGTCCTTGCCCGCATGCGGTTCTCCTCTCGGGGCCGGAGGCAGTGGCCTGGGGCCGGGCGGACACGGAACACTGACCTCCCGAGAAACGTCCGGTTGGAGGAGCAAACCATGCTCCTGCTGCTCTTTGCCCGCTGTCGCCTGGGCCTTGCAGAGCTTTCCCGGGTGGGAGTGTACCCCTTCGTGCTCCCCCAGTGACGAGGGGGGGCTGGCACCCGTGGTGCGGATAGAGCCCTTTGCTCGGGGCTCTGCCAGCTCCTGGATGGCCTCCATGAAGCTGACCCTGCGCGCCTGGTGCTGGCTCATGTGGGACTGGAGGGATGCCGGCTCACAGAAGGAATAGCCACACTCCTGGCAACTGAAAGGGTGCGCCCCCCCCACCGAGCCCTCGCTGCCCTGCCCATCAAAGTGGTCGAGCATGTGCCTGCGAAGGTGCCCCTTGACCTGGAAGTAAACGCTGCACTTGGTGCAGGTGTAAAGCTGGACGGGTTCGCCAAAGGCTCCGGCCTTCCCCGGCACCTCAGCAGATGTCAGTGGGGAACCTTCCACCCCATCACACACACTGGCCGCCACTTGTCCCTCCACTGGTTTGGCGCATTCCATCGGGTAATCTGTGGCAACGTTCTGGTGCTTACTGACCTTGAGCTGGTCTGGAAGGTTAGCTCGCGGCTCTAACGGTTCTTCCGACCCTGAACCAGAAAGTGGGGGTAGAGCCTCTTTAGAAATTGCATCACATTCTACCACAAGTTCTTGGCTCTCCCAGTCTTGCCGCCCCTCAGTGCCTTGTTCCTCGTTCTCACACTCCTGCCGCACTTCTGCTTGGGCTTTTTCAGGCATTTCTGGACAATCGTCCAACTGTTTCAAATCTGGTTCTTGGCTGACAACCAAAGCTGACACATTGGATGAGGAGGCCGACTCTGGTGCTCCTGACTCTTTGGAGGGAGCTGTCTCCTCGTTTTCAGGGGAATGGAGCCTTTCCGATGTCCCTTCGGAGTCAGAGCCGGAACTTGCCCTCGTATCTTCTCCTGGTCCTCCCAGATTCTCCTTCCTGAATGTCTTGGCTGCTGGCCTGCACAAGGACTCCATTGAGGCTGAACGGGGAATGGAGTGCTCCTCCCTCGCCATGGAAACCTGTAGCGAGAAAAGGCCGGGGGAATCGGCTGGGGGTGACTCCAGACCTTCTCCACTGCGCTGACCCTGTCTGGATGGACTCAATGTCAGATGTGTTTGGACTGATGTACCTTCAGTCAAGACATCACCATTTTGACCAGCAAACCCTCCCTGAAATCTCTCCTTCTCAGCAAACAAAGAGTATGCTGGTGGAATTGTCTCAGTTTCTCCTTCAGCAGCCTGCACCACCTGGCCACTTGGTCCAGGCCCCTCAGGACTGCCCGAGGCAGAGAGGACAGGAGGGTCACCATCGACAGCCGAAGGATTTCTGCTTAACTGAAGAGCTGAGGTGGCCCCTGAAGATTCAACATCACACCCCGCAGAGATCCCTCCCACGGACAGGGTGGGGCTTCCCACACCGTCCGCCCTCATGGACGTTGCACTGTCCCAGGACGCAGCTTGGCAGAGGCTTGGAGCGTAGCTGGCCACCGAGGCACTGGTTGCTTCTGTGCTGCCATCAACACACTGCTCAGCGAAGTGCTCATCCATCTTTGACCTGTCCACAGAAACAGAGCGAGACAGCGTTACCGGGAGCAGTGACTCTTGTTTATTTTGTGCGTGTGCCTGCAGCAAGGTGACTGGTGACTGCAACCCTCTCCCCACCCCTTGCTTTGCATTAGGCCAATGGCAGCGAGCATGCGATACCACTGTGGCAGTACAAAGGGCTCCACCCACAACTCATTAATCGTGCAATACAATCCAGTCTCAGTCTTTGAAAAGACTACATCCCTCCTCCATCAATCACAGATGTTAAGTGAAGTCCAGATCAAATGTTAAGATTTGGGCAGGAGTTGGGTGGGGAAGCCTCTTGAGCAATGGCAAGGACATCAAATATTTGCTTGCACATTGTTTCATTGGATTACTTTCAGATTTATCTTTTTTATTGTGTTATTTATGCTGCATCAGATCTGGAGGAACAACCATTTTGTTCTCCTTTACACTTGTGTACTGAGGAATGACAATAAACAATTTTGATCATCTCAGGGGGCCACATCAAGGCTACGATGCTTTTGTGTGTTTTTTTTTCTCCGTAATGCTTACACTACGTAATGTACTGACCAAGAATGAGGATGCGTAATTTTAAGGTGATTGATGGAAAGTATAGGAAGGGAGATCAGGGGCAAATCACTTTTATACAGAGTGTGGTGGGTGCGTGGAACATGCTGCAAGGTATCACCTCACACTTAGGCTTAAACTGCATCTTCCATTGCTCTGACAACCAATTGATCAATATCATTCTGTTGCCTACGACTAACCCCCTCGCTATCGAAAACCCCACTAATGCTGTGTCATTTACAAATGTACTAACTGTCCCTGCTACATTCACATCCAAATCCTCCATATACACTCGGACAGCCTCTTTACTAGGTACAGGAGATTCCTAATAAAGTGGCCACTGAGTGTATTTGTGTACGTTCATGGCCTTCCACCGCTGTAGCCCACCCACTTCTAGGTTCAACAGATTGTGCATTCAGAGATGCTCTTCTGCACACCACTGTTGTAATGTGTGGTTATTTGAATTAATGTTGCCCTCCTGTTAATGACCCAGTCTGGCCATTCTCCTCTGACCTCTCTCATTAACAAGGTGTTTTTCACCCACAGAACTGCCGTTCACTGGTTGCTTTTTTTTTTGTTTTTCGCACCATTCTCTGTAAATTCCAGAGACTGTTGTGCATTAAAATCCCAGAAGATCAACAGCATTTGAGATACTCAAACCACCCTGTCTGGCACCAACAACTATTCCACGGTCAAAGTCACTGAGATCACATTTCTTCCTCATTCTGATGTTTGGTTGGAACACCTACTGAACCTCTTGACCATGCCTGCATGCTTTTATGCACTGAGTTGCTGCCACATGATTGGCTACAGGTGTGCCTAATGAAGTGGCCAGTGGTACAACACCAGTCGCAACTTTCCAGTCGCAAAGTGAGACGGCATACAATGGGCAGTCAAAAGTCAACTTGTCATAATGCCAACACGCCGAGTTAAGAGCACCTAAAGCATCAAGACTAAATAATTACTCTCTGCCTTATCCCTGTACACCCTCTTCCACCCAAGCTTTTCCTGCAGCCACTACTCTCCTGCAAGAGGAATAAATAGTTTGAATTCAGGAAACAGGAAACGGAAGGCACAGACCAGTCCATCACAGACAAAGCCCTCTCCACCACTGAGCACAGTTACGTGAAGTTCTGCCACAAGACCATTATCAAAATCCGCCACCACCCAGGCCATGCTCTCTTCTTGCTACTACCATTGGGTAGGAGGTACTGGAGCCTTTGGTACCACACCAGCAGGGATCAGGAACAGTTATTACCCTGCAACCACTGGGCTCATGAACTAGAGTGAACTTGACTCACTTCAACTCTGAACTGATTCTACAACCTACAGACTCATTTTCAAGGGCTCAGGTTCTCACTGTCACTTTAACGTGCACTGTCTGTCTGCTTTTGCCCGGTCTTTGTCTGTTTATGTATAGTTTTTCTTTGATAATTCTATTGCCATTTCTTTTCCTGTCCTGTAAACGCCTGCAAGGAAATGAACCTCGGGGCAGTTTGAATGTGACTGCCCTTGGACCAGTTCAGGAGATCACTGGGGCTACTGAAGAAAGACACCAAAGTGGTTGGAACGATGCAGCATCTTCCCGGTTTCTAGTTCAGAATGACATGATAGCTCGTTTACACAAACGCCACTAAACAGGGAAGGCAGAACAAGGAAGCTATGGCGGATAGGCACTTACTGACTCGGCTCCACGTCCTGTGGGCTGCTCAGGTACCGGTGGTAGCGAAGTGTCACTGGTTCACCGCTGTCCGGAGACCCCTTCATCTCTGTGGGTAGAAATTAAGTTAAGTCCATGGGAAAGCTTGCTCCGAACCCCTCGACCCACCCGCCACTCTCAGTCGAGTTTCGCAGAGCCGCCGGAATGATCAGTGCAACAAGAGGGAAAATAAATCAGCCATGATCGAGTGGCAGAGCAGACTCGATGGGGATTGAATGTCCGAGCTCTGCTCCCGTGTCTTATGGTCCAATGGAAACCAGCAGCTCATCTTCTGCCTCTACATATCGTTCTCTGTTCTCATGCCGAATTCAACAACTTAAGTTAACTCCTTTTTTACTTCTGTTCCGTTGAATCTATGCTAATTATTTATCCTCCCTACAACCTGGATATTCCTCCTCAGATGTAATACCCTTATTTCTTTTTAAAAAGTAACATTGAATCTGCCTCCATCACCCTTTTTTGGGGTCACGTTCAGCCTTTTGCCAATTAGCCAAAATCTTTATTACCTACCAAAGACCCCAGCAAATATCTCTCTCCTTACTTACTCTATCTTGGGGTCCAAGTCCACAGCTCCCTCAAAGTGGCAGTGCACGTAGATAGGATGGTAAAGAAGGCATATGGCATGCTTGCCTTCATTTACCAGGACACAGAGTATAAGAGTAACAAAGTCATAATGTAGCTGTATAAATATTTATTTACTTCATATGACAATATATTCAACACTGACTAAACTCAGCTTTGACTCCCAATCATGTACAGGAAAGAACACAATTAGAATATATTAAATTTTAGTGCAAAGTGATTGTTGTGGTCATAGTGTAGCTAAACTGTGGAGTTTAAGGTTGCACAGATTGGTTCAAGAACCAAATGGTTGAAGGGAAGTGGCTGTCCTTGTGTGCAGTTCTGGTTGTCCCGTTGTAGGAAGGATGTGTAGGCTTTGGAAAGGGTATGGAAGAGGGCTACCAAGATGCTGCCTGGATCAGAGGGCATGAGGTTGAACAAACTTGGGTCATCTTCTCTGGAGAAGGACATGGCGGATTTCGACAGTTACAACGATCGGCAGCAGTGGGGTCCAGGGATTCTGCAAGCCATCTGAAAATTGACAAACTTCAACAGATGTGTAGTGGAGAGTATGCTGACTGGTTGTATCACGACCTGGTATGGAAACAACATGGAAAGGTCTACAGACCAGACCATCACAGGAGAAGCCAAGGAGTACTGTCACACGAAAGTGGCGTCCATCATTAAGGACCCCCACCCCTCAGGCCCTGTTCTTCTCGCTGCTGTCATCAGGAAGGAGGTTCAGAAGCCTCAACTCCCACACCACCAGGTTTAGGAACAGTTATTAATCCTTCAAACATCCGGCTCTTGAACCGGCATGGACAATTCCACTCACCCCTACATTGAACTGATTTCACAACCTATGGACTGACTTTCAAGAACACTACAAATCATGTTCACAATATTATTTATTATTATTCTATTTGCACAGTTTGTTGTCTTGTGCACATTGGTTGTTTGCCTTTGTTTAGTGCAATTTTCATTGATTCTATTGTGTTTCTTTGTATCTACTGTGAATGCTCGCAAGAAAATATATGTACTTCGATAAAAAAAAAATCTTCTCTGGAGTGGCAGAGGCTGGGGGGAGACCTGATAAAGTTTGTAAACTTATGAGTAGCATTGATTGGGTAAATAGTCACAATCTATTCCCCGGGGAAAAAATGTCAAGCACTAGAGGGCATACATCTAAAGTGAGGGGGGAAGATTTACAGGGATGTGTACAGCAAGTTTTTTTTAAAAAAAGTGAGAGTGGAATGAGCTGTCAGGGGAAGCAAATGCGACTGTGGCACTTAGGAGCTGTTAGACAGATGCATGAATATACACGGGATGGAGGGATATAGATCATGTACAGGCAAAAGAGACAGTATGATTTGTCAATGTGTTCTGTGCAGATATTGTGGCTGATGGGACTGTTCCTGTGCTGCACTGTTCCACGTTAACCCTTTGTCATATAATATCTTGGTTTAATGATAAACAAGGTTGTTTCCTCCTGGTCACCCGTTTTAATTCTACTTCCCATTCTGACACATCGGTCCATGGCCGCCTCTACTCCCACAATGAGGCCGCTCTCAGGATGGAGGAGCAACATACTCTGTCCAGGCAGCCTCCAACCTGAAGGCATGAACATCAACTTTTCTAACTTCCAGTAATTACTTCCCCCCCCACCCCCACCTTTTTTCCATTTGCCATTCTGGCTCCCCTCTTAACCCATCTCTTTTCTTCACCTGCCTATCTTCTCCTTCTGGTGTCCCTCCTGCTTCCCATTCTTCCATGCTTACCATTCCCTCTATGTTTTTTAAACAGCTGCACAGACCAACCATTGCTCTGAGGAGAAAAGTTTTACATGGCCTGACAACTGCACGGTTTTTTTGTTCTAACGATTTTTTAATTTAAAATTATTAGATTATTATTTTTTGAAAGATCGCTTACCAGAAAGTTAAAATATACAATTTTTCAAATCAAACAAACACAAACCACAACTCATAACACAAGTAAGCACTGTTCACTCTAAGCTGTGTGTGTGCATGGCCGCGCACTAACTGAAATGCTCCCATGCACCTAACCTTTGTTGCTATGCAGCTGCGATTTTCTTAACAGTTAAGGTCTCCCAGATAAACACATCTGCAGCAGATGCACCAAGCTGCAGCTCCCGAGAGAATATATAAAGGAATTGGATTAAAAACCTTCATCTCACATGGGAGAATGAGGAGGTTAGAGGAGCTACAGGGAGGTAGTCACCCCTAGGGTGTAGGAGACAGGTAACTGGGTGACTGCCAGGAGAAAGAGTGGAAATGCACAGCCAGGGGATTCCAGTAATGTCATCGTCCAGAATGGCAGCTGAAATCAATAGCACCTCCGCACATTTTGCCCCGTTAATCCATCAAATATAAGATCTTTCAAAAATATCTGAATTAATAAAGGGTGCAAGAATGGGGAAAAAGAATGGAGATAAAAAAAGCATCACTGCGGAGCCTGCGGCCGAGAGGGGTGCAGCGAGCGGCTCTCCTACCTGACTGCATGGTAGCCAGGCTGACGATGGGCCTCTCTCAGGCGAAGCGGCAAATATGATAAAAATTCTGGATGAGATATGCGAGTTCCAAAAAGATATAAAACAACAACTAAATGATATCAAGCCAGAGCTTGCCCACGTCAATCAAAAAATAGCGGTGGCAGAGACACAAATTGAGAAGGTGGACGATCATGTGCAAAACATGGAACGGATACTAAGTAAGATGATAAAAATATTAAATCAACAAGAAAGTAAACTGCTTGACCAGGAGGGAAGATCATGGCAAAAAAAATCAGGATAAACAATGTTCCCGAAGGAGCAGAGGGTTTGTCTATAATGGAGTTTGTACGAAAGTTGCTGCGAGACGCGCTGGAGATTCCTTTGACTATGGAGCTTGAAATTCAGAGGGCGCATCGTGCGCTTGCCCCGAGGCCTACTGGAGACAGAGAAGATAAGCCATGCTTAATAGTAATTAGATTCCTTCGATACAATACCAAGGTGGAGATTCTACGAAGTGCCTAGGGAAAGAAGAGGGTGTTTTTGGATGGCAAATTAATATATTTTGATCAAGATTACCCCCCAGTGGTCCTGTAGAAACGTAAAGAATACTCTGAAGTAAAGCGAATATTAAAGCAAGGAAAGATTAGATTCCAAACTCCGTACCCTGCAGGTGTTTTACTACAATGGGATCCAACTATATCAGACAGTGGAAGAGGCGACTACAGACATGAAGGCCAGAGGGTTGCCCGTCAGCGGGATCAAACCGAGGGAACACCTGGCCTAGCAGTTATCCCGCTCTGCTTGGAAAATAGTGAGAGAATCGAGAAAGCAGGGGATGGGAGGAGGATGAGAGAAATATATCAGGAAGAGACTGTGAGTTTTCCGAAGACAGTCCTCACCCCCTCCAGTAGAGCCATAAGGTTTGGCTAACTTTAAATGTGTTGATAAGCTAAACAGAAGCAAAAATAGATGTTGATATACCTATCTGAAGGAATACTTACCATAATGGGGATTTTATATTATTCAATTATTCTTTTTTATTCATTCATTTACTCCTTTTTCCCCACCTAAATGAGAATGAATATATATATGGGAGGAATACACAGGGACATCTTTTCTGTGTAATGGATATTGATTTGTTTACTTTTATGGGTTCTGCAATGGGGGCCCTCAACACACAGGTAGGAGGGGCTATCCCCCACAGCTAGACATTTCCTCTAGCTCAACCCAGGGTCATCTACTAGAGACCTCAGTCTTGGAATCACACCTTTGCTGACTTTTTTTTATTATTCGCGTTTCTTGGTTCGTATTTGTTCAGGGAGTAGATCGATTAAGTTTTATTCTGCTAATTTCAATGATATATTGACAGATAAATACACATGGCTAAGGAAAAAGTAAAATTCTATCCAAAATGAAAAAAGAACAAGCCCATCTAGTATATTTACAGGAAACTCACTTAAGTGATAATGAGCATGGAAAACTAAAGAGAATGGGCTTCACTAATTTGTTTTTCTCTTCATATAAATCAGGACATAGGAGAAGAGTTGCTATTCTCATCTGAAGCAAGCTGAATTTTGAAAAAGTATTCTAAATGGGAGACAAGGAGGGCAGATATATTCTGTTAAGGGGGAATATAGACAGAAATTCAGTTACTCTATTGAATATATATGCACCCCCCAGGAAGTGATATTAGTTTCTTTCAGAAAATTACTAATATTATGGTAACGGAAACAGAAAGTCTCCTGATAGGTGGGGGAGACTTAAATTTACAATTACAACCAAAGTTAGACTCTTCCAATAGAAAACCCTATGAAATGAAATCCTTACAAAAGAAAGTTAATACACTTTCTGAGGATGTTGGTCTAGTTGATATATGGAGGGACCTTTTCCCCAACAGAAGGGATTACACTCATTATTCTGCTCCCCCCATTCTGTATATACAAGAATAGACTATTTCATAACATTTGGAAAACACAAAGACAAAATAAACACCTGTGGAATTGGGACAATAGATATAAGTGACCATGCACCAATATATTTATCTGTTGATTTTGACCTACAGCCAAAGAATACTATTTGGAAACTAAATTCAAGTCTACTCAATGATTCCTACTTTAAGGAACAAATTAAAAAAGAAATTGGTCTTTACTTAGAATTCAATGATAACGGAGAGGTTTCACCTCCCATTCTATGGGATACTCTGAAGGCTGTTTTAAGAGGAAAAATTATAGCAATATCTTCATATAAGAAAAAATTAAGGAATAAAACATTAGAGGAATTACAAAATAGGCTGAAGGAACTAGAAAAAAAAAACAAATTGAATTTGGCACAGGATACAATAGAGGAAATTTTAAAAATTAGGAATGAAATTAATAGTTTGGCTACACAAGAAATCGGGAAAAATTTAATGCTTCTGAAACAGAGATATTATGAAAATGGATCTAAGTCTATGAAAATACTGGCGTGGAAACTGAAAAAAAATATAGCAGAAAATACAATTCATAGAATTAGGGATCCAAGAACAAAAATGATTAAAAAAAATGCTAAGTGAAATTCAAGAAGCTTTCGAAGCGTTCTACAAAACTCTATATTCCAAAGTTCCAGGGAGAAACAGAACCCAAATTGACACCTTCCTGAATTCTCTAGAGTTACCCACTTTAAGTGAAGAACAAAACAGAACGATGATCGCTGACATAACTGAAGTTGAACTAAAAGCTGCAATTAGTAGGTTTAAATTAAGCAAGTCACCAGGATCAGATGGGTATACGGCAGAGTGGTACAAAGAATTTTAAAATGAGTTAATTCATGTCTTACTCCCCACACTGAAATGGGCTCTAAAAAAGGCACAAATGCCACCCAGCTGGAAGGAAGCGATAATCTCAGCTATACCAAAAGAAGACAAGGATAAAATGGAATGTGGGTCATTTAGACCAATATCCACTCTTAATGTAGATTATAGATTATTTCCCTCCATCATGGCCAAACGATTAGAAGAGTTTCTACTCATACTGATATGTAACGATCAGACAGATTTTATACAACAACACCAAACACAAGACAATATATGAAGGACACTTCACATTATGGACCATATACAAAAAAATAAAATCGAAGTAATAATGATAAACGTGGATGCTGAAAAGACATTTGATTCAGCTAATTGGAATTTTCTTCACAGAGTTTTACATAGATTTGGTTTCCATGACACAATTATTAAAACTATACAGGCACTATATGACAACCCTACTGCTAGGATTAAAATTAATGGATATTTATCAAATAGTCTTACCCTAGAAAGGGGCATGAGACAGGGTTGTGCATGGTCACCGCTACTCTTCGCATTATATCTGGAAACATGAGCTCAATACATCAGACAAAATGAAGATATCAGGGGAATTACTATTAAAGGAACAGAGCATAAATTGGCCTGCTACGCAGATGACATTTTGATCTATCTAGGACAACCAACATACTCTTCACCTAAATTGATGCAATCCTTTGAACAATATGGTCAATTATCAGGATACAAAATCAACATAGATAAAATCCAATTACTCTCATATAACTATAGCCCACCAAGAGAAAATGAAAGTAGATATCCCTGGGCATGGCAAACAGAGTCTTTCAAATATTTGGGCATCATTATGCCAAAAGATTTGGCAAAATTATCAGAATGCAATTATCAGCCTATATATAAAAAAATTAAGGAAGATATAACAAGATGGAACCTAATTCCTTTTTGTCTCAGTTCAAGGATTGAATCTATTAAAATGAATACTGCCCAGACTATTATATCTCTTTCAGACCCTACCAATAGAGATTAATCAAAATCAATTCAATGAATGGAACAAAATGTTATCAAGATATATTTGGCAGGGTAAAGCCTAGAGTTTGTCTCAAAACTTTTCAATTAGCCAAGGAAAGGGGGGGGGGGGGGGAGAGATGGGGCCTCCCTTCTCTTAGAGATTATTATTTTGCAGCACAGTTGAGAGCTGTGATATGTTGATGCAACCCATCATATGATGCTCAATAGAAAAACATTGAGGGGATACTTCCATCTGCATACAGGCAATTTTGGCTGATAACAACCTATAAAGGTACATAAATACTATTGATAACCCATGGGTGAAATGGACTCTTAAAATATGGAAAACTATTATAAGAGAATATAAATTAGTGGGAGATATTGCAATTCTTATACGGTGTGCATATGACTCGGATTTTACACCAAATAAATTGGATGCTAGATTTAACGTCTGGACAGCTAAAGGAATAACAGTTCTTTGCAACATAATGAAAGAAGGAACACTGTTCAGTTTTGAAATGCTTAAAGAGAAACACTTATTAGAAAAACAAGATTTTTATCGGTACTTACAGATCTGACAATATGTTATTAGGACGGTTAAAAATGTAACCAAGGCAAGAACATGTTTGATAGAGCTCTTTAGAAAAGCAACAGAATCA
Organism: Hemitrygon akajei; assembly: GCF_048418815.1. NCBI lineage: Eukaryota > Metazoa > Chordata > Chondrichthyes > Myliobatiformes > Dasyatidae > Hemitrygon > Hemitrygon akajei. Next base: position 67,781,282 of record NC_133139.1, on the reverse strand, counting down.
ACAAACTCATTCGTAAGGCCAGTGATGTTGTGGGGTTGGAACTGGACTCTCTGATGGTGGTGTCTGAAAAGAGGATGCTGTCCAAGTTGCATGCCATCTTGGACAATGACTCCCATCCACTCCATAATGTACTGGTTAGCCACAGGAGTACATTCAGCCAGAGACTCATTCCACCGAGATGTAACACTGAGTGGCATAGGAAGTCATTCCTACCTGTGGCCATCAAACTTTACATATCCTCCCTCGGAGTGTCAGACACCCTGAGCCAATAGGCTGGTCCTGGAATTATTTCCACTTGGCATGATTAACTTATTATTAATTATTTATGGTTTTATATTGCTATATTTCTTCACTATTCTTGGTGAGGCTGTAATGAAACCCAATTTGCCTCGAGATCAATAAAGTATGCCTGTCTGTCATATAAATCAGATAACAGTAGTAGAATCATTTCAAGCCTATATAAGGGTTAGTCGAATCTTAAAACACATTCGACTTCATACATTAAAACAAAATGGGAGAAGGAAGGTGGAATAATTATATCTGAGGAAGAATGGACAATAATATGGAGGTACCAATGGAAGAGTACCAGTTCACAAAAATGGAGGGAGTTCGGATGGAAAAACTTGATAAGATATTTTATTACACCCTCTCAGAAATCCCATTATGATAGTAACCTCCCAGTTTGCTGGATAAATTGTGGAAAACAAAATGCAAACCATTATCATATTTTCTGGGAATGCCCCGTTATCAAAGACTATTGGAGTGGGATACACAATGTCCTACAAGACATCTGTAAATGTGAAATACCTTTAGAAAGTAAGACCATATATTTTGGGTATATACCTCAAGAATGGTTGAAAAGAGATAAATATTTAATGAATATACTGCTGGTGGCTGGTTAAAAAAAACTCTTACTAGAAAATGGTTATCACAGGAGAGCCCAACTTTAAATGCATAGATGGAAATTACATTGGACATCTACAAAATGGAGAAGATAACAGCATCTGTTAATCATAAGCTGGAACAATTTGATTCATACTGGGAAAAATGGTTTAACTACATAATGCCTCATAGGCCTGATTTTTTCCTCACAAATCAATGAATATGTTGTAAAAAAAAAGATCACTCCCTACTTGTGCATAATTTTCTCCTTTAGCTTGTTCTTTCTTCCCTCTCTTTTCTATAAGTGTATACCTCAGATAAATATTATGCGGAGATTTGTGGCATATATGACTATATGATATATATGTACAATATCTGAAATACATCTTATGGAAATGTTTGTTCGATGATGAACTTCAATAAAAAATAAATTACAAAAAACAAGGAAATGCACAGCCAGTGCAGAGCACACTGTGGCCATTCCCCTCAATAATAAGTATATAACTTTAGATACAGTGGCATTTAATCTGGTGCAGTGGCTCAGAAGAGCAGAGAGGTGAGGAGGACTGCACTGTTGATAGGAGATTACCTAGTCAGAGAAACAAAGACGAGGTTCTGTGGTGCAATAGAGACACCCAAATGGTACGTTGCCTCCCTGGTGCCAGGATCAGGGATCTCTTGGATAGTGTCCATGGCATTCTCAATGGTAAGTGTGAGCAGCCAGAAGTCCTGGTACATATTGGCACCAATGACATAGTGACAAGGTGAGGAGGTCCTGAAGAGAGATTTTAGGAAGCTAGGTAGAAAGATGAGAAACAGGATCTTAAGTGTAGTAATCTCTGGCCATGTGCCAGTGACGGTAAGAATAGAACAGTTTGCCAGGTGAATACGTGGCTAAGTAACTGGTGTAGGGGGCAGGGGTTCAGATTTGTGGATCATTGGTATCTCTTCCGGGGAAGGTATGACCTGTACAAAAGGGATGGGTTGCACCCGAACCAGAGGGGGTTTAATATCCTTGCGGGCAAGTTGGCTAGGGTTGTTCAGGTGGGTTGAAACTAATTTGGCAGGGGGATGAGAATCAGAGTGACAGTGCTGAAGGTGAGGTTTTCGGTTTACAAACAGAGGCAATGTGTAGTGAGCAGAGGCTGTTCATAGGGCAAAATTGCAGTCAACAGGATGAGTTTCAAAGCAAAAGGCTGAAAATTCGCAAAGGGTGAATACAGGACTGAGGGTGTTGTATCTGAAAGTGCACCGTATATGGAATAAGATACATGAACTTGTAGCACAATTACAGTCTGGCATGTATGATGCTGTAGAAATCACTAAATCATGGCTGAAAGAAGATTATAGCTGGGAGCTTAATGTCCAAATATTTACATTGTAGCAAAAGGACAGGAGGCAGAGGAGGCAGCATTGCTCTGTTGGTAAAAATGAAATCAAATCATTAGAAAGGGGCTGGAAGGTGTTGAATCATTTTTGATAGAGCTAAGGAACTGCGAGAGTAAAAAGACCCTGATGGGAGTTGTATACAGACCCCCAAACAGTAGTAAGGACATGGTCTAATTTGTGGTCTACAAATTACAATGGGACATAGAAAATGCAAGCCAAAAGAACAATGTTACAATAGTCATGGGGAATTTCGATATCCTTGCGGGCAAGTTGGCTAGGGCTGTTCAGGTGGGTTGAAACTAATTTGGCAGGGGGATGAGAATCAGAGTGACAGTGCTGAAGGTGAGGTTTTCGGTTTACAAACAGAGGCAATGTGTAGTGAGCAGAGGCTGTTCATAGGGCAAAATTGCAGTCAACAGGATGAGTTTCAAAGCAAAAGATTGCAAGTAGATTGGGAAAATCGGGTAGGTATTGGATTCCAAGAGGAGGAATTTCTAGAACGCCAGCGAGATGGCTTTTTAGAGCAGTTCGTGATTGAGCCCACTAGGGATTCAGCTATTCCAGATTGTGTGTTTTGCAATGAACCGGAACTGATTAGCGAGCTCAAGGGTAAAAGAACCCTTAGGGGCTAGTGATCATAATCTGATCAAATTCACCCTGAAATTTGAGAAGGAGAATATAAAGTTAGATATATCAGTATTACAGTGGAGTAAAAGAGATTACAGAGGCAAACGAGAGAGGAGTTGGCCAGAATTGATTGGAAAAGAACATTGGTAGGGATGACGGCAGAGCTGCACCGGCTGGAATTTCTGGAAGCAATTCGGAAGATACAGAATATATACATCCCGAAGAGGAAGAAGTTTTCTAAAGGCAAGACGACACACAATGGCTAACAAGAGTGAGCCAACATATAATAGAGCAAAAATTTGAAGGAAGTTAGAGGATTGGGAAGCTTTTAAAAATCAACAGAAGGCAACTAAAAAAGTCATTAACAAGGTAAAGATGGAATACGAAAGTAAGCTATCCAATAATATTAAAGAGGATGTCAAAAGTTTCTTGAGTTACTTAAAGTGTACAGAGAGATGAGAGTGGGTTTTGGACTGCTGGAAAACAATGCTGGAGAGGTAATACTAGGGGATAATGAAATGGTGGACAAACTGAATAAGCACTAGTCTTCACTGTGGGAGACTCCAGCAGTATGGTGTGAGTTCCAGGTGTCAGAGCCATTACTTGATAAAATAGACCCCAGTCAGCATCATTTCCTCAAGGGAAAATCTTGCCTGAAAAACCAGTTGGAACTCTTTGAAGAAATAACAAGCACAATAGACAAAGGAGAATTGTTTGATGTTGTGTACTTGGATTTTCAGAAGGCCTTTGATAAGATGCCACACATGAGGCTGCTTAGCAAGCCACGAGCCCATGGTATTACAGGGAAGATTCCAGCATGGACCATGCAGAAGCTGATTGGCAGGAGGCAAAGAGTGGGAATAAAGAGAGTCTTTTCTGGTTGGTTGCAGTGACTAGTGATGTTCCACAGGATTGGGACCGATTATTTTTACGTTACGTGCCAATGATTTTGATGATAGAATTGATGGCTTTGTTACAAAGTTTGCAGACGATATGAAGATAGGTGCAGGGGTAGGTAGTTTTGAGGAAGTAGAGAGGCTACATAAGGACTTAGTAAGATTAGGAGAATGGGCAAAGAAATGGAAGATGGTATTCAGTGTTGGGAAGTGTATGATCACGCACTTTGGTAGAAGAAAGGGTTGACTATTTGAAGAGAAAATACAAATAAAAACTGAGGTGCAAAGAGACTTGGGAGTCCTCGTGCAGGATTCCTTAAAGGTTATTTGCAGGTTGAGTCTGTGGTGAGGAAGACAAATGTGATGTTAGCATTCATTTCAAGAGGACGAGAATATAAACGCAAGGATGTAATGTTGAGGCTTTATAAAGCACTGGTGAGGTCTCACTTGGAATATTGTGAGTAGTTTTGGGCCCCTTATCTTATAAAGGATGTGCTGAAACTGAAGAGGGTTCAGAGGAGGTTAACAAAAATAATTTCAAGATTGAACAGTTTGTCATATGAAGAGCGTTTGATGGCTCTGGGCCCGTATTCACTAGAATTCACAAGAATGAGAGATGACCTCATTGAAACCCATCGAATGGTGAAAGGCCTTGATAGAATGAATATGGAGAGGATGTTCCCTATCGTGGGAGAGTCTAAGACTCTTAGAATAGAGATAAGGAGGAATTTCTTTAGCCAGAGAGTGATAAATCTGTGGAATTATTTGTGACAGGAAGCTGTGGAATCCAAATCTTTACACATATTTTAAGGCAGAGTTTGTTAGAACCTTGATTGGTCAGGACATGAAGGGATATGGGGAGGGGGGGGAAGGAGGCAGAAGATTGGGGCTGAGAAGAAGATTGGACCGGCCATGATGAAATGGTGGAGTAGTCTCCTACCATGGGCCAAATGGCCTCATTCTACTCCTGTATCCTATGGTCTAAAGTGCCGTGTAGTTTTCAGGCCACGGGAAAAGTTCCTGCTCAGAACAATGGTTGGTCCATGTAGCTGGGGAAAAAATGAGGGGTTGTTGCAGATAAATGATGTCAGGCAGTCAAAACAATTGACAGACATAATGCCAAAAGTAAAATATTTTGACGAGATGGCGTCAGCGTTCAGTGGGCTGGCAGTTTATTAATAATGAGCTACCAACTTCCATTCTGTGTTTATTGTTACAATTTGTAACAATGTTGTAACTTGAACCATTGACAATGTAAATACATTGAAGCTCTAAAATGCTTCAAAGTAAAGGTTGTATTACATTTATTATTTTGAAAATGTATGGATTGTATTCATTAACGTAGAAATAATTACAAGGTATTTCACAACTATATTAACATTATATAAATGAAAATTCCAGCTGTTCGGCAACAAAGGCTATGTGCACGGGAGCATTTCAGTTACTGCACTGCTGAGCACCCATACAGCTTAGAGGGAACAGTGCCAATGGCCCACTCTCCTTTCCTATCAGATTTCTTCTTCACCTATCATCTTGCAGCTTACCATTACCTTCTTCTCCTATCACTTCGCCCACACACCTTCCCCCTCGGCTGCCTTCACTAATCATCTGCCAGCTTGTACTCCTCCCCATACCCCCACTTTCTTGTTCTGGCTTCTCTCCCTCCCCGTCAGTCCTGGTGAAGGGTTTTGGCCCAATACGCCAACTATTTATTGACGCTGCCTGACCTGCTGAGTTATCCCAGCGTTTTGTGTGTGTGTGTGTGTGTGTTGCTCTGGACTTTCAACATCTGCAGAATCTCTTGTGTTTTATGTTTTCCACTGCACCCTGGGGACCAGACAAAAACAAAGCCCCGATTTTCCAGGTGAGATGCTCAGAGGAGAGGACTGCGACAGCGGGAAGTCAGTGCAGTGCCCATTTACAATTTGAGACTGTTATCTGCCCTGCTGACTCAGTTGTTCCCGAGTTGCACTCTGTACACTGGAAACATTGTAACTGCAGCAGAAAGAACCCACGTGGGTGGCTGCTGGCTCTTCAGAGAAAGGAGACTTTGCAACAATATTTCATTCAGAGCAAGTAGCAGTTTGAGGAATGCTGACATTTGATACAACGGTAACTGGGCCACACATTCAGCAGGATGTCTTGTAGCGACTGTCAGGTTACAAGCCGAAACCTAAGTGCTTGGAGACACAGTAACCCTGGAAACCACACGCTAGCCAAAGCTTTTATTAATGTATCACTACAATGGCAACAAAGCTGGCCTCTGTCATCAATGATCCTCACCATCCGGGTCATACCCTCTTCTCACTGCTGATTGCCTGAAGTCCCAAAACACCAGGTTCAGCCACAGCTGCGTACTTTCATACAACCATCAGGTTCTTGAACTAACCTGTACAACCCTAACCCTACCTCAGCAACTGAACACTATGGAACAATACCTCTTACACTACCATGGACTTGCCTCTGATTGCACTATGCCTGGTTTGGCACAGTTTTAAAAAAAACTTTTATAATTTGTATTAATTTATTCACCATATATATTTACATGTAATCGGAATTTACTGTAGTGTGTTGGTCTGGGCACAACATGCAACACAAAACAATATTCAACAATTATAAAGAATAACGAATTATATAAAATAATTTAGAGGTTAAAGTACAGATATTGGATAAAATGTGCACAAGTACATAAATGCCAGCATGTATGTACAATATAAACAATGGTTTGAAGTGTTTACAGTGCAGGGTCAGGGTAACAGATAGAGGCGGGTGGGGAGCTAAGTGAACTAGTTGATCAGATTAACTGCCCAGGGGAAGAAACCTTTAAGACAGGATGAAGTTTTTATTTTAATGGCCCTATAGCACTTTTTAGAAGGGAGTTTTTGGAAAAGGCAGTTTGCAGGGTGGGTAGAGCCAGCAATGATTTTACTTTGCCCAGGACACATACAAGTTCTGCAGTGAAAGTAAACAGCAGCCAACGACCTTTATATAATTTAAGTTCTGTGTGCTGCCTGAACCTGCAGTCAGTAGCCACTTTATAAGGTATCTCCTGTAACCAATAATGTCGCCACTAAGTGTATGTTCCTTTGCTGCTGTAGCTCATCCACTTCGAGGTCTGATGCTGATAGATGTGCCTCTACACACCACTGCTGTAATGCCTGGTTATCTGAGTTACTGTCACCTTGAACCAGTTTCACCGTTCTCCTCTGACCTCTCTCGTTAACAAGGCACTTGCGCCCATAGAACTACCGTTCACTGCATGTTTTTTTAGTTTTTTGCACCACTCCCTGTAAACTCTAGAGACTATTGAGTGTGAAAATCCCAGGAGATCAGCAGTTTCTGAGATACTCAAACCGCCTCGTCTGGCTCCAACAATCATTCCACAGTCAAAGTCGCTTAGATCACATTTCTTCCCCATTCTGATGTTTGGTTTGAACAACAAATGAATCTTTTGACCGTGTTTGCACTGAGTTGCTGCCACATGATTGGCTGATTAAATAGTTGCATTAACAAACAGGTGTACAGGTGGCCATAAGTGTATTTGCCTGTGATGCAGCTGTAAGTTTTTCCTTGTACTTGTGCACATGACTCTAGACTTGATTTTAAGAGACCAGCTGGGCCATTAAGCCTGACACATACACCCACCCCCCCCCCCCCCACACACACACACACTTACTCTCAGGACAATTCACTAAGTTACCCCCAGGCTCACCACTCCTATGCTCTGGAAGAGGCAAAAAAAACCCCACAAAGACCAACCCCCCCCCCCCCCCCCCCAATCAAATAAGTCGAAAAACTATTCTAGAAAATGTTTCTTCACACTTTCAGGATGCAATGATGCAATTTCCACCCTAGGCGAGAGCACATCGAACTAATGCTTATCATAACCTCTCAAAACATGGAAAAATTCACCAAGGCCACTTCTCACAGTAGCTCTAGAGACGTGCAATACATGACAGAGAACTCCAAATCTACCAAGTTTAATTCAATCCTTGCACTGGGTTGACTTGACTCAGCAACAGGTACAAAATAATATTAATGTTGTACAATGGCTTACTTAGGAAGTTTTCGATTTGATGTGAGTAATCTATTGATGTGATTCTGCTGTATCAGTATCCCAATATCATGGATCAACGATCAATTTTATTCGCCATATACATTTACATGTACAGTGAATTCCAATTAATTGGGCCATCGGCTAATTGGGGCAGTGGCCCATTTGGGACAAATCTTAAAAAATAAAAAAAAAAGAGAAAATAGCTGGGATTCTCTTCGTTTATTTGGGACACTCTGCCACTTAATTGTGACAGGAGACTGTTGTTGAACAGTTTCCAGCCAGCGGCAGTCACGTGCACTACTTGTGTGGCTGTTATACTCTACTCCCAGCTTAAAACAAATCGTTTTAAAATCGTATTAGTTGTGTGTGTTTGTGCTCGAAAAAGCAGTGTTTTTTGTCACTGATTGTTGGCGAGAAATAAGCAGAAAGAACTGTTTTGATCTCTGATGTTTCAGGCATTGAAGCTTGGAGATGCCAGAAACAATTTCACTACTTCGGCACAGTGGAACTCTCAGTCACGAACGTGCACACAGCCAGAGCCTGTGTTTAAAGAGCACATGAGCAAGCACAAAATGCTGGAGGAGCTCAGCAGACGAGGCAGCAACTACGGAGGGGAGTAAATAGTCAATATTTCGGACTGAGACCCTTCATCAGGACTCCGATAAGGAAGTATTCTGCAATATCCCAGCAAGAAGTAACGCACAGGAAACTATCAGCAAACAATTCTTTTCTAAATGAAGAGGAGTATATTTCCAATTTTAATGCCAGCATCAAGCATACTCATTGCTAAATTCAAGATGCATTTAACGTGTTTGTTTAAAAATACGTGAACAGATTAAATTCTGCGTCACACATCAAAACAAAATGCCAATGCTGTAAATCTGAAACTCATTCTTTCGAAGAATGGTGGGGGTGGGGGATTTCATTGGAACCTATTGAATACTGAAAGGACTAGATAGAATATTGGGGGAACTTAGGACCAGAGCGCACAGTCTCAAAATACAAGGACAACCCTGGACAACTCCAGAGGTGAGGACTGATTTCTTTAGCCAGAGGGTGGTGAATCTGTGGAATTAATTGCCATGGATGCCAAGTTATTGGGTATATTTAAAGTAGTGGTTGTTGATTACAGGATGAAGGCAGGAGAATGGGGTTGAGAGGGATAATAAATCAGCCATGTTGGAATGGCAGACCAGACTCAATAGACCGAATGGCCTAATTCCGCTCCAAGGTCTTACAGTTCTATGGCATTATGAAACAAAAACAGAAGATGTCGGAAAGCTCAGCAGGCTAGGCAGCGTCTGTGGAGAGAGAACCTCTACAAAAAACAGCAAATCCTCATCAGCACTGAGGTTTACCAACATTTTCTTGCCAGTGTTGGAAATCGCTTCACTAAGTTGTGCAGAAGCATTTTCTGGAACAGTTTTTTTGACCTTGAGGGTTGAGAGCTTTAGGTTCCTGGGAATGAACATTACCGACAACCTGTTCTCGTCCAATCACGTTGATGTAATGGTCAAGTAAGCTTATGAGCACCTTTACTAGGTATTCCCCAGAATCCTCACTCCAATTCCAGGTAGCCCTCCTTCTTCCACGGCCTGACCTTCTCCTTCTTTATATTTTTGTTTAACATTCTAAAATTTATTTAGGATCGGTGTGGTCTCTCCTTTTGTTCTTGGCCAATTTTTGTCGACGCAACTGCTCTGCAAGAAACGGCAGAGAGTTGTGGAGACAGCTCAACACACCGTGCAAGCCAGCCTCCCCTCCACGAACTGTCTACCCTTCTCGCTGCCTCAGTAAAGCAGCCAGCATCATCAAAGACCCCACCCGCCCTGGACTCCATACTCCCGTCTCCCAACGGGCAAAAGGAAGCCCGAAAGCACGTCATCAGGCCCAGGGACAGCTTCTATCCCACTGTTATACTACTGAATGGCCTCCTACAATAAATTGGACTCTTTACTACGAACATTATGCACTTTCTCGGTAGCTTTTATACTTTATTCTGCATTGTTCTACCTCGATGTACTACGTAATGATTCTGATTTGTATGAACAGAATGCAAAACAACACATGCACAACGCTGGAGGAAATCAGCAGAGGAACAGGCTGTATGCAAGACAAGCTTTTCATTCTATCTTGGTACATATGTATGCCAATAATGAACCAATCCTAGTACCTGGGGTGTTTTAAATTCTGCACTGGGTCTCTCTGACTTAGCACTATTACCTGCGCCCAGACTCGACAGAGCTCGATCTGTCTGATGGACCTCCATCACCGGCAATGCCTGGTCTCGGGACATAATGACGGAAATCTCATTCGCAGCCATGACCTTGGAGCCGCCTTCATTCCTTCCAGACGTAATGCTGGAGGAACTCTCCACGTTACTTTGATGCTTGAGAGGACTGGTGACAAGCTCTGTTTCAGGCCAAGAGCAGAGAGCGCTGTGCGAGTCACTACTCGCCTTTCCGCCACTGTCAGCTGACAACGCAGCATCTTCCTTGCCATCGCCAAGGGAACCTTGATTAAAGCACCCCATTTCCTCATCGTCTCCTGCACAAGCAACTTCAAACTCATAGGACATTGGATTGACAGAAGTATCCATGTCTTCTCCGGGCTCACAAGACACATCGAAGCTGTAAGAGACCGGATCCAAGGAAGTATACTGCACCTCCTCTCCGCAGGCTACATCATACTCGTAGGTCATCTGATCCAGCGGCGTGTACTGGCTTCCTTCTCTCTCACAAGACAAATCAAACCTATACAATATCCCATCCACAGCAGTGCCACGAACTGTATTTAACGTGTGCATGTCCTGTTCATCTTGCATGTAGGTTGCCAACAACTCCTTACCTCCCACCTCTGACATGTTCAGATTTATTCCGTCCAAGATATTCTCCGGCAGACAAGTGGAGAAAGAACTTGATTGGCCACATTGGCTTGGGCCAGAAGTCAAGTTCTCGTTTAACATGGGGTGTGTTGGAGCGGGTCCAAGTTTGGTTCTCACAGGCTCTGGATCAGAGTGAATTTGCTCCTTGTGTCCAACGTGGACCTGTCGCTCTAATGGGCTCATTGGCTTATAGCTAGGGCAGTCCGAGTACTGGCTCTCAAATTCCACCCTGGGTCTTGAGCCTGGCGGAGTCCTCAGCAGTGCTGGGACACCCTCAAGGGACTGTTCACACTCTGGAAGACAGGTGGTTCCACCACGTGTCTCCCCCATGCCCCTTACGTGCAAACTGGCACCGCTCTCCCCTCCCGGATTACGTTGCAGAAGTCTAGCATTGATGGCTTGATCTCCGGACAGATTCAACACGTCATCGGGGCTGCAAAACCCCTTGTTGATGTTGGTCTGCAGCTCTTCGTCCCATTGTATTAATTCCTGATGACTGTTTTTCTCCATTGAACTGATGCAACAACTGTGCCCTCTTGCAAACTGTCTTATACTTTCAATGACCTTGACAGCTGGAAGAGAAGAGATTTATAATATCATTACTTCTATGTCCAATAATCACATGGTTTATTCACCAAATTCAATCCCATCAATGATTCTAATTAGATCATAATGCCATAAGACACAAGAACAGAATTAGGCCCATCGAGTCCGCTCTGCCATTTGATCACGGCTGATTTATTACCCTCTCAATTCCATTCTCCTGCCTTCTCCCCATAAATGTTTACACCCTTACTAATCAAGAACTTATCACCTCAGCTCTATATACCCAATGATTTGGCCTCCACAGCCATTTGTACAATGTATTCACCAGATTTACCACTCTCTGGCTAAAGAAATTCATTTTCATCTCTGTCTAAAGGGATGTCCTTCTACTCTGAGGCTGTGCTCCACTACGCAAAACATCCTCTCCAAGTCCACTCCATCTAGGTCTTTCAATATTTCATATTTCAATTAGATCTCTCCCCACACCCTGCCCCAATTTGTCTAAACCCCAGTGAGTACAGGCCCAGAGCCACCAAATGCTCCTCATACGCTAACCCTTTCATTCCTGGGATCATTCTCATGAACCTCCTCTGGACTCTCTCCAATGCCAGCACCATCCTTTCTTAGATAAAGGGCCCAAAAAAATCAACTAATTTGTGGACTACCGATGTATTGCCAGTCTTTACCAAGCTCCTAACTTGCATCCCCCACCCCCCAGCTCTACCTTGAAAACCGACAAGCTCCCCTCTTGAACAACAAACCCAAGATGGTGGAAGGACTCAGCAAACCAGGCAGCATTGATGGAAGGGAATAAAGAGTTGACATTCCAGGCCAAGACCCTTCATCAGGTCTGGAAAGAAAAGGGGTAGAAGCTGGAATAAGAAGGTGGGAGGAGAACAATCGGGGACACCTGTTATTGGTTTGCTTTAGCTTATTATTGTCATATACTGTGAAAAGTTTGACAGGGACAATTCTGACAAAGTTGGTGCTAGAGAGACAAAGCAACATTTTGCGGGCAGCAAAGAAAACTACTATTTTATTAAGTATACGTTTTCTGGACTACAATCACTGTAATCTGCAGCCTGTAATTTCCCTTTGGGAGTTGAGTTTTTAAACTGACTGTACGACCTGGCATTGCAGCATCCTGTATTAACCATTTGCTTTTTTATTGTTTGCACGATCTGTTCTTTTTTTTTTAACGACACTGGATTTTTGACAGTTTTTGTTGTGTCGGCTTTCTTTCGTGGATTCTTACTGTGTTTCTTTGCAAGAAGACGAACCTCAGGGTTTGTATAGGGTATACATACTTTGATAATTAATGTACTTTGAGCTTTGCTCCAGACAGATCCAGCCACATGCTATCACAATGACGTGGTAAAAAGAAAGCAGAATGCAAAATGTCGTGTTGTAGTTAGAGAGGAAGTGCAAGTGGGCAAATGAAGTGCAAAGCACATGAGGAGGTAAATTGGGAGATCAAGGCTTCACCTTTTAGTGCATGAGGTCTATTCAAGAGTCCGATCAGTGAGATAGAAGTGTCTTTAAGCCTTTGTATTTTATGCCCGTTGAGAGAGAGCGGAGAAATGGAAAAAGACCAGGCTGTAAAGTAGCCCTGGATTACGTTGGCTGCTTTTCTGAGTGCAGAATGGGAAGTTACGTTACATGATGGATTTGATTTATAAGTTTCTCTTAAACATTCTCAATGCGCTGCCAACAATTAGGCCATTAACATGAGCTTCCTGATTGGAAATATTTAACCCTATCTGCATCAGTTTGATATGTTCAGTAGCTTGGTGAGGAAAACTTCAACATGGGGTAAAAATGGAGAACAATAAAATCATTGTTTGTTGACTTTATGGGGGTCAGAGGTTATTCGGTGGGTCTTGTCCTCACATCAGTGCAAGGTGGCTGTGGGTTCAGCTCTCACTCCAGAGAGCTGAGTACGTGAGTTAGGTGTCATCTTTCAGATGTAAACTGAGGCCCAGTCCACCCTGACGTGCAGTTTAATGTTTTCAAGACACCATTTCAAAGAGGAGCAGTTCCTTGGCCCTGAAACCTGAGCCAATATTTATTCTTCAGCTCCTACCAAAGAGCATAGCTGTTCTTCGTCCCCCACCCTCCCCACAATAGATGGCGCGTGACCTACTGAGTTCCTCCACCATTTTGTGCGTGTTGTCCAAGATTTCTAGCATCTTGTGTCTTCCCCTTAGCACATCGCTGCCTGTGAGAGCTGTTGTATTCCTACATTACAACCTCGTGCTAGTGTAATTAATTTGCTTTGAAATGGATTGGGATATCCCGAGGAGTGAAAAACATCAGATAGGTGCAGCTTTATAGTTCTTTGGAACACGTCACTAATTGAGTTATATGTTGGAAAATATGAAGAGATTTGTAATTTATTTGTCAATTTCTTCTCTCTGCTCCCATAGATGGAAACTCCCTTCTCCCAATACCCATGGGTTCAATCATGGCCCATTTAAGGAGCTAGAGGAGGTTTATGAAAATGATCCCAGGGATGAAGAGGAGTGTTTAATGGCTCTGAGCCTGTACTTGCTGCCGTTTAGAAGAATGAGGGGCGTTCTCATTGAAACATACCTAATACTGAAAGGCCGAAATAGAGTGGATGTGGAGAGTGCGTTTCCAATAGTGAGGCGGTCTAGGACCAGAAGGCACAGTCTCAGAATAGAGAGATTTAGAACAGAGCCGAAGTGGAATTCCTTCAGCCACAGGGTGGTGGATCTGTGGAATTCATTGCCACAGAGAGCTGTGGAGGCCAAGTCATTGGGTATATTTAAAACGGAGGTTGGTAGGTTCTTGATTAGCAAGGGTGTCAAAGGTTACAGGAAGAAGGCAGGAGAACGAGGTTGAGTGGGAAAATCAGCAGACTCAATGAACCGAATGGCTTTACTCTGCACCTATGTCTGTCCAAACCTAATTAACCTTATCCATTCTCATATGGGTAACCTTTCTATTTTTGTGCTTCTTCTTTGCTTACAGTTGCTAGTCTGAAGCAATTGTCTAATTGTAAAATATTAAGGGATAAACCCTGTGAAATCTCTATTACCCAGCACAGACAAGAAGCAAACAACAGTATATCGGTGACCCAGATAATTGTTTCCTTTTTAGTACATTGGCTACATCAGCAACTCATAAGGACGGCTTCACCAACACCAGATTACCACGATAATCCTGACCTCATCCTCTTGAAATATTCCCCCGCCATTCACCCACACCTTGCGACTTAAAGTAAACTTTTCTTGACGCTGGAATGTGTGGCCACTCTTGCAGGCTGTCCCCAGCACACTCTCGGGTTTGTTGATCGTTAATGCAAATGACAGATTTCACTGTATATTCCAACGGGTACATTTCATCCAAGAGGTTGAACAAACTTGGTTGTTTTCTCTGCGGCAGCAGAGGCCGATGGGAGATCTGATACACGTTTACAAGAATTATGAGAGGCACAGACAGAGTAAACAGATTGTATCTTTTTCCCAGGGGTGAAATGTCTAATACCAGAGGGCATGCATTTAACGTGAGGGGGGTAATTTCAAAGTAGACGTGTGAGGGGCAAGTTTTTTTTTAAAAAAAAGAGAGTAGTGGATGCCTGGAAAGTGCTGCCTGGGGTGGTAATACAGGCAGATACATTTGGGACTTTTAATAGACATTGAGATAGACACAGAACTGTGAGAAGAATGGAAGGATATGGACATTGTGTATACAGAAGCGATTAGCTGAGTTGGTTATTAGATTACTAATTTAATTGGTTTGGCACATCATTGTGGGTCCAAGGAGCTGTTCTATGTTCTATGATAAATAATCGTGACTCTTATTGATGAAGAGTCTTTGACCTGAAGTGTTAACTTGTGTTTCATTCTCCGCAGATGCTGCCTGACCTGCTGAGTGTTTCCAGTGGTTTCTGTTTTTGCATTTTTTCCAGGATAAGTGTTTTATTCTAGTTTATGTATTTAGGGATAAGGTGCAGAACAGGCCCTTCCAGCCAAACGAGCTCACCACCCGCAGCCCACCTACTTAACCCTAACCTAATCACAGGACAATTTACAGCGACCAATAAACCTATTGACAGGGGTGTCTTTGGACTGTGGGAGGAAACTGGAACAACCGGAGGAAACCACGTTCTCGTGGGAAGAATGTATAAGCGTCATGACAGAGGATGTCTGTACATTCAGCGACTGAACTCTGAAATCTGACGCCCTGGGCTGTACTGCTACAGTACAGTGCGGCACCCTAAATGTTGACGAGCTATCATTAGAACCTCTCTTCTCTTTAACTGCTGCTGTTCAATCTGAGCATCAAGTTAACCCATTGACAGCTGGAGAGAGCCGCTTTCACTCCCCGATCTAGGAGCAGAGAGAAACATACCGCAAAATAAATTCCAAATCCCTTCATATCTTCCTAAATTAATTAGCACCTTCTATGCCGCTGGCTCCATTGGAACCAACCCACAAAGGAACACCATGCCTCATTAAACCCAACATTTTTACACCTTTGCTTAATTAACCTTTAACACTTATCTATAAATAGAGCACAGTGTGAGGCCCTGTGGGATATGATCTTCTTGCCAGATGTCAGACTGGCCATAACTCACTAATTTTACATTCCTCTCCTGCTCCTTTTCCATTGACAGACTTAGCTTGTGTCCGAGCCTGATTAGCAGCTACCAATCTGTCCAAGGGATAGTCCTGTCGCCGTATGTATTAATTCTGTTTTGATGCTCTTTTGAAGTGAAACTTCAGTTTATTGTCACATGCACGTGTATGCACAGGTGCAATGCAAAGCCCACTAGCTGCAGCGTCGCAGTCACACAGCACAGGAATCACAGAGCCAGAGAAATGCATTAAAGGTAAAAGGGGGAAGGTCTGTGGCAAGTTCTCTTACAGAGGTCTTGGCTTAACTTGGCATTGTGTTCTGTACAAACATTGTGATTGAAGGGCAAGAATCATCACTGATGGCTAGAAGTTACAGAGCCATAGAGAGGTACAGAAACAGGCTCTTCAGCCTATGGACCATCAACCGGCCATTTACACAAATCGCAAACTGATTTCTGTTTAAAAAAGTTTTATTTTAGAGATCCTGCATGGTGACAGGCCCTTCCGGCCTAACAACCAATGCCACCCCATTACACCCATGTGACCCATCTAACCTACCAACCCTCACGTCTTTGGGACGTGGGAGGAAACCGGAGCACCCGGAGGAGATCCACGCGGTCACGGGGAGAATTTACAAACATGAGTGGGAATTGAAACATGATATTGTTCAGACCAAGCATGAGAATGGGGAAGAAATGTGATCTAAGTGACTTTGACCATGGAATCCCTCAACCACATGCTCTTTAACCAAAGGTGAGAACTTCACTCACCCAATCACTGAAATGTTCCCACAACCTATGGACTCACTTTCAAGGACTCTTCATCTCACGTTCTCAATACTTATTGCTTATTTATTTATTATCACTATTTCTTGACTTTTTGCATTTGCACACCTTGCTGTCTTTTGCACACTAACTGAACACACAATTTGATTCTATTATGGTTATTACTCTATTATAGATTTTTTGAGTATGTCCACAAGAAAATGAATCTCAGGGTTGTATGTAGTGACATATAAATACTTTGATAACAAATTTACTTTTAATTTTGAACTTTCAATGATTATTGATGCCAGAGTGGTTTGAGTATCTGAAAAATTGTTGATCTCCTGGGATTTTTTAATTTCACAGACATGAGAAAATCTGCAGATGCTGGAAATCCAAAGCCACACACACACACACACACACACACACAGTGCTGGAGGAACTCAGCAGTTTAGGCAGCATCTAAGGAAAAGAGTCAACAGTTAATGTTTTGGCTTGAGACTCTTTGTCAGGTCTGGAAAAAAAAGCGGAGAAATCCGAGTAGGAAGGTGGGAGGAGGGGAGGAAGAAGTACAAGGAGGCAGGTGATAGGAGAAACTGGGAGAAAGGGAATAAGCCCTTTGAGCCATGCTGCCCAGCAATTCCCCAATGTAATCACAGGACCAATTAACCTACCAGTTGGTAGGTCTTTGGACTGTGGGAGGAAACCCACGTGGTGAGCTTTAAGAACTGCCCGTGTGTAGAGGTGTGTTGGAATCAGGTGTGGGAGGAGAGGAAGACAATGGGTAGAGGAAAGTGGAAAGAATGAAGTGGGATTTGTGTAGCCTCTGTATAAGTGGGATCTTGACAGCTGGTGTAAACTCAATGGCCTTGCTTCACCTCATCAGATCCAGTGGAAGCCTTTAAGCTTATGAAAGACGTTGATAGGGCAGATATGCTTATCTGGCAGAGCAGATATCGAGAGGGTAAAGTGATCGATAACTCACCTACTAAGAATTTCAGGAAGCTCTTTATTCACTCATTATAGAGTAGGAAGAACGTGGAAGTTTTAGAAAAGAAGTTCACATGAATACTCCCTAAATTAGAGAGCATGACTTTAAGTGAGCTAGGGCTTCTCTCTGGAGTGAAGCAAGGTGAGAGGCAACTTGCTGGAGATGTACAAGATGATTAGACTGAGAGCCAGCACCTTTTCCCAGGGAAGCAATGGTTAATACGGGAGAGCGTAATTTTAAGATGATTGGAGAAGAGTACCAGAGGATGGCAGAGGCAGTTGTTTTTACGTTGAGCTTGGTAAATGCATGGAACGGGGGTGGATGCTGATTCATTAGGGCATTTAACAGACCCTTTGATAGCCACATGGAAAAAAGAGAAATGGAGGGCTATATGGGA
Source organism: Hemitrygon akajei (assembly GCF_048418815.1). Classification (NCBI taxonomy): domain Eukaryota; kingdom Metazoa; phylum Chordata; class Chondrichthyes; order Myliobatiformes; family Dasyatidae; genus Hemitrygon; species Hemitrygon akajei. The sequence continues at coordinate 67,763,245 of NC_133139.1, read as the reverse complement.
GGGAAGGCCTAGATTGATATTGGAGTAGGTTATAAGGTCAATACGATATCAGGGGTGAAGGGTTTGTACTGTGCTGTAGAATTCTATGTTCTCCTGACTGGAGCTATTAGTACACAGAGTGCTTGAGGCAAATGTCATTAATATATTAAGGGAAAGCAAGATGCACGAGGGAATAGGGATGGAGGGAAATGTTGCTGGTGAGATAATGTAGGTATGTAGAGAGCAGAAACATTGACAAACACAATCTGCTTTGATGCTACACAATGCCGGTGGAGCTCAGCAGGTAAGGCAGCATCTATGGAGGGGAATAAAGAGTTGCTGTTTCAGGCTGTGACCCTTCCCCCTCAAGATTGGAAAGGAAGGGGAAGGAAGTGGGTAGAGAAAAGAATACAAGCTGGAAAGTGATGGGTGAAGCTGGGTGAGAGGGAAGGGAGGTAGGAAGGACTGCTATAATGCTGTTAGTTTCTACACAAACCTGACGACTGCTCAAACACACACTCGTTCCTACTCTGACTTTGCGGTTGGAGATTGGGTCAAGGGAACCTTCAGGTACACAAAAGATGACAAAGGAACTCAGCAGGTCAGGCAGCTTCTGCGGAGGGACACAGACCATCAATGCTTTGGGTCGAGACCCTTTACCTGGAACCTCTCTGTTGCCAACATTTAAATGACAATTTATAACCCATTCTAAAGCTGTTAAACTAAAAGGGAAGTCAAATTCAGAAGGACATCTTACAGGCTACTTTATCACATCAGAGTCCTGCTGCCTCACTGGATTCGTTCCCTACGTCGGGTGCTGGCTATAAACATTAGAGTGTAAAGTTAAAGGTAAAAGATTAGTTCTATTTGTCAAACGTACATTGAAACATACAGTGAAATGCATTGTTTGTGTCAAATCAAAGCGGTGAGGATTGCGCGAGGGAGAACACTTCCGATGCCAACACTGCGTGCCCGCAATTTACCAACCCTAACCGACGCCTGTGGGATGTGGGAGGAAACCGGAGCACCTGGAGGAATCCCGTGCGGTCACGGGGAGAACGCACAAACTCCTGACAGGACAGTGGTGGGATTGGCGGTAGACACCTGAATGAAAGAGAAATGGTGGTGGTTTAAGGAGCTCTGGTGTGAGGGGAAGGGGTAGGGTGACCTGCTTCCACCCCGTGGGACTCAGTGCCTCCTTTGGTCTTTGGAGTCTGGAAGAACGATGGGCTCTTGAACTGATTCGCATAACATTTTGGTGTCAGTCTCAGAATTTGCTCAATCTTGGTGGCAAGTAGTGATATCTATCGAACGGTACCAAATAGTACAGGCCTTTTGGCTCATGATATTGTGCTAACATTTTACTACTCCCACATAGCCCTTCATTTTCATTTCATTCACATGCCAATCTCAGAGTCTCTTAAGTGACTCTACCTTAAATATATACCTTATATATCTGCCTCTACCACCACCCCTGACAGTGCATTCCATACACCCACCACATTGTGTAATTAAAAAATAACTACCTCTCATCTCCTCTCTTATCAGATTCTTCTTCAGCCCTTTACCCCTTCCACCCATCACCTGCCAGCTTCTCACTTCAGCCCCTCTCCCCCGCCTGGCTTCACCTAGTGGCAGCTTGCATTCCTTCCCTCCCCTCCCCGCCCCCACTGGCTTCTCCCTCCTCCTTTTCCAGTCCTGATGAAGGGTCTCATCCTGAAACGTTGACTGTTTATTCCTCTCCATAGATGCTGTCTGACTGCTGAGTTGCTCCAGCATTTTGTGTGTCAGCTCTGGATTTCCGGCATCTGCAGAAGCTCTTGTGTTTCTGACACCCCCTCCCGCCCCCCATACTTTCCTCCAATCATCTTAAAATGATGCCCTCTCCTATTAGCCATTTCCGCCCTGATGCCATCAGTGTTGGGCCTGCACCCTCATGCGATCAGAGGCACAAGGGGTTCTGCAGATGTCGGAAATCCTGAGACCACACACAAACGCTGGATGAATCCAGCAAGCTGGGTGGCATCCACAGAGGGAAGTACTCACTTCACGTTTAATACATCACTGGCAGCCTTGGTGGCTCGTGTGCGAGTTTCTTTCTTAGTAACTGACTTGATCATGCAATAGCCACCGTCGGTCACACAGCAAAGTGACTGAGAGCTGGATGTTCAGAAAAGCTCTCCACACACATGGGCTTCAGCTGGTGCCAGAGTTGATGCTGAGATGTTTTCACTTGTGGGAGCTCCTTAAGTGAGGGAACATGGAGCCATTTAAAGCTATCCCGTTCTTGCAGACGATAGTTAATATCTGGAACTCTGTGCCGTGGAGGCAAGCTCATTGTAAGCATTTAAACTGCAGGTAGGTAACTTTGAAAAATTAGGTTATTGAGGTCCATGGGAATCTGATACAGAGAAGACCTGCAGTAATCAGCCATGATCAAACTGGATGGAATGGGCCGAAAGGCCTACTCCCGCTCCTATTTTCACCCTGGCTAAATGTTTGGCGCAGTGATAGCTGGCTTGTGGGGGTGTGATGATTCTCCGCAAGCCAACTGTCAGCAATACCTTCCAGCAAATAAACGTTGCTGCCTCCTGGGCTTTTCTGAAGTGAAGGAGGATGAGACACTTAGTGATAGAGGTTCACGAGCTGATAAGAGGCACAGATTAGAGTGGACAGCCAGTGCCTTTTCCCGGGGTGGCAATGGCCTATACGAGAGCACATATTTTCAAGGTGATTGCAAGAAAGTATAGGGGGGAGATGTCAGCAAAATTTGTGTTCTGTTTTTTTTTTACACAGAGTGGTGAATGCTCTGCCAGGCATGGTGGTAGAGGATGTTAGGCTGGTCTTGGAGTAGGTTAAAAGGTCGGCACAACATCGTGGACCAAAAGGATGGGACTGTGGGGTAGTGTTCTATATCCAATGCGTCTGAAACAGGCAGGTCTCTACTGCATCCCGATGTCGGAGCAGGATTAATGAGCCACCATCAGGTCATTAGACTCTACAGCAGCCTTTCCCTCCTCAGACTGGGTGAGATCAGAACTTGAGGTCACAGGTTTAGGGTGAAAGGTGAAATATTGACAGGGAACCTGAGGGGGATTTTCTTCATTCAGAGGGTGGTATGTGCGTGGAACAAGCTGCCAGCAGAAGTGGCAGCTGCAGGTTCAACTGTAACATTTAAGCAAGTTTTGGATTGGGGCATTGATAGGCAGGGTTCGAAGGGAAACGATCCAGGTGTAGATGGGACTAGGCATGGACTAGATGGGCCAAAGGGCCCGTGTAGGTGCTGTAATACACTATGATCAACTCATAGAGAGTCAAAGACTCCTATACTAGTCCTCCCCATGTTACAAACACTTGACTTATGTACAATCCGGACAAACGGGCGAGTGTTTGGGAGGGCAGTGGGTTGAATTTGCTGGCTGCTGCAAAACTGCAGGTAGCATCTGCTGTGTGGGAACTTGGCTCACAATGGTATCACTGCATTGTGCAGAGAAATCTGACTCAAGTTTAAATTAAATGCCCCAATTAACCACAGGATTCCCTTGGTTGGCTTGTGTTTTTATTTAGATATATTGCCAGGAGGCCAAATTCCTGACTCGTGGACAGTCCAGGACACAGACAGTTATCAGGAATAGCATCCTTTCGTAACCCAGGGCTGAACTGCAGCTCAGAAACAGGTCCTTTGGTAAACCAGCAAGAGTGTTTACACTAACTCTATGTTAATCCACTTTTTTCCAATTCTCCCCATGTTCTCATCAGCTTCCCCACCCCTCAAGACTCATCTGCACACCAGGAACTATACACACCAGCCAAGGGGGTTACGGTGCAAATGCTCCTCTTTACATCAACAGTGTTGGGGTAGAGAGCTTCAGGTTCCTCGGTGTGAACATTACCAGTAGCCTGTCCCAGTCCAATTACATTGATGTCACGTCCAGGGAAGCTCTGGTGAGACAGAAGCCCTAGGTTACTGGGGGATGGGACAGATAACGGGCCAGGTAGGGGAGGAGAGGGGTGAGGGTGAGTGACTGTGGCAGGTGGTCGTGGCTGACAGGTTGAGACAATGAGAAAACAGAGGCAACAGATAAAACTAGGTGTGAGTAGGGAGTTGGTGGGGAGGGTGAAGGGAGCCTGCCTGAGAAGACAAAAAAAGACAGAGAAAGGAAATAAATATTGTGCGAGGACGCAACTTAGTACATGATCAATACACCTGCACGCAGCTTCCAAAGTTAGTGAACAGCTGGGTACAAACAGGCCAGTAGGAACCAGAGCCACTTTCTGCCCAAGTGGTATCGGGCTGTTTGCCACATCTCCACATGGAACTTCTTCGCAACAAAAAAGTGAAAGCAAAGCGTGGATAATCAGAGTCTGATTAATACCACCCAGCAACTTTCGGTAAGCTCATCCAATTTTTACTTTCAACTGGCAAGAGATGCAAATGCTGGAATTCAGAGCCACACACTATGTGCTGGAGGAACTCAAAGTTCAGAGCAAGCTTATTACTGGAGTACGTGCAGGTCACCATAACACAGGCCGGAGATTCGTTTCCTTGCAGGAGTTTAATGAAATAAATACAGGAGAATTTGTGAAAGACTAGATTACAAAGATTGACAAACAACCAGTGTGCAAAAGAAAGCAAAATGTGCAAATCATAAATAAAAGTAAATAAATAATACTGAGTTGTATCTAGAGATCAGGTCAATGGGTGACAGAGGAATTTTCAACTTTTCGGGTCAAAACCCTGCCAGAGTCCCAATGCAGGGTTTCAACCTAGAACCTCGACAGGTCCTTCCTCCCCCGAGATGCTGCGTGGCTCGCTGATCTCCCCCAGATCATTTATTATTACTTCCACAAACTGAGGCAGTTCCACAGCAATCTCCCCCCCACCCCCGAATTATAATTTAAAAAACCCCTCGGTAGAATTGCTCGGGGAAGAGAAGAGAGAAATCTGACCTGTCACTCTGTCGTTGAGGAAGGGTAAGACTTTTCTGTGACAGACATCATGACTGCCAGTTTCGCAACTGATGGGGTCCTCCGTCAGTCCTCATCTCTGTTGAATCCCTCTGCGACAACATCCATAATGAGCTGATGCTGGTTATTGAAAGGTTACCCTTAAGAAGCACAGAATAGAGATAATATATTACCAGTCCTTGATGGTCTTTCTCCTAGTAACATCGTTCCTGGATTACTTCAGCCTCTTTTCTCTTGTCCTCACCTTAGCAACGTATCACTGCCCCAATCACTAGCCCCAGAGGGGAACGTCATAGCCACAGAGCAGTACGATAAAATGGACTCTTGATTTCACAATGTGCCTCACTGTGATCCTGCTCCTTATTGTCTACCAGCACTGCACTTGCTCTGTAGTTGCTGCACTTTATTCTGCATTGCTAACACAAGGGATTCTGCAGCTGCCACGCACATACAGTGAGGAACTCAGCAGGTCAGACAGCACCTACAGAGGGGAATAAAAAGACCGCCGAGATGCTTCAACAAGCCTGCAAGGGCAGGGCGGGGAGATGCCAGAATAAGGTGGTGGGGGCAGGGGAAGGAGCACAAGCACTCTGCACGATCATTTTACCTCAATGCATTGGATCTGTACGAACAGTGTGCAAGACAAGCTTTTCCCTGTACACGTGACAGTAATAAACCAGTTCCATCAGGCTTCTGAACCGGTGTGGATAACTTCACTCAGCTCAACTCTGAACTGATTCCACACCCTGCAGACTCACTCTCAAGGACTCTACAACTCATGTTCTCAGTATTGTTTCTTTATTGCACAAATTGTTCTCTTTCGCACATCGGTTGTTTGTCAGTCTTTACACATAATTTTTCACAAATTCTAATATTTCTTTATTTTCCTATAAGAGCCTGAAAGAAAATGAATCTCAGGGAAGAAAGTGACTTTGAGAGATGAGGAGGAATTTTTTTCACCAGAGAGTGGTGAACCTGTGGAATTCATTACCACAGACAGCGGTGGTGGCCAAATCCTTGGTTGTCTTTAAAGCAGAGGTTGATAGGTTCTTGATTAGTAAGGGCTTTAAAAGGTTACGGGGAGAAGGCAGGAGAATGGGGTTGAGAAGGATAATGAATCAGCTATGATGGAATAGCAGAGCGGACTTGATGGGACGAATGGCCTTATTACATGCTTTTGTGCATTATGGGCATCATCTCAAACCAGAAACGTCAAGGACGGTGGATGACAAAGAGGAAGTGTCCATCATCTACCCTTGGTCCCAGCAATCAGACTGAGTGGCTCATATTTCACATTAATCAGGCAGACTCTGACACGTCACACCTTCACTGAACTTTAACTGGTTTTTGCTACTAGTCTACTTGTGGTCTACGCCACATGATCTACACAACAGTGGAAAAAGACTACTGAGTATGCCCCGACAAAAAGCCCCTGCTTGAAAGTAGGAAATTGGTTACGGAGGAAAATAGAGCTGCCTTTGAAATTGAAAGTCAAATGCAAGTAAATTTATTATGAAAGTACCTATATGTCACCATATACTACCTTGACATTCATTTCTTACAGTCACCTATAGAAAAATAATGAAATACGATAGCATTTTGAAAACTGCAAATAAACAAAGATTGACAAACAACCAATGTGCAAAAGAAGACATTGTGCATTACATGGAACTATAAGTGTACTCTTCGCAATACTGAGAGATGAACTCAGTGTCCACTTTATCAGGTAAAACCTGCTCGTTAATGCAAATATATAATCAACCAATCATGTGGCAGCATCTCAATCCATGGTCAAGAGGTTCAGTTGTTGTTCAGACCAAACACCCGAATGGGGAAGAAACGTGATCCAAGTGTCTTTGACTGTAGAATGATTACTGGTGCCAGACAGGGAAAGGGAAGTTTGAGTAGCTTGAAAACTGCCGATCTCTGGGATTTTCACGCAGAACAGTCTCTAGAGTTTAGAGAGAATCGTGCGAGAAACAAGAAGTGTATCCAGTGAGCGGTAGTTCTGTGGGTGATAGTACCTTGTTAATGAGAGAGGGCAGAGGTTCAAAGCAACAGTAACTCAAATAACCACGTTACAACAGCGGTGTGCAGAAGAGCATCTCTGAACGCACAACATGTTGAACCTTGAAGTGGTTGGGCTACAGCAGCAGAAGACCACGAACATACTCTCAGCGGCCACTTTCTTTAAAGTACTTTATAAGTGATTCTGCAGACTGTAACATTGAAACAGTGAGAAGTTGGCCTCCCCTCCTCACTGTGGCAGGAGGGATATCATTCTTACCCTCGTTAGTGAGAGAGAGAGCCCATTGAGATGTTGGAGTTTCGGAATGAACAGTAGTCCTTGATGGACTATAGTTCATGGTCTTTGGGAGCTTGGAGAGTGGTGGGGGGGGGGGCCTGATGCTTTCTGCTGGGACAAGTGGAGGGAGGCTTGATGCTTTGCTTGTGCATGGGAGGGGAGGGGAGGTGATCTTTGGGGTTCTAATATTTTTCTGTTGTTAATTTTTTCCCCCTGCTTTGTGGATGTCTGTGAAGAGCAAGGATTTCAGATTGTATACTGTATCCATTCTCTGACATTAAGTTGAACCATTTGAACTGGGGATACATAATACAGTGGCCACTGACTGTATGTGCTTCTACTAGTTTAAAACAACTCTAGTTTGAATCTACTGCAATACTTGTAACAAATTTAAGCTATTGTAATTGTAAAATGAGCAAAATGGAGCTATCCTTGATACAGTATATGAAAATTACAATAATTCTGAAAGTCTTACAAATATTGATGTCTTTAAAAAATCAAAACCAGCTGCAAGGCTGAAATTTACCTTAGGAGTTGAAACATACATTTTGCATTATGTGGTGGAACTGTGCAGTCTTTACAGAGCAGTGCATTATCCAAACTGTCTTGAGCAATGTCACAGGAGACCTGCCAGCACAACATACAGAAATAGTATAGTTTCACATTATATACAAAAATAGCACAGTTTCACACAATGTAATAACAGAGTACTGTCCTTTATTTAATCCTCTCTTTGCTCTCCTGTTTGAGGTAATGATGCATGGGTGACCAGCGCTGAGCAGTAAAAACCGCAATCAAACCAAAACCTGCCCTTCGCCCATCAGTGACATAAGCACAATTTTCACACTCAGTGTGATTAAGAATGGGAGCTCTGCCCTATTGCCCTGGCTGGATCAGGGCTGTTAAAGACCAATTGTATTGTTTCAAACACCAGCCAGTACCTCAATACAATATTAAAATAGCATGCTATTTCCTTTACATCATTCAGAAACAATGCTTCACTCTCTTATTCATTTAATAGACATGCACAGTATTTCAAAGTACAACAGCTGCATAATGACATTCTAGGGGACTAACAATTCCCTTATTGTACAGGTGACACAACATAGACATTTAAAGAAAAATGGTATTTGATCAATTTAATTTAAACACAAGACAACTGATCATAATCAAATAATTCAGATGGTTGCAACTTCAGGGTTTGTCCACGCAGGGGACAGCAACGAGACAATGCAACGAGAATCCACCTTTACGTGTCACGGCTCATTCACACATTTAGCTCTGAGACAGCGCTTAGCTGTGAATCCAACCCCTCCCTCGCAACAGATCACAATAGACACCTTGCCCTTGGAAGACACAATAACACCATCCATAGTCTGGGTGGGGAACATTTCTTTAAGAGGTCCACTTTACAACAGTCACTGTACCAAGACTCACAGTTCAGCAACTACAATAAAGACACACTCTTCAATCTTCAATTCTCCAAAATTAATTTCTATGCACCTGAAACTTTACAGCCAAGAAATATAAGTGCAGCTCAGTGCAATGTCACTGTACAATGAAAAGCACTTCCATGCCAATATGCACTTTTTCATTCAAGACAATCAAATCCCACTTTTGTTTTGCAATGGGATAAACCACATACAGGGCTTTGGAGGAAGATGGGTTTTTGCACCTGAAATCCCTCAGGCTGCACTCTCTCCTTGTTGGGTCCCTGCACTCAGAGCCTGCTGAATGTTGCTGGAAACTGCAGACCCTGCTACAATCTCAGTGCTGCTCCATTGCAATCCCAGCCAAGTGGCATCCATTACTGGCTGGGAAATCCCAGGCTCAGCCCCAACGCGCTGGGGCGGACGTACCGCCCACCGACGCGTCCTATTGGGCGCGCGGCCGTCCGTCGGATCAGGAGCCCGCCTCTCCACCCCGTCCATTGGCCGGTAGCCCGAGAGTGGCCGGGGTCCCAAGGGGAGGACCACCGGCTGGGATTGGCCGGGCTGGCTGCCAGTCACGCGTCCGGGCCCTGTGTTTCCGTTCTGCACGGAATGACAGCGATGGTGGCAGGGGTGCAGGAGGGGAGGGTCACAAATTCAGAGAACAGTGCGACCTTAGAATGGGGTGCACGGTGCGGGAGGGGACGTGGTTTCACATAGTGGGGTGTATTGGGGGAACCATACAGATGAAGGGACAGGATGCAATACAGTATAGGGTACACAGGAGGGAATCACAATGTTAGATACCCAAGGGGGGAACCAACGTGGGTGCAAAAAGTGAGGTGCACAAAGAGGGGGCAATAAAGTGAGGTGCATAAGGGGGCACAATGTAGGGTGTAGAAGGGAAGATCACAAAGCAAGATGGGTAAACAAAGTAGGGTGCAAGGTTGGGGTGTAAGGCTGGAGAGGCTCGAGAATCACTAAGGCAGGAGTTTGGGGTCAGGGTGAAGGATTTAGGGTGTGGCGTGTACAGCGGAGTTTGAGTGAGATCAAAGATTTCGATTTGGTAGCTGAGGCTTGGGTTATGGAGTTGGTGAGGTGAGTCTAGAAGGGTTGGGGATGAAGAGGGTGTGGGAGACAGGTGATGGGAGAGACTGGGGTGGTTTGTGATATTTCTAATGACATTTTTCTTCAGTGAAAAGCCATCCTAGCCAACCAGTCTCCATCCCCGGCACTGTCGGTCATACTCTCACCTTCCCATTGCCTGTTCCTGTAATGAGATGTCCAGCACAGTGTACAGGACTTTGGTAGTGGTTTGATGTTATACAGAAATTTGTATTTGTGCCACCAGGTATGATGCAGGAACAAACTCAATATCAACCTGCATTTACAGCTCTCCTCACAGACTGGAATTGGGAGTCAAGTCGACTTGAGTTCATCGTCACATGCACAAGCATGGTGAGGTACAGCTACAATGAAAGACAATGCTTGCAGCAACATTACCAGCATGTAGATTCACACAAAACATAGGATATAAATTACTCGGGATTGTGAAGGGAAAAAAACAAAAAAAAAACCAAGACATTAGTGTAAGCAATAGCGCATTCAGGGACAACACCATGGAAGTGCAAAAGGTGGGCTGGAGTTTTTCTGAGGCAGAATTAAGTTTGTGAAGGTCACTTCAAGAAAGTAGCTGTTCCTGAGCCTGGTGGCAGCTGTGAGAGGAGGTCCTGACCCGGATAGTGGGGATCTTCGAGGAGAGAAGCTACTTTCCTGAGGCAGTGCCTCATGTCTGTGCTTTCAGTTGTGGGAGGGCTGTCCAAATCTTGGTGGAAGTGGTGGGATGTGGAGGGAAGTATGGAAAAGTGGGAACTAAGGAGATGAAGTTACTGATGGTGGAACTTAAAGAGGTGAGAGAGGATGAGATTGCTTACTCCTCTGCCACACTTACGTCCTCTCACTTCATGTCCATCCCTTAGAACAGTACAACACAGGAATGAGCCATTTGGCCCACATTGTTGTGCTGACCCAGCTAAAAAGCAAATCGAAAACACCCAACTACTAATCCCTCATACCTACACCATATCCACATCCCTCCCTCTTGCTCACATCCATGTGTCTATCCAAACATCTCTTAAAAGCCTCTAATGTATTTGCCTCTACCACCTTACCAGGCACCCACCACTCCCTGAGTAAAAAAAATTCCACCTCACATCCCCCTTGACCCTATCCCCTCGCACATTCAATGCATGCTCTCTGGTGTTAGACATATCAACCCTGGGAAACAGATACTCTCTGTCCACTCTATCTATGTCAATCATAATCTTGTAAACCTCTATCAGATCTCCACTCAGCCTCAGGCAGTCCAGAGAAAACAATAGGTTTATCCAGCCTCTCGTGACATCATATGCCCTCTAAGCCAGAGTTCATCGTGATAAACTTTTTCTGCACCCTCTCCAAAGCCTAAACACCCTTCCTATAGTGAGGTGACCAGAACTGGATGCAATACTCTGGATGTGGCCTCACCAGAGTTTTATAAAGTTTTAACATAACCTCCTGACCTTTGAATTCAATGCTTCGACTAATAAAAGTAAGCATTCCATAAGCTTTCTTAACCACCTTGTCGACCTGTGCAGCTACTGCCAACTAGATATGAACTTGGATCTCAAGATCTCTCTGCTCAGCAACACTGTCAAAGTCCTTGCCCTTTATAGTGCACTGTCTCCTTGCATTTGCCCTCCTAAGGTGCAACTCCTCACATTTATTTGGGTTAAACTCCATCTGCCATTTCTTAGCCCATATCTGCAACTGATCTATATTGTGCTGTATTATTTGCCAGTCTTCTATAATATCCAGAGCTCCACCAATCCTGGTATCCTCCACAAATTTACTAACCCACTCGTTTACATTTTCATCCAAGTCATTTATATACATCACAAACAGCAGAGGTCCCAGCACAGATCCCTGTGGAACTCCAGTAATTACAGATCTCCAGCTCAAATAAATCCCTTCAGCCACTACTCTGTCTTCTATGTGCAAGTCAGTCCTGAATCCAAATCACCTATTTGAATCCTTGGTGTCCACATTTCCGAGGATCTCACCTGGTCCCTGAACTCCTCCATCCTAAGCAAAAAGGTGCAACAGCACCTTTATTTCTTGCGGAGCATCAAGAAAGCTCACCTCTGCCCCAGGATACTGATGGACTTTTACCGCTGTACCATTGAGAGCATGCTCACCAGCTGCATCTCAGTGTGGTATGGCAATGATCCCGTATCGGACCGTAAAGCACTCCAGCACGTGGTGAAAACTGCCCAGTGGACTATCGGCACCCAATTGCCCACCAATAAGAACACCTAACATAAACGCTGCCTGGGCAGGGCGAAAAGCATTATCAAAGATGCATCTCACCCTAACTATGGACTTTTTACTCTCCTCCCATCCGGTAGGCGCTACAGGAGCCTCCGCTCCCGCACCAGCAGGCATAGGAAGAGCTTCTTCCCTGAGGCTGTGACCCTGCTGAACCTCACGGCACAACGCTGAGCAGTATTGCACCCATATTGTACTGTCTCAGTACTTTTATATTTGTTGCTGTAACACTTTTTATTTGCAGTTATTTTGTAAATAACACTATTCTTTGCATTTCTGGTTAGATGCTAACTGCATTTCATTGGCTTTGTATCTGTACTCGGCACAATGACAATAAAGTTGAATCTAATCTAATCTATTTGTCGCAGATTCCATGCATTTTCTGGATTAGCCTCTAGTGAGGAACTTTGTCAAACGCCTTACTAAAATCCATGTAGACACCATCCACTGCCCTACCCCTCATCAATCTCTCTCATCACCTTATCAAACAACTCAATCAAGTTGGTTAGGTACGATCTGCCACACACAGAGCCATACTAGCTCTCCCTAATTAGGCCATGGGTTTCCAAATTCTCATATACCTATCACTAAGAATTTTCTCCAGCAATTTTCCTACAACTGACATGAGACTCATCACCTATAGCTCCCTTGTTTCCTTCTTAAATAGAGGTACAACATTAGCCACTTGCCAGTCTTCTGGAACCTCGCCTGTGACTAGACTGGACATGGAGATACTGGTCAAGGGCCCAGTAATCTCATCTCCTGCCTCTTTCAATAACCTGGGGTAAATCCCATCAGGCCCTGGGGACTTATCCACCATAATACTCATTAGGAGGTCCAACACTTACTCCTCCTTACTCTAAATGCCCTGAAGTATTTATACACTCTGCACTGATGTCCTGGTCCTCCATATCCTTTTCCTTGGTAAATACTGAAGCAAAGTACTTATTAACTACCTCACTCACATTCTCTGCATTCATGCAAATGTTCCCCCCTTTATCCTTGAGTGGTCCCACCTTCTCCCTAGTTATCCTTTTACTCTTGATGCCTTGGGATTCACCTTAATCCTTCTTGCCAAGGACTGTTCCTGGTCCCTCCTGGCTTTCCTGATTCCCTTCTTTAGTTCTTTTCTGGATTCTTCATACTCCTCATGTGCTTTGTTTGATCCTAACTTCTGAAGCTTTACATACACTTCCTTTTTCTTCTTGACTAAATTCATCACCTCTCTTGGAAATCCAAGGTTCTCTTGTCTTTCCATCCCTGTCCTTCCTTCTAACAGGAACATAACTTTCCTGTACTTTGTGCAATCGATCTTTAAACACACTTCACATGTCTGATGTGGACTTACCATAAAAATTTATGCTTCTTAGTTCCTGCCTGATGCCCTCGCAATTTGCCCTACTCCAATTTAAAACTCTCACGAAGACCATACCTATCCTTATCTATATCTATCCTGAAAGTTAGGAGTAGTGGTCACTGTACCCTAACTGTTCATCCACTGAAAGGTCAGTCACCTGGCCAGGCTCATTATCCAACACCAGGTCCACTATGGCCCCTCTTCTTGTTGGACGTCTACTTATTGATTTAAGAAACCTTCCTGGATACACTCTGAGCTTCTTACACTAAGAAGGTCCCAGTTTATATTAGGGAAGCTGAAATTCCCCAGAGGACAACAACACGTTATTTTTACAAATTTCCTTAATCTGATTACATATCCGTTCATCAATGTCCTGGTAACTATTAGGGGGTCTGCAGTACAAATCCATCAGTGTGATTGCACCCTTCCTATTCCCGAGTTCCACCCAAATGGACTCAGTGTCTGACCCCTCCACCATGTCTCCCCTCAGTGCAGTTGTGATATTGTCTCTGATTAGTGGTGCAACTCCCCCACCACCTCCTTTACCTCCTCCTCTAACATTTCTAAAACTTCGAAAACTTTCTGCAGCCTGCTGACATACATCTTCCTTGAAAGCAGTGGACAACACCCCTCCCCATCCTCTCCCTTCCCTCATAGACTCTGCAAAGCCTAATTCCTTAATCTTAGTACAATGGCATCAAACTAAATGTGTGAAATTCACTTTGGTTAGATATTCTAAAACAACATTCCAGTTCGATCAGGGTGTCCTGCCAATCCTGCTCAAAGTTCAAAGTACGTACATGTCACCATGTTCTACCCTGAGATCCATTTTCTTGCGGGCATTCACAGTAGAACAAAGAAGTACAATGGAATCAATGAAAACTACGCACAAACAGACTGACACGCAACCAATGTGTAAAAGACAGGCCGTGCAAATACAAAAAAATAAGTAAATCAGTAATACAGAGAACATGAGTGGAAAGCGAGGTGTCTGTTGTTTGTGTTCTCCGATCAGTTCAGTGCTGAGGTAGGTGAAGTTATCCACTCTGTTCAGGAGTCTGATGGTTGAAGGATAATAACTGTTACTAAACTTGGTGGTACAAAACTAAGGCTCCTGTACCTCCTGTCAAGTGGCAGCAGCGAGAAGGGAGCATGGTCTGGATAGTGAGAGGACCTCGATGATGGACGCTGCTTTCTGGTGGTGGTGCTCCATGTAGATGAGCTCAGTGGTGGGAAGGGATTTGCCTGTGACGGCCTGGGCTGTACCCACCACATTTTGTATGCTTGGGCATTGGTGTTTCCATACCAGGCTGTGATGCCACCAGTCAGGATACTCTCCACTGTGCATCGACAAAAGTTTGTCAGAGTTTTAGATAACATGCCGAATCTGCGCAAACTTCTAAGAGAGTAGAGAAGTTGTGCAATTTTGGCATGTCATCTAAAATTCTATAGGTGCTCAGTATTTCATCCAGACCAACATGACAATGCAGGTCCTCTGTTTGTAATTAATATTTTACAATCACATTATTTAGATTATTATATCTGCAGCAGTGTTAAACTGGGGCTTGGTTGCTCTTGAAGCTTAAACCCTCCACCAGTGACGTCCAAGTGTAAGGATGTTGAGTTGTGGTGGTTGCTGCGTGGATCGGACTTGCTGCACGATTAAAGGGGAGTTTTATTTGTAACATGTACAGTACATTGAAACATACAGTGAAAGGCAGTGTTTTGCTGTCTGGGGATTGTGCTGGGGGCAGTCCACAAGCACCGCCAAGCTTCCAGCATCAACATAGCATGCCCACAACCTACTAACTCCGTGTCTGTGGAATGTGCGAGTAAACTGGAAAATCCAGAGGAAACCAACATGGTCACAGGGAGAATGTACAAACTCCTCACAGACCGCGGCAGGAATTGAAACCCGATCACTACTAACTAGCGCTGGAAAGCGTAATGCTAACTGCTACGCTTCTGTGCTGTGACAACACATTACAAGTATAGACTTGGATGAGTTGCTTGTATGCAGATAATAGAGAAATCATTCTGTGGTGCACCACATACATTATTTCCAGCATGTGGCTCGCAGATTCAGTGGAATGTGGTGGAGATGTATTACCTTCTTTAATTCCAACATCACCAGCATCGTTTAGGCAATTTCCTCCCAATTTTATGCCTTCAATATGGTGCTGTTGCTGCTTTGTCGCTCAGTACGTTCTGTTTTGTTGTGTTCTGTGTTCTGCCGAGCGCTGTGGACGTGCTATATCGGCGCTGGAATGTGTGGTGAAACTTGTGGGCTGCTCCCAGCACACCCTTAGTTGTTAACACAAACAATGCATTTCACTGTAGTTTCCAATGTACAGTGACATGCAAAAGTTTGGGCACCCCAGTCAAAATTTCTGTTACTGTGAATAGCTAAACGAGTAAAAGATGACCTGATTTCCAAAAGGCATAAAGTTAAAGATGACACATTTCTTTAATATTTTAAGCAAGATTACTTTTTTATTTCCATCTTTTACAGTTTCAAATTAACAAAAAAGGAAAAGGGCCCGAAGCAAAAGTTTGGGCACCTTGCATCATCAGTACTTAGTGGGCAAGTATCACAGCTTGTAAATGCTTTCTGTAGCCCGTTAAATTCTTGTTTGGGGGATTTTTGCCCATTCTTCCTTGCAAAAGGCTTCTAGTTCTGTGAGATTCTTGGGCTGTCTTGCATGCACTGCTCTTTTGAGGTCTATCCACAGATTTTCGATGACATTTAGGTCGGGGGACTGTGAGGGCCATGGCAAAACCTTCAGCTTGCACCTCTTGAGGTAGTCCATTGTGGATTTTGAGGTGTGTTTAGGATCATTATCCTGTTGTAGAAGCCATCCTCTTTTCATCTTCAGCTCTTTTACAGACGGTGTGATGTTTGCTTCCAGAATTTGCTGGTATTTAATTGAATTCATTCTTCCCTCTTCCAGTGAAATGTTCCCCGTGCCACTGGCTGCATCACAAGCCTAAAGCATGACCGATCCACTCCCGTGCTTAACAGTTGGAGGGGTGTTCTTTTCATTTAAATTCTGCACCCTTTTTTCTCCAAACATACCCTTGCTTATTGCGGCCAAAAAGTTCTATTTTAAATTCATCAGTCCACAGGACTGGTTTCCAAAATGCATCAGGCTTGTTTAGATGTTCCTTTGCAAACTTCTGAAGCTGAATTTTGTGGTGAGGACACAGGAAAGGTTTTCTTCTGATGACTCTTCCATAGAGGTCATATCTGTGCGGGTGTCACTGCTCAGTAGAACAGTGCACCACCGCTCTAGAGTCTGCTAAATCTTCCTGCAGGTCTTTTGCAGTGAAACGGGCGTTTTGATTTGCCTTTCTAGCAATCCTATGAGCAGTTCTCTCAGAAAGTTTTCTTGGTCTTCCAGACCTCAACTTGACCTCCACCATTCCTGTTAACTGCCATTTCTTAATTACATTATGAACTGAGGAAACGGCTACCTGAAAACGCTTTGTTATCTTCTTATAGCCTTCTCCTGCTTTGTGGGCATCATTTATTTTAATTTTCAGAGTGCTAGGCAGCTGCTTAGAGGAGCCCATGGCTGCTGATTGTTGGGACAAGGTTTGAGGCGTCAGGGTATTTATAAAGCTTTGAAATTTGCATCACCTGGCCTTTTCTAACAATGACTGTGAACAAGCCCTAGCCCTAACAAGCTAATTAAGGTCTGAGACCTTGGTAAAAGTTATTTGAGAGCTCAAATCTCTTGGGGTGCCCAAACTTTTGCATGGTGCTCCTTTCCTATTTTTTCATTCTAAAATTGCTCAAAACAAAAATAATACACTAATCTTGCTTAAAATGTTGAAAAGAATGTTTCATCTTTAACTTTATGACTTTTGGAGATCGGTTCATCTTCTACTCACTTAACTATTCACAGTAACAGAAATTTTGATCGGGGTGCCCAAACTTTTGCATGCCACTGTACATGTGATAAATAAATCCAATTCTCAACCTGAAGTTGTAACTTGGTCTCTCTCTCTCTCTCTCCACACATACTGCCTGACCTGCTGAGTTCTTCCCCATAATTTTCCATGTTCTGTTTGAGTTGGACCGTTTGAGCCTAGGGTTATTAAGGTTGGTTTGACATATCACAGAAGTTTTCGTCACTTGATATCATGCCTTTACCTACCCTATCCAGTGAAAGATTTCTCTTCAAAACGTCAGCAATTTATTTTTTTGATGCCACCATGACTCCTGGGGTTTGGTAGCTGAGGCAGTGTCTGAGAGATTACCTTTCAATTCCTAGAGAATCCAAGATAATCCTGGATGGGTGGAAACCCGATCTAATCTTCTGTGCCAATCATACTGCTATCTTCCCCTGGACGTCAAACTAACCTTGAAGGAAAATTTACTTTGGATAAGCATATCTGTGGCAATACAGTTTACAGTCCTTAACCCTGAATATACACTCAGTGGCCACTTTATTAGGTACAGGGGTACCCCTGTACCTAATAAAGTGGCCACTGAGTGTATTTTCGTGGTCTTCTGCTTTTGTAGCCTATCCACTTCAAGGTTTGACGTTTTGTGTGCTTAGCAATGCTGTTCTACACATCAGTGTTGTCACACGTGATTATTTGAGTTACTGTTGCCTTCCTGTCAGCTTGAACCAGTTTGACTACTCTCCTCTGACTCTCTCATTAACAAAGCGATTTCATTCACAGAATTGTTGTGCACTGGATGCTTTTTGTTTTTCACACCATTCTCTGTAAACTCTATAGACTGCTGTGCGTGAAAATCCCAGGAATGTAGTAGCAAAAACGAATCCAAGAATCAAAATAATTGCCACTAACCTGCGACTGGCACAGGATTGTTATACTTGCATGACAGACCCTCAGCTCCAGTGAAACGATTCTTCCAAAGAGATGAATTTCTTATATCGATCTTTTATTAGCAATTAACAAACATTCAATTACGAAGCGGTATTAAGTATTATCTCAGTGATATCGAGTGATCAGTAACAATATGACCTCCACCGGTCACAAGCCACAAGCTGCTACAAAATAAGTGAGAATTATTTCCTTTGCTTTTACCACACCCCCACTAGTGTGACTATAATAATCATCATAAATACGTAACAGAACACACGGCTCCTACAAGCAGTTTCTTAAATACTCAAAGCACCCCATTTGACAGAACATTCTTCCATGGTCAGAAACACTTAGATCACATTTCTTCCCCATTCTGATGTTTGGTTTGAACAACAAATGAATCTTTTGACCGTGTTTGCACTGAGTTGCTGCCACATGATTGGCTGGTTAAATAGTTGCATTAACAAACAGGTGTACAGGTGGCCATAAGTGTATTTGCCTGTGATGCAGCTGTAAGTTTTTCCTTGTACTTGTGCACATGACTCTAGACTTGATTTTAAGAGACCAGCTGGGCCATTAAGCCTGACACATACACCCGCCCCCCCCCCCACACACACACACACACTTACTCTCAGGACAATTCACTAAGTTACCCCCAGACTCACCACTCCTATGCTCTGGAAGAGGCAAAAAAACCCCACAAAGACCAACCCCCCCGCCCCAATCAAATAAGTCGAAAAACTATTCTAGAAAATGTTTCTTCACACTTTCAGGATGCAATGATGCAATTTCCACCCTAGGCAAGAGCACATCGAACTAATGCTTATCATACCCTCTCAAAACATGGAAAAATTCATCAAGGCCACTTCCCACAGTAGCAATTTCACTACTTCAACAGGTTAGGAACTACAAAGAATTTGAAGGTACTGACAATTATCTGGAACATTACAATGAAAATGAAGGTTTGGAGGATGTAATTGTCTAAAGCATATATGTCAAACTCAGGGCCCGTGGTGGAATTATCTTTGGCCCGCGAGATAATATCTAATTACTATTAAAGCTGGCCCCAGTAATCGAAGCGCCTATGGCGTATGATATGGCTAATGCTGAGTTTATTCAGGTACCAGGTTTTCAGGGTTTTTAGTGTTTATTCGGCAGTCTTGCTCGGCAGTCTTCTTCATAAGAAACGGAATTTGTAAAGTGAAACACTTTGTAGTTATAGCAGAGACTGAGACACATGAGAGCAGGCTGAAAAAATGGAGGCAACGAAAGCTGCGTTTGCACGCGTCCAACTGATCCGGCCCGCATGAAGCTGCATTTTGCTCAATCCGGCCCGTGACCTAAAATGAGTTTGACACCCCTGGTCTAAAGCATTGTATGAAGGTAGTCCCTTATCTGCTCTATGTGTCTGTGCTGATTTTGTTCATTTAAAGTTAAACAAAGGTCACAGCAGTGTACACTGGACAAATTCCTCTGTCGATAACTATTAGGAAACAACAGTTTTATAGTACGTAGTAGTATAGGTTGTGTTCTAATTTGTTCTGTATTTCATTTAAACATGCAATTTGTTGCAGTTAAATGGTAGTTTGTCTTATTTTTAATAGCTTTTTAACTATCCCCATGAAAATTTAGCTAATTGGGGCAGTTGCTTAATTGGGCCAAAATATATTGGACCCAATGTGCTCCAAATTAACTGGAATCCACTGCATTAGCAACTTGCTGTGATATGTTGGTCAGGGCGTGACTTGCAACAAAAAACAACATTCAACACTTTTAAAGATTAAAGTATTATAGAAAAACAAAGTTAGAGGTTAAAGTACGGATGTGAAATAAAATGTGCATAAATACCAGCATATTTTTTCAATGAAAGTAGCATTCATTATAAAAAGTGGTATAAAGTGTTAACAGTGCAGTGCAGTGACCAGGGTAATAGATAAGAGGGAGTGGGTGGGTAACTAGATTGGTTAATTAGATTAACTATCTTGGGGAAAAAACTTTTAAGATGGTGTGGTTTTTGTTTTAATAGTCCTGTAGAACTTTCCAGAAGGTAATATTTGGAAAAGGCAGTTTGCAGGGTGGGTAGTGATATTTCCTGCCCAATTCTTTGTCCTGGACACATACAGGTCCTGCAGTGATGGTAGACTGCAGCTTATATCAATTACTTCAAAATGCTGGAGGAACTCAGCAGGCCTGGCAGCATCTATGGAAAAGAGTAAACAGTCGATGTTTCGCCGAGTCAACGTCAACTGTTTACTCTTTTCCACAGATGCTGCCTGGCCCGCTGAGTTCCTCCAGCATTTTGTGTGTGTTGCTTTGGATTTCCAGCATCCGCAGATCTTTTGGTGTTTGTCAATGACTCCAGTCAAAGTTTTAGAGGAGTATTTGGCCAACGCAGGTCAAATGGCTCCATTGCATGGGTAATACACACAAAAAAACCAGGAGGAACTCAGCAGGTCAGGCAGCTTTTATGGAGGGAAATGAAGGTTTGACATTTTGGGCCGAGACCCTTCATTAGGACTGGAAAGGAAGAGGGCAGAAGACAGAATTAAAAGGTAGGGGAGGGGAAGGACCACAAGCTGGCAGGTGATAGGTGAGTCCAAGTGAGAGGGGACAGGTAGGTGGGTGGGACAGGGGTGAATGATATGATAGGTGGAAAAGGTAAAGCGCTGAGGAAGGAATCTGATTGGAGAGGACAGTTGACCATGGAATGAGGGGAAGGAGGTGGAGAACCTGAGACAGAAGATGAGCATGTTATCAGGATAGGGTAGTAGGAGAGAAGGGTTGTGAATGCTACAGGAATAATGGAAAACAAGCTGGGGGTGGGGGAGGAAAACAGAGGGGAGTGGTTAGCAGAAGTTAGAGAAATCGAAGTTGATGCTATCAAATAGGAGACTACCAGGATGGAATGAGGTGTTGCTCCTTCAGCCTGCATCTGGCTTCAACATGGCAGTAGAGGAGGCTGTGGACAAGCATGCCAGTGTGGAATTGAAATGGGTGAACACTCGGAGAACCTGCTGCGACAGATGGAGTGAAGGTGCTCACTGAACGATCCCTCAATCTGTGTCTGATCTTACCGATGTAGTGGAGGCCACAGCAGGAACACCGGATACAGTAGTTGACCCCAACAGACCTATAGGTGAAGTGCTGCCTCACCAGGAAGGACTGTTTAGGGCCCTGATAGGTGATGAGGGAGGAGGTGTCTCCATTGAATAGGAATATTGCATCTATGCATTCTGTGTTCTACATTCTACCGTTCACTGGTTGTAGTGCGCCTTGGAAAATCTTGAAGGATCCTGTATAAGTACATCTTTTCTTATTGTACATATCCATCACCATGAATGGAAATATATCATGACTGGTTCTCAGTTTCATTTCCCTAGGTAGGAAATCTTCTCACGGATAACTTGGCACTTCCTCTGAGCCCCCAGCTCCTTACTCATGATTAGGATGATGGCTGATCCTATCGGATTGATAAACCCCTTTTATTACCCTAACCCTCACTCTAATCATAAACCTAACCCTCACCCTAATCAAAACCCTTACCCTAATCATAAACCCTTACCCTAATCAGAAACCCTCACTCTAATCAGAATCCTAACCTTTGCCCTAATCAAAACCCTCACCCTCACCCTAATCAAAACCCTTACCCTAATCAGAAACCCTTACCCTAATCAGAAACCCTCACTCTAATCAGAAACCTAACCTTTGCCCTAATCAAAACCCTCACCCTAATCAGAAACCTAACCCTCACCCTAATTATAAACCCTTACCCTAATCAGAAACCCTCACCTTAATCAGAAACCCTCACTCTAATCAGAAACCCTCACTCTAATCAGAAACCTAGCCCTCACCCTAATCCTAGTGCAAACAATTGGACAGTTTTCAAATAGCCAAATTTATTCATGCTAAATTTGTCCTGGAGATGTTGGAACTAAGCCCAGAAATTTAATATGTTATCTTCTCAATTAGCATTAATAACCACCCACAAAGATCCCAGACTGCTATTAAACAACTGCGGAGATGACTTAAAATGCTCAAAAATAAATTCCCATACACCAAAATCTGGGATACCCAAAATCAACTTTAGTATTGCACTCCCACTGACAGAAAGAACATCTCCCAGGAAACTAAATGAATATGTAAAAACCCTTAACTGTTTACCCACAATGACTGCAGAGACTTTAGAGTAGGTGTAACCAAGTCCATTGGATGGAGAGCAGCACCCACACAACTCAGCAAGTCAGGCAGTATCTGTGGAGGGGAATAAGCAGTCAACATTTCGGGCCAAGACCCTTCAGCAGGACTGGAAAAGAAGCCGGAAGAGGAATGTGTCTGGGGTGGGGTGGGGTGGGGGGGAAGGAGTATAAGCTAGCAGTTGATAGGTGAGACCAGGTTGGGGGGGGGGGAAATGAAGTAAAAAGACTAGCTTTATTTATCACATGTACAGTAAAACATAAGGTGAAATGCATTGTTTGTGTCAATGGCCAACACATCTGGGGATGTGCTGGGGACAGCCCAGAGGTTTTGCTATGCTTCTGCCACCAACATAACACGCCCATAACTTATTAACCCTAATCTTTACTCCTAAAACTCTGCCGCAAACCACGCAACTTATTTATTTATTTGTATTATTTAGACATTTGCAGCATGGTAACAGGCCCTGGTCCAATGAGCCCGTGCTACCCAATTACACCCGTGTGACCAATTAACCTACTAAAGCGGGAAGAACCCAGAGCACCCAGGGGAAGCCCAGTGGTCATGGGCAGAATGTACAAGCTCCTTACAGGCAGCGGTGGGAACTGAACTCTGATTGCTGGTGCTCTGAAGTATTGGCACAGCAGGAGGTCACAGAGAGAGTTGGAGTCAGTTCCTTGTGGAGTTTATGTGCCAGTTTTCAAAGGTGAGCGTGGCTTGACGAGACGTCTGTGGAGTGGGAAATTGCTTGGGTTATTAGAAACTTAACAAGGGCCAATAAAAAGAAGTGAGGAGTAAGTGCAGCAGCCTCTGAGTGAGTGGGCCAGGGTTAGAGTGAGAGGCTTTGACTCAACAGGCTTTGGCAAGGACAGGCAGAGGCTCCCCCCCCCCCCCCACCTTTCTTTGTCTATTAGTATATAGCCGGTGCATTGAGAATGGACCCAGAGTTAGCGGCAAGTTCTTTGTGCGAGATGTGGGAACTCTGGGAGACCTCCAGTCTCCCTGATAACTACATCTGCACAAATGCGTCGAGCTGCTGCTCTTTAGAGATGGTATTAAGGAACTGGAGCTGCCGCTGGATGACCTGTGGCTCATTCGGGAGAATAAGGTGATAGATAGGAGCTACAGGGAGATAGTCCTGTCTAAGTTGCAGGAGGCAGGTAGCTGGGTGACAGTCAGGAGAGGGAAAGATAAAAGGCAGCCCATGTGGAGTACCCCTGTGGCAGTTCCCCTCAATAATAAGTCCAGTATATAATTTTCAATACTGTTGGGGGTGATTACCTACCAGAGGGAAGCTGCAGTGACCTGGTCTCTGGCAGCGTCTGTCCCTGTGGCTCAGGAGGGAATGGGGACAAGAGGTATGCAGTAATGATAGGAGATCCGATAATTAGAAAAGTACCCCCCAGGAGACTCTGTGGAAGTGAAAGAGATGCCCAGATGGTATGTTGCCTCCCAGTTTCCAGGATTGGGATCACAATATTCTAAAGGGGGAAGTACATATTAGAAACATAGAAACAGAAAGCCTGCAGCACAATACAGGCCCTTTGGCCCATAAAGCTGTGCCGAACATGTCCTTACCTTAGAAATTACCTTGGGTTACCCATAGCACTCTATTTTCCTGAGCTCCATGTACCTGTCCAGGAGTCTCTTAAAAGACCCTATTGTATCTGCCTCCACCACTGTCGCTGGCAGCTCATTCCACGCACTCACTACCCTGTGTAAAAAACTTACCCCTGACATCTCCTCTGTACCTAATTCCAAGCACCTTAAACCTGTGTCCTCTCGTGCTAGCTATTTCAGCCCTGGGAAGAAGCCTCAGACTATCCACACGATCAATGCCTCTCATCATCTTATACACCTCTATTAGGTCACCTCTCATCCTCCGTCACTCCAAGGAAAAAAGGCCGAGTTCACTCAATCTATTCTCATAAGGCATGCTCCCCAATCCAGGCAACATCCTTGTAAATCTCCTCTGCACCCTTTCTATGGTTTCCACATCCTTCCTATAATGAGGTGACCAGAACTGAGCACAGAACTCCAAGCGGGTCTGACCAGGGTCCTATATAGCTGCAACATTACCTCTCGGCTCCTAAACTCAATCCCATGATTGATGAAGGCCAGTACACTGTATGCTTTCTTAACCACAGAGTTAACCTGTGCAGCAGCTTTGAGTGTCCTATGGACTCGGACCCCAAGATTCCTCTGATCCTCCACACTGCCAAGACTATTACCATTAATACTATATTCTGCCATCATATTTGATCTACCAAAATGAACCACCTCGCACTTATCTGGGTTGAATTCCATCTGCCACTTCTCAGCCCAGCTTTGCATCCTATCAATATCCCGTTGTAATCTCTGACAACCCTCCACACTATCCACAACACCCCCAACCTTTGTGTCATCTGCAAATTTACTAACCCATCCCTCCGCTTCCTCATCCAGGTCATTTATAAAATTCACAAAGAGAGAGGGTCCCAGAACAGACCCCTGAGGCACACCTCTGGTCACCGACCTCCATGCAGAATATGACTTGTCTACAACCACTCTTTGCCTTCTCTGGGCAAGCCAATTTTGGATCTACAAAGCAATGTCCCCTTGGATCCCATGCCTCCTTACTTTCTCAATAAGCCTTGCATGGGGTACCTTATCAAATGCCTTGCTGAAATCCATATACACTACATCTACTGCTCTACCTTCATCAATGTGTTTAGTCACATCCTCAAAAAATTAAATCAGGCTCATAAGGCACGACCTGCCTTTCACAAAGCCATGCTGATTATTTCTATCATATTATGCCTCTCCAAATGTTCATAAATCCTGCCTCTAAGTATCTTCTCCATCATCTTACCAACCACTGAAGTACGACTCACTGGTCTATAATTTCCTGGGCTATCTCTACTCTCTTTCTTAAATAATGGAACAACATTCGCAACCCTCCAATCCTCTGGAATCTCTCCCGACCCCACTGATGATGCAAAGATCATTACCAGAGGCTTAGCAATCTCCTCTTTTGCCTCCCACAGTAGCCTGGGGTTCATCTCATCCAGTCCCGGTGACTTATCCAACTTAATGCTTTCCAAAAGCTCCAGCACATCTTCTTTCTTAATATCTACATGCTCAAGCTTTTCAGTCCACTGTAAATCATCCCTACACTCTCCAAGTTCCTTTTCCGTAGTGAATACTGAAGCAAAGTATTCATTAAGTACCTCTGCTGTCTCCTCCAGTTCCATACACACTTTTCCACTGTCACATTTGATTGGTCTTATTCTCTCACATCTTATCCTCTTGTAGAATGTCTTGGGGTTTTCCTTCTTCCTGTCTGCCAAGGCCTTCTCAGTGCTTTTCTTATAGTGAACACATGAATAGAGATTTTAGCAAGTTCTAGAGATTTCTACTGGTCTTTTGCTGTTACTCCTGGGTTCTCTTTCACCTCCTTCAGCATTGCACGTTGTGCTCTTGGCGTGATCTTTGCAGGATGGCCACTCTTGGGGTGAATAGCAACAGTACTGAATTTCCTCCATTTGGAGACAATTGCTCTTACTGTGGATTGATGAACACTCAGGTCTTTAGATAAGCTTTAGTAGCCTTTTCCAGCTTCATGTAGCTCTACAATTCTTCTTCCAAGGTCCTCTGAAAGTTGTTTTGATTGAGGCATGGTGTACATAAAGAGATTTTCCTTGCGAAGCACAGGTTCTGTCAGTAACCTGACTTTGTGTGCCTTTTTTATAAGGCAGGGCACCTCTCCAACCCACACCTCCAATCTCATCTCATTGATTGGAACACCCGACTCTAAATAGCTTTTGTAAAAGACGTCACCCCAGAGGTTCACATACATTTTTGAAACTCGGCTGTGATTGTTTAAATGGAGTACTCAGTATTGACAAGGAGAAGTACAATTGTCAGTGTGTTATTCATTTAGGTAGATTGTGTTTATCTATTATTGTGACTTAGATGAAGATCAGACCACATTTTCTGAGTAATTAATGCAGAAAACCAGGGAATGGCGAAGGGTTCACAACTTACTCTTGCAACTGTATATGTCACCATATGCAATCCTGAGATTCATTTTCTTGTGGACATACTCAATAAATCATTAATAAAATAATAACCATAATACATCATGGATAAAACAATCCCAACCACTGAGCATATCTACATGAAACGTTGACTTAGAAAAGCAGTATCATTATCAAAGATCCTCATCACCCAGTCAAGCTCTTTACTCACTGCTGCCATCAGGTAGAAGGTACAAGAGCCTCAGGTCTCACACCACCAGGTTCAAGAACAGTTACGACCACTCAACCTTCAGTCTTTTGAACAAAAGGGGATAGCTACATTCATTTAAGGTTTCTGTTATTTCATTCTTGTTATTTATTGCTATTTATTTATATCTGCATTTACACAGTTTATTTACAGGTAATGGTTCCTGATGTTTACGGCTTACAGTTACTATTCTATAGATTTGCTAAGTATGTCCGTAGAAAAAGAATCTCAGGGTTGTATGTGGTGACATGTATGTACTCTGACAATAAATTTTGCTTTGAACTTTGAACCAACTTGGACATTCAACCAATGTGCAAAAGGCAACAAACTGTGTAAATACAAAAAAAAATAGTCGTACTATAACCTCACTATCTATCAACAACCAAAAAAGAACAACCACTGTTACTAAAATAAACCAAGGCTTTTTCTAAGGCGACTCCCTAAGTCCACTATGGCCCTGTGTAACTTTAAACCTGATCTCTAATTTACTGAATTAGACAAAAATTGGGTATTAAATCAGAAACAATGAAATAAGTTATTCCTTAACACACCTTCTATACACGGATGATTTGAAATGATATACTCCATCATCAGTAAAGCTAAAACAATTTATTCAAATAGTAGAACTATTTTTGAAAGATATAAACATAATCTCTGGACTGGGGAACATTAAACGTAAAGAAAGATGCAAAAGAGCTAATAGAATACAGAACAGAGCGTCAGGATATGATACAACTGGTGGATGAATGTGAAACATAAGTATCTGGGATATCAACAAGCGAAGAAAATAGATCATAGTGCGATAAAGGAAAAACTTTTGATGGAATTTACTTCACGGCTTAAGAAAATCTGTCAAACAGAGCTCAACAGTAAAATTATGACAAAGGCAATAAAAACTTTTGCTATACCTATGTATATTAACATATTCTTTTGGCATAATATCTTGGCCTGAAACGGATTTGGAAAATTTACAAAGAAAAATAAGAACTGAAAAAGACAAATTTTAGGAAACATATGTACCGTACATTCAAATACACTTAGATTACCACTACCTAGGACAGAAGGGGGAAGTGGAATAAAGACATTAAAAATCTACACAACAGTCAGATAAAACGTCGAAGGATATATTTTCATCACCAAAAGCAGGATTCAGCATTCCATGCAAGCATGTCAATTCCGATAAGTATATACCACTAAATGTGAATGAGAGCACCATCCAGGAAAATGAAGAAATTATCACTTTTGAAGAAGAAGTTAATAGAAGAGCTTGACACTCCATGGAAGACATCCACATGATCTGAGCAGACTAACTGTCAACAAGGGGGCATTCAACACCTGGCTCGGAGTTGGAGACTCTTCCCAGAAACAAAAGGGTTCCTTGTGGCAATACAGGACCAGGTGGTTAACTCAAAAAATATATCCAAGATGGCGGCACGACGCAGCTTGCAGTGGCCACTCCGGAGCTGATTATCTGTTATTTGTGAAGTGGAGTGCTGTGCGCAATTATAATTGATTGAAAACGGACGTGGGAGCACGGAGAAACATCGGGAAATTCCAGGAAGACCTTCTTCGTTGCTGCTGTTGCTGCTGCTGTGAGGTCCAGGACTCTGCTGGGAAGAACAGGCCCCCAGTCCTCAGGGTCGCGTTGCCAATGACCGTTGGCGGGGCCGTCTTAATATGCTCAGCAGAGGATGGTGCTCGGAGAAGCTGTGCCGGAGGGGATGGTCGTCGGCTCGGAGGTTCGACAGACTCGGGTCGCTTTCGGTGTGTGCTGCGTCTGTGAGGCTGAGTCGGGCGGCGCCTTGGAAGTCCATAGCGGGGGTATTCCCTTCTGCCACTGGCGTGGGATGGCGAGTCTGTTGGGACCCTAGGGACTTGTGGAAACTGTGGTGATTTCTTTTGAACTTACAGTCCTTTAACATCTTGGACTATTTTTACTGTGCCCATAGTCTGGTTTTTTAAAATCAATTATGCTATTGTTTGCACTGTTGTAACTATATGGTTTTGTGCAGGTCTTGTAGCTTTAGTTTTTGGTCTTGTTTTTGTCTGGTGAATTTGGAGCTCCTTTCCGGGGAATGCGCTAGACGGTAACGTGATATTAATACGCAGCAACCTCTCTGGACTCTGGATTGGGGATTGCCAAACATTACGTGGATTTTCTGGTGTAGTCTGTTTTGTCATATGCTTTTGTGATATCATTCTGGGGGAACGTTGTCTCATTTTTAAACTGCATTGCATTTGTGGTTTCTAAATGACAATAAACTGAATCTGAATCTGAATCTGAAAAATACACAATAGAAGACCAAAAAATACAAGATGATAAATGTAGAGAATGCCAAGAAAAACAGAAACAATCCAAGTACAATACAGGATCCCGTAGCAGTTTAACACAGTCTGGTTACTTACACAGGCACAATCAAATGGCAAAAATCTTGCTTTAAAATGCAAACTCATAAAAGAAATCACACCTTACTATAAATACAAGCCTCATTCAGGTTTAGATTCAGAACCCCACAAGTTACAACCAATCCATTATTACAGACAGGACAATCCATAACTGTCCAGATATAATAATACAAGATAAAAAAGCAAGAACAGCTTACTTAATAGATACAGCCATTTCAAACATGCATAACTTACAGAAACCAGTAAGTGGAAAAACACCAGAAATATGCAGAATTAAAAGAGGAAACTGAAAGACTATGGAACATGAACAGGGTATACATTATCCCAATAGTAATATCTACAGCTGGTATCATCCCAAAGGCACTACACAATAGCATTAAACAATTACGGCTACACAGCAATATCTTGTACTGTAAATTTTCAGAAAGCCACAATACTAAACACCACCAGAATAGACTGAAAGTCCCTAGCAATTGAGAAACGAGAGTGCTTGCTCTTCCGGCACCTCAGGTTTTACCAGCTAGAGCTGAGAAGAAATGTTTTTATAATAATAAATAAATAAACAATCAAGAACATTAGATGAAAAGACCTTAAAAGTGAGTCCATAGGTTGTGGGAACATTTCAATGATGGGGCAAGTGAAGTTGAGGTTGAGGGGTAATGACTGTTCCTGAACCTGCTGGTGTGAGTCCTATATCTGCGATGGACTGGGCCATATCCACTACCTTTTGTGGGATTTTCCTTTTATAGAGTCTTAGAGAAGTACAGCACAGAAACAGGCTCTTCAGGTCATCTATTCCATGCCAAGATCACTTAAACTGCCTACTCCTACTGACCTGCACAGGGACCATAGCTCTCCGTATCTCTATTATCCATGTACCTATCCAAACTTCTTTTAAATGTTGAAATTAAGCTCACATGCACCACTTGTGCTGGCAGCTCGTTCCACACTCTCACGACCCTCTGAGTGAAGAAGTTTCCCCTCATGCTTCCCTTAAACTTTTCATCTTTCACCCTTAACCCATAACCATAACCAGGTTGCAGTCCCACCCATTCTCTGTGGATAAAGCCTGCTTACATTTACCCTATCTATACCCCTCATAATTTTGTATACCTCTATCAAATCTCCTCTCAATCTGCTACGTTCTAAGGAATACAGTCCTAAGCTATTCAATCTTCTTTATAACTCAGGTTCTCCAGACCCAGCAATATCCTTGTAAACTTTCTCTGTACTCTTTCAATCTTGTTTACATCTTCCCCGTAGGTAGGTGACCAAAACTACATACAATACTCCAAATTAGGCCTCACCAATGTCTTATACAACTTCAACATAACATCCCATCCCACATGACATAACATACTTTGATTTATGAAGGCCAATGTCCCAAAAGCTTTCTTTACAATCCTACCTACCTGTGAAGCTACTTTCAACAAATTATGTACCTGTATTCCCAGATCTCTTTGATCTACCACACTCCTCAGTGTCCTACAGTTTACTGTGTAAGACCTACCCTGGTTCGTCCTACCAAAGTGCAAACCTCACACTTGTCTGCATTAAATTCCATCTACCATTTTTCAACTCATCTTTCCAACGGATGTAGATCCATCTGTAAGGCATGATAGCTTCCTCACTGTCCACTACACCCCCGATCTTAGTGTCATCCACAAATTTGCTGATCCAGTTAACCAGATTATCATCCAGATCATTGATATGGACGACAAACAGCGAAGGACCCAGTACCAATCCCTGTGGCATAACATTAGTCACAGGCCTCCAATCAGAGAGGCAACCATCTACTAACACTCCCTGGCTTCTCCCACAAAGCCAATGTTTAATCTAATTTACCACTTCATCTTGAATGCTGAGCGACTGAACCTTCTTGACCAACTTGTTAATGCCTTACTAAAGTACAAGTAGACAACATCCACTGCCTTGCCTTC
Organism: Hemitrygon akajei; assembly: GCF_048418815.1. NCBI lineage: Eukaryota > Metazoa > Chordata > Chondrichthyes > Myliobatiformes > Dasyatidae > Hemitrygon > Hemitrygon akajei. The sequence goes on along the minus strand of NC_133139.1, from coordinate 67,732,195 downwards.
ATCTACTTTCCAGGTAACTTCCTCAAAAAACTCTACAAGATAGATCAGATGTGACCCTCCACACATGAAATCATGCTGACTATCCTTAATCCGTCCACGTCTATCAAATACTTATGTATCTGGTCCCTTAGAATAACTCCCAATAACTTTCCTACAACTGATGTCAGACTCACCAGCCTCTAATTTCCTGGTTTATATTTAGAGCATTTTTTAAACAGCGGAATAACATGGGCCATCCTCCAATCCTCTGGCACCTCCCCTGTTGCTAAGGTTAATTTAAATATCTCTACCAGAGCCCCGACAATTTCTGCATTTGCTTCCCACAGGTCCAAGGGAACACCTTGTCAGGCCCTAGGGACTTATCCACCCTGATTTGCCTCAGGGTAACAAACACCTCCTCCTCTGTAATCTGTGCAGGATCCAGGAACTTGATGTTGCTTTGCCTCACTGCTATAGACTCTGTGTCCATCTCCTGAGTAAATACAGATGCAAAAAATTCATTTAAGATCTCCTCCGTCTGTTTTGGCTGTGCACATGGATTACCATTTAGATATTCCAGAGGACCAATCCTTTAGCTCTTAACATATCTGTAGAATCCCTGAGGATTCTCCTTCACCTTGTCTGATAAAGCAAATTCATTCCTTCTTTTAGCCCTCCTGATTTCTTTCTTAAGTGTTTTCTTGCATTTCTCATACTCTGCAAGCACCTCATTTGTTCCTGCTTGCCTATACCTGCTATGTACCTCCTTTTTAAAAATCTTAACGAGGTCCTAAATATCGCTTGGAAACCAAAGTTCCCTACACTTGTTATCTTTACTTTTTATTCTGCAGGCGTATACCCTGAAAATTTCAATGTTGAAGGCCTCCGACTTACCAAGTACACCTTTGTTAGAAACCAGTCTGTCCCAATGCACGCTTGCCAAATCATTTCTGATACCATCAAAATTGGCCTTTCTCCAATTTAGAATCTCAGCCTATGCACCAGATCTATCTTTTTGCATATTTACTTTGAAACTAATGGCATTGTGGTCACTAGAATCAAAGTGTTCCCCTACTCAAACTAATGACACCTGTTCTGTTTCATTCCCTAATAACAGATCCAGTATCGCACACTCTCTCGTTGGGACTTCTATGTACTGATGAAGGAAACTCTCCTGAACAGATGACAAACTCTATCTCATCTAGTCCTTCTATAGTATTCCAGTCAATATGTGGAAGTTAAAATCACCTACTATAACAACCTTATGTTGGTTTGCAGGTGCAGCAGACCATCAGGAAGGCAAATGGAATGTTGGCCTTCATTGCTAGAGGGAATGAATTTAAGATCAGGGAGCTTATGCTGCAACTGTATAGGGTACTGGTGAGGCCACATCTGGAGTACTGTGTGTAGTTCTGGTCTCCTTATTTGAAGAGGGATATACTGGCTTTGGAGGTAGTGCAGAGGAGGTTCACCAGGCTGATTCCAGAGACGATGGGGTTAGATTATGAGGAGAGATTGAGTCACCTGGGACCGTATTCCCTGGTATTCAGAAGAATGAGAGGAGGTCTTATAGAAACAGCTTAAATTATGAAAGGGATAGATAAGATAGAGGCAGGAAAGTTGTCTCCAATGGTGGTTAAGATTAGAACTAGGGGACATAGCTTCAAGGTTTGGGGAAGTAAATTTAGGACTGAGATGAGGAGGAACTGCTTTTCCCAGAGAGTGGTGAATCTGTGGAATTCTCTGCCTAATGAAGCAGTGGAGGCAACCTCAGTAAATATATTTAGGACAAGGTTGGATAGATTTTTACGTATTAGGGGAATTAAGGGTTCTGGGGAAAAGACAGATAGGTGGAGATGAGCCCATGGCCAGATCAGCCATGATCTTATTGAATGGCGGAGCAGGCTCGATGGGCCGGATAGACTACTCCTGCTCCTGGTTCTTATGTTCTTACGATCTCTTTACAAATTTATCCACTAAATCCCGATGACTATTGGGTGGTCTACAATATAGCCCCACTAATGTGGTCATACCTTTCTTATTTCTCAGTTCCACTCATAATGCCTCATTAGTCAAGTTCTCCAGTCTGACCTGACAGAATACTGATGTGACATTTTCCCTGACTAGTAATACCACCCCTCTTCCTTTAAATCCTCCTGCTCGGCCATGTCTAAAACAAGGGAAACTCCAGAATACTCAGCTGCCAGTCCTGCCTCTCCTGCAACCAAGTCTCACTAATGGCCACAATGTCGTTATTCCAGGTGTTGATGCACGGCCTGAGCTCATCCACCTTTCCTATGATTCTTCTCGCATTGAAGTATTCACAGCTCAGGGCATTAGTCGCATCCTGCTCAACCTTATGATTCCTGACTTAATCTGAGGTCTTATCAACATCTATCTCCACAACCTCCCACTAACTGTTCTAGCAATCTGGTTCCCATTCCGCTGCAACTCTAGTTTAAACCCCACCGTGCAGCATTAAAAAACCTTCCCTCTAGGATAGTAGCTCCTGTCCATTTCAGGTGTGAACCATCCCTTTTGTACAGGTTCCACCTTCCCGGGAAGAGAACACAATGATCCAAAAATCTTATGCCCTCTCTCGTACACCAGCTCCTTAGCCATATGTTAAACTGCATAATATTCCTAGTTCTGGCCTCACTTGCACATGGCACGAGTAGCAATCCTGAGCTCACAACACTGGAGGTCCTGCCCTTAACCTCCTTATCCCTTCCCCCTTCCTGACTGTCACCCAGTTTCCTGTGTCCTCCACCTTAGGTTAACTACCTCTCTATGTCTAACCTATAACTCTTTCAACCCCCTGAATGATCTGGAGTTCATCTGTTTCACCTCCAGCTCCTTAACGCAGATTTAGAAGCTGCAACTGGATGCACTTCTTGCAGTTGTAGTCATCGGGGACACTGGAGGCCTCTCTACCATACCACATCCTGCAAGAGGAGCATTCAACTATCCTGTCTGGCACGAGCAGGTGTAAAGAAGGGAAGGGCAAAAAAAAACTTCACCTAGAGCTTTTTTGTTTACCTTCTCTGACTGAAGCCTCTCCTTGTTGAAGACTCGACGAGCTAAAGCCTCAACACTCTAACTCTCACCACTCAGACTATGGCTACTGTGCTTTCACCTGCCTTCCTTTAATTTGCTCTTGCTCATCAATCCCAAATGCTAAACCATCACTGGTAAGAGCTCAGATAAGCTTTTTGCTACTCGGGCTGTGGACCTGGATGAATTCCCCTCCTCGCAAACTTCTGACATCCAGATTCGTTGTTGGTCAGAGTTCAAGGGCATCGGTGTTTCCATACCAGGTTGTGGTGCAGCCAGACAATATACTCTCCACTACCCATCCATGGAAGTTAGTCAAAGTTTTAGATGTCACACTGAATCTTCACAAACTTCTAAGGAAGTAAAAGGCACTACTGTGCTTTCTTTGTAATTGCACTTACTTGCTGGGCCCAGGACAGGTCCTTTGAAATAATAACATAGCGTAATTTAATCTTTCTGACTCTCTCCATCTCTGATCCTCCGATGAGGACTGGCTCATGGTTTCCCTCTGGTTTCCCATTCCTGAAGAAAATAATCAGCTCCTTGGTTTTGCTAATGTTGAGTAAGAAGTTGTTGTTACGGCACCACTCAGCCAGATTTCCAGTCTTCCTCCTACATAATGATTCAATTTGGCCTACAACAGTAGTGTGATCAGAAAACTTGAACATGACATTGGAGCTGCGTTTAGCCACACAGTCATAAATGCAAAGCGAGTTGAGCAGGGGTCGAAGCACACAACCTTATGGTGCACATGTGCTGATGGAGATTGTGGAGGAGATGTTGTTCCCAATTCAAACTTTCTGGGGCTTTTCAGTGAGGAAATCAAGGGTTCAATTGAACAAGGGGGTATTCCATAAAGAACATTGGTAAAGCTGTAGTCGATAAAGAGCATCATGATGTATGCATCTTTGCTGTCCAGATGTTCCACAGTTGAGTGAAGAGCTAATGAGATGGCCTCTCCGGTAGATAAATTGGAGCAGAACTAAGTCACTTCTCAGGCAGGAGTTGATATATTTCATCAGCAACCTCTCAAAACACTTCATGATTGTGGATGTAAGTGCTCCTGGATGATAGTAATTGAGGCAGATTACCACGTTCTTCTTGGGCACTAGTATAATTGAAACCTGCTTGAAGCAGTGAAGTACCTCAGACTGCCGAAATGAGAGGCTAAAGATCTCAGTGAACACCGCAGCCGGTTGACCAGCACAGGTTTTTAGTACTTGGCCAGTTGGGCTGGTTTTTGCTTTTTGTGGGTTCACCTTCCTGAAGGCTGTTTGCATGTCAGCCTCAGAGTCTGAAATCCCAGCATCATCAGGGGCTGTGGGAGTTTCTGATGATTCATCCATGCTTTGAGGTCAAAACAAGAATAAAAGGCATAGAGCTCACCTGGAAGTGAAGCCTGTCGCTTGATTTAACTATATAAGGGGTGATAGCATTCAAGCCCTGCCACAGCTGTTGACCATTCTTTGTTGATTCAAGTTTAATCCACTTCATCCAAGAGATGGCTTCCAGAGCTTGCTCCTGGAGCTCTTGTAACTTTCTTGGTCACCGGACTTGAATGTCTCTGATCTGGCCCTCAGCAGATTGTAGATCTCATGGCTCATCCGATTCTTCTAATTGAGGAAGACTCGGAATGGTTTTGTTGGGACACACTCATCTACAACTGTTTAATAAAATCTGTTCTAACCATGGCGTATTGATTCAGATCCACTGATGAGTCCTTGAACATGACCTAATCCACCAATCCCGTAGCTCCTCCTCTGCCTCCTGTGGCCATGTCCTTGTTATCCTGATCTCTGGAGCTTTGCTGTTTGACCTCTGGCTGGATGCAGGTAGGAGAAGGACAGCCAAGTGATCTGATTTACTGAAATGCCCTCTGGGCATGGAATGTTAGGTGTTTCTTATGTGTAGAGGGAAGTAGAGCAGAGGGAAAAGTACCCAATCTTGAAGTGTGCTTGTGTTGATTGTCACTGAGAAGGAGGTGTGGTCACCAATCTGTGCTGACTTTGGTCTAAGATAAGGATTCACTGGCAGTTGGAGCTACAGTGGTCCATAAGGATGGCGCTGAGAATGAAAGGGTTAACAAAAGAGGGCATTTGATGTCTCTTGGCCAGGAATTCAGAAGGATGAGAGGGGATCTTATTGAAAACCTACCAGATAGAGAGGCTTGGATACAGCAGACATAGGAACATAGAAAAAATACTACAGCACAATACAGGCCCTTCGGCACCTAATGCTGTGCCGAACATGTCCCTACCTTAGAAATTACCCAGGGTTACCCATAGCCCTCTATTTTTCTAAGCTCCAGATACCTACTGAGGAGTCTCTTAAAAGACTATCGTATCAGCCTCCACTACCATCGCTGGCAGCCCATTCCACGCACTCACCATTCTCTGCATAGAAAACTTACCCCTGACATCTCCTCTGTACCTACTTCCAAGCACCTTAAAACTATACGCTCTCGTGCTAGCCATTTCAGCCCTGGGAAAAAGCCACACAATCAATGCCTCTCATCATCTTATCCACCTCTATCAGGTCAACTCATCCTCTGTCACTCCAAGGAGAAAGGGCCAAGTTCACTCAACCTATTCTTGTAAGACCTGCTCCCCAAATCAGGCAACATTCTTGTAGATCTCCTCTGCCCCCTTTCTGTAGTTGCCACATCCTTTCTGTACTGAGGTGACCAGGACTGAGCATAGTACTTCAAATGGGGTCTGACCAGGGTCCTATATAGCTGTAACATTACCTCTCAGCTCTTAAACTCAGTCTCACGGTTGATGAAGGTCAATGCACTGCATGCCTTCTTAACCACAGAGTCAATCTGTGCAGCAGCTTTGAGCGTCCTATGGACTCGGACCCCAAGATCTCTCTGATCCGCGCAATGCCAAGAATCTTACCATTAATACTATATTCTGTCATCATATTTGACCTACCAAAATGAACCACCTCACAGTTATCTGGGTTGAACTCCATCTGCCACTTCTCAGGCCAGTTTTGCATCCTATCAATTTCTCTCACAGCCCTCCACATTATACATAACACCCCCAACCTTTGTGTCATCAGAAAATTTACTAACCCATCCCTTCACTTCACACCAGGTCATTTATAAAAATCACGAAGAGAAGGGGTCCCAGAACAGAGCCCTAGCACACCACTGATCACCGTGCAGAATATGACCCATCTAAAACCACTCTTTGCCTTCCGTAAGCCAATTCTGGATCCACAAAACAAGGTCCCCTTGAATCCCATGCCTCCTTACTTTCTCAATAAGCCCTGCATGGAGTACTTTATCAAATGCCTTGCTGAAAACCATATACACTACATCTACTGCTCTACCTTCATCAATGTGTTTAGTCACATCCTCAAAAAATTCAATCAGGCTCGTAAGGCCTTTGACAAAACCATGCTGACTGTTCCTAATCATATTACACCTTTCCAAATGTTCATAAATCCTGCCTCATAGGATCTTTTCCATCAACTTACCAGCTACTGAAGTAAGACTCCATGGTCTATAATTTCCTGGGCTATCTCTACTCTCTTTCTTGAATAATGGAATGACATCTGCAACCCTTAAATCTTCTGGAACCTCCCCCGACCCTGTTGATGATGCAAAGATCATCGCCAGAAGCTCAGCAATCTCCTCCCTTGCCTCCCAAAGTAGCCTGGGGTACATCTCGTCCAGTCCCAGAGACTTATCCAACTTGATGCTTTCTTACAGCTCCAGCACATCCTCTTTCTTAATAACCATATGCTCAAGCTTTTCAATCCACTGTAAGTCATCCCTACAATCACCAAGATCCTTTTCCATAGTGAATACTGAAGCAAAGTATTCAGTAAATACCTCAGCTACCTCCTTCAGTTCCATACACATTTTTCCACTGTCACACTTAATTGGCCCCATTCGCTCACATTCTATCCTCTTGCTCTTCACATACTTGTAGAATGCCTTGGGGTTTTCCTTAATTCTGCTTGCCAAGGCCTTCTAATGGTCCCTTCTAGCTCTCCTAATTTCATTCTTAAGCTCCTGCCTTATAATCTTCTAGATCTCTATCATTACCTAGTTTTTTGAACCTTTTGTAAGCTTTTCTTTTCTTCTTGACTTGACTTTCAACAGACTTTGTACACCACAGTTCCTGTACTCTACCATCCTTTCCCTGTCTCATTGGAATGTACCTATGCAGAACGCCACGCTGTCAGTACCTCCAGTTGAACTCTGTCTTTTTGAGTGTTTCCTCCTAGCTGACAGTCTGTGGCTTTGTATTGCCATGTGCTCCTGTCTACTCCAGCCCCTGTATCACTGAGTACTCTGTCTCTTATCAGTTTCTCATTATTGCCTGTATTGCTGCCACCTGTGTCTCATTGTGCTCCACCTATCATCTGCCTCTCTGTTTATTGCTCAGTGTATTTCAGTCCTGTGTTTTCACCTGTTTGTTACTAGATTGTGCCAGTGAATTTTCCTGAGCTTTTCCTTCATTTGTATCTGAACTCTGTCTATCTGAATATTGACTCTGCCTGTTTCCCTGATTCTGGTTTTTAGATTTCTCTGGATGTTTTGATCTCTGCCTGAACTTTGACGCCGACTTTGTTTGCACCTCAGGATTTGTTACTCAAAAAATGTGACTGTATGCATAGTACTGGATCCCTGCTCCAGTGGCTTGACACATGCAAATATCCCCTGAACACTTGCCACATTTCTGCCATACATTTCCCTGAGAATATCTGTTCCCAATTTATGCATCCAAGTTCCTGCCTGATAGCTTCATAACTCCCCTTACTCCAATTAAACACTTTCCTAAGTTGTCTGTTCCTATCCCTCTCCAATGCTATGGTAAAGGAGATAGAATTGTGATCACTATCTCCAAAATATTCTCCCACTGAGAGACCTGACACCTGACCAGATTCATTTCCCAGTACCAGATCAAGTACAGCTTCTCCTCTTGTAGGCTTATCTACATATTGTGTCAAGAAACCTTCTGAAACACACCTAACAAACTCCACCTCATCTAAACCCCTTGCTCTAGCAAGATGCCAATCAATATTTGGGAAATTAAAATCTCCCACCATGACAACTCTGTTATTATTACACCTTTCTAGAATCTGTCTCCCTACCTGCTCCTCGATGTCCCTGTTACTATTGGGTGGTCTATAAAAAACACCCAGTAGAGTTATTGACCCCTTCCTGTTTTTAACTTCCACCCACAGAGACTCAGTAGACAATCCCTCCATGATTTCCTCCTTTTCTGCAGCCGTGACACTATCTCTGATCAACAGTGCCACGCCCCCACCTCTTCTGCCTCCCTCCCTATCCTTTTTGAAACACTTAAAGACTGGCACTCTAAGTAAGCATTCCTGCCCATGTGCCATCCAAGTCTCTGTAATGGCCACAACATCACAGCTCCAAGTACTGATCCACGCTCTAAACTCATCCACTTTGTTCATGATGTTTCTTGCATTAAAATAGACACATCTCAAAACCATCAGTCTGAGTGTGTCCCTTCTCTATTACCTGCTTATCTTCCCTCTTGCACTGTCTGCAAGCTTTCTCTATTTGTGAACCAACTGCCCCTTCCTCCATCACTTCAGTTCAGTTCTCACCCCCCAGCAATTCTAGTTTAAACTTTCCCCAACAGGATATTGGTCCCCCTCGGATTCAAGTGCAACTCGTCCTTTTTGTGCAGGTCACGCCTGCCCCAAAAGAGGCCCAAATGATCCAGAAATCTGAATCCCTGCCCCCTGCTTCAAACCCTCATTTATCCTCTACCTGCCTCTATTTCTATACTCGCTGTCGCATGGCACAGGCAGTAATCCTGAGATTACTACATTTGAGGTCCTGTTTCTCGACTTCCTTCCTAAATCCCTGTAGTCTGATTTCAGGACCTCCTCCCTTTCCTACCTACGTCTTGGTACTAATATGTACCACGACCTTGGGCTGTTCACTTTCGCACTTCAGGATATAATGGACACGATTAGAAACATCCCCGACCCTGGCACCTGTGAGGCAAACTACCATCCAAGTTTATTTCCTGCATCCACAGAATCACCTGTCTGACCCCCTCTTACTGCTGCCTTCTTCCTTTCCCTACCCTTCTGAGCCACAGGGCCAGACTCTGTGCCAGAGGCTTCCCCCAGGTAGGCTGTCCCCCCAATAGTACTCAAACAGGAGTACTTATTCTTAAGGGGTACAGCCACAAGGTACTCTCTAGTATCTGACTCCTGCCCTTCCCTCTCCTGACTGTTACCCACTCATCTGTCTCCTGAGGCCCCGGTGTGACTACTTGCCTATAGCTCCTCTCTATCACCTCCTCATTCTCCCTGATCAGACGAAGGTCACCGAGCTGCATCTCCAGTTTCCTAACACGGTCCCTAAGGAGCTGCAGCTCGATGCACCGTGTGCAGATGTGGCCGTCCGGGAGGCTGGGGGTCTGACACCCAGTACAGAACACCGGCCTCACAGACGTGGAGGGAGAGGATGGAGAGGATATTTGCATTGTTAGGGTACAAGGGTACAGACTCAGACTGGACAAAGTCAGGGAGAGGTGAATCAATGGAATTCATTACCACTAGTAGTTGTGGAGGCAAAATCATTGTGTGTATTTAAGTTAGATTGATAAGTTGATGATTGGTAAGGGGTTTTAAGGATTACAGGGAGAAGTTGGAAGAATGGACTTAAAAATCCAGTCATCGTTGAATGGCAGAGCAGAGTCAATGGGCCAAATGGCCTAATTCTGCTCTTAATGTCTCATGGTTTATGGACAGACCTCTTTACCTATCGATTGAATGATAAGTGGAAATCCCTCCGAGTTGGGGTGAATGGAATTGAAGAATTTAGAGGAAAGATGATAAAGGAACAGAATGATAGACTGATAGTGGGAGTGGATTTTGAGGAAGAGAAACACTGCCACATGCTCGACAGTCTGTCTCTGTGTGTGCATTCTGTATAAACAGATGGAAGCCTGTACAGGTTCTTACAATATTTCTAAGTTTTTTCAAGAAGACAATGTTAAAGAAGCTACAATAAGGTGTGAAAAACTCCTTCCATTACCTGTAGTTGGTGAGCATTCATGTATTGGAATTTATGGCAAAAAGTGCTGCAGTATCAATAAAGCCCAGTTGGTGGCGCCAGTTAGCCACATAGACACAAGAGGTCCTGCACCATGCTGGAGATCGAGAGTGATACACACAATGTGCTGGAGGAGCTCAGCAGGTCAGGCAGCATCTATGCCTGGGGCGTTTTGAGCCGAGACCCTTCATAAGCCTCGCAAGCTGCACCTCTTGTTTCAGCCTCCTGCACAAGATCTACAAACCCACTTGCCCAGGTAGACCTATTGTTTCAGCTTGTTTCTGCCCCACTGAATTCATATCTGCATACCTGGACTCCGTCTTATTTCCCTCCCTCCCCCCCCAACCTCAGTCCCTTCCTACTGATATTTGTGACACTTCACAAGCTCTGGATTTTTCATTGATTCGTTTCCTGGCCCCCATCATCTTAATTTCACTGTGGCTGTCCAGTCCCTATACACCTCCGTCCCCCACCAGGAAGGCCTCAAAGATCCCTGCTTCTTTCCAGACACTGGACCCAATGAGTTCCCCTCCATCACCACTCTCCTCCGTTTGGTGGTACCTGTCCTCATTCTCAATAATTTCTCCCTTGGCTCTTCCCACTTCCTTCAACCAAAAGAGGTAGCCAGAGGCGCTCGCATGGGTCCCAGCTGTGCCTGCCTTTTTGTTGGCTACATGGAACAGTCTATGTTCCAAGCCTACACTGGTGTCCATCACCCACTTTTCCTACACTGCATTGACAACTGCATTGGTGCTGCTTCCTGCACCCATGCATAAGAATATAAGAACATAAGAGATAGGAGCAGGAGTAGGCCAATTGGCCCCTCAAGCCTGCTCCGCCATTCAACAAGATCATGGCTGATCCAATCTTAACCCTAGTTTTCACCGAATCCCACAAGGCAACAGTGCCAACCAACAGGGCACCATGCCGCCCATTTTATTTTATTATTCATCCCGCCCAAACCCATGTGATCACCCGGGGAAAAAAAAACGAGTTGCCAATTGAGGAGAAAAAAATCAGGAAAATTCCTCTCCGACCCATCTGGGCTATCGAAAACTGGTCCAGGAGATCACATGGCTGATCTAAACCTAGCCTCATGTCCACTTACCTGCTCGCTCACCGTATCCCCTAATGCCATTTTTATCCAGAAAAATGTCTATCTCCGTTTTGAATTTATTGAGTGTAGTAGCTTCCACAGCTCTCTGGGGCAGTAAATTCCACAGCCCCACTACCCTCTGAGTGAAGAAATTTCTCCGCATCTCAGTCCTGGAACAGCATCCCCTTATTTTAAGATTATGCCCCCTAGTCCTAGTTTCACCCATCATTGGGAACATTCTCCCCACATCCACCTGATCAAGCCCCTTCACAATCTTATATGTTTCAATAAGATCGCCTCTCATTCTTCGGAACTCCAATGAGTAGAGTCCCAATCTACTCAACCTCTCATCATACATCAACCCACCCATCCCCGGAATTAACCTAGTGAACCTTCTCTGCACTGCCTCTAGAGCCAGTATGTCCTTTCTTAAATATGGACACCAGAACTGCACGCAGTACTCCAGGTGTGGTCTCACCAATACCCGGTACAACTGCAGTAAGACCTCCCTGTTCTTATACTCCATCCCCCTAGCAATAAAAGCCAGCATTCCATTGGCCTTCTTGACCACTTGCTGCACTTGCACACTAACTTTTTGTGTTTCCTGCACCAGGACCCCCAGACCCCTTTGCACAGAAGCACTTTCCAGTTTCTCTCCATTTAGATAATAACTTGCTCTATTATTTTTCCTGCCAAAGTGCAAGACCTCACACTTGTCAGTATTATATTTCATCTGCCAAATGTCTGCCCAATCACTCAGCCTATCTATGTCCCCCTGCAGGGTTTCAATGTCCTCCGCACTCATTACACTCCCTCCCATCTTTGTGTCATCAGCAAACTTTGATACGTTGCACTTAGTCCCTTTCTCCAAATCATTAATATAGATTGTAAAGAGTTGGGGTCCCAACACCGACCCCTGCGGAACACCACTAGTCACCAACTGCCAGTCTGAGAATAAACCATTTATCCCAACTCTCTGTTTTCTGTTAGAAAGCCAATCCTCCACCCATGCCAGAATATTATCCCCAATCCCATGATTTTTTACTTTAAGTAATAATCTTTGGTGTGGCACCTTGTCAAATGCCTTTTGGAAGTCCAAATACACCACATCCACTGATTCCCCTTTATCTACCCTATATGTTATGTCCTCAAAGAACTCCAACAAATTTGTTAAACATGACTTCCCTTTTGTAAAGCCATGCTGACTTTGTCCTATTAAGCTATGTTTATCCAAATGCCCTGTTACTGTTTCCTTAATTATCGATTCCAACATTTTGCCAACCACAGATGTTAGGCTAACTGGCCTATAATTCCCAGCCTTGTCTATTGCCCTTTTTAAATAAAGGAGTTACATTAGCATTTTTCCAATCTGCCGGGACCATTGCCGAGTCCAGCTAGTTTTGAAAAATTATCACTAATGCATCCACAATCCCGACCGCCACTTCCCTTAAGACCCTAGGATGCAAGCCATCTGGTCCAGGGGATTTATCCACCTTCAGTCCCATTAATTTATCAAGTACCATTTCCTTGGTGATTTGAATCGTAGTTAGCTTCTCTCCCCCTAGAGCCCCCTGTTTATCCAGTGTTGGGATATTTTGAGTGTCCTCTACTGTAAAAACTGATACAAAATATTTGTTCAGCGTTTCCGCCATCTCCATGTCCCCTACCATTAATTTCCCGGTCTCATCTTCTAGGGACCAACATTTACTTTAGCCACCCTTTTTCTTTTTATGTAACTATAAAAACTCTTACTATCTGCTTTTATGTTTTTCGCCAATTTACTTTCATAATCTATCTTCCCCTTCTTAATCAATCTTTTTGTTATTTGCTGCTGATCTTTAAAAGCTTCTCGATCTTCAGTCTTCCCACTAGATTTAGCTACCTTATATAACTTTCTTTTTAGTCGTATACTTTACTTTATTTCTTTACTTAGCCACGGATAACTATTTTTTCTTTTACACCCTTTTTTCTTCAGTGGAATATATTTTTCTTGATAGTTGTAAAATAACTCCTTAAATATACACCACTGATCAAGTACCGATCTACCCTTTAATCTATTTTCCCAATCCATCTTAAGCAATTCCGCTCTCATACCATCATAGTCTCCTTTATTTAAGCTCAGTACGCTTGTTTGAGATCCAACCCTCTCATCCTCTAATTGAATATGGAATTCGACCATGTTATGGTCACTCATTCCAAGGGGATCCTTTACTAGGACATTTTTTATTAGTCCTGTCTCATTACACAGGACCAGATCTAAGACTGCTTGCCCCCTGGTTGGCTCAGTAACGTATTGTTCAAGGAACCCATCCCGAATATACTCAATAAACTCTTCTTCAAGGCTGCCGTGTCCGACTTGATTAGTCCAGTCAATATGAAAGTTAAAATCCCCCATAATTATAGCTGTTCCCTTATTACAAGCCCCAACTATTTCCTGATTTATGCTCCGACCAACTGAGTTAAAGCTGTTTGGAGGCCTATAGACTACTCCCACCACTGCTTTTTTCCCTTTACTATTTCTTATTTCTACCCAAATTGTTTCGTTATCCTGATCCTTTGAGCCAATATCATTTCGCTTTATGTGCAGAGCTTGTTGACTTCATCAACTTTGCCCCCAAATTCCACCCTGCCCTCAAATTCACCTGGTCCATTTCCAACACCTCCCTCCCTTTTCTCGATCTCACTGTCTCTATCTCTGGAGACAGCTTATCCACTGATGTCTATTACGAACCCATGGACTGTCACAGCTACCTGTACTATACCTCGTCCCACCCTGCTACTTGTAAAAACACTACCCCCTTCTCTCAATTCTTCCGTCTCTGCCACATCTGCTCTTAGGATGAGGCTTTCCATTCTAGAACGAAGGAGATGTCCTCCTTTTTCAGTGAAAGGGGCTTCCCTTCCTCCACTACCAACACTGCCCTCAACTGTATCTCTTCCATTTCATGCATGTCTGCTCTTACCCCATTCCCCTGCCACCTTACCAGGCTTGGGGTTCCTCTTCCCTCACCTACCTCCCCATCAGCCTCTGGGTCCAGTACATAATTCTCTGAAACTTCCACCATCTTCAATGCAATCCCACCACCAATCACATCTTCCTCCCCACCCCCACTTTCTGCTTTTTGCAGGAATCGCTCCCTACGCGACTCCCTTGTCCATTCGTCCCCCCCATCCCTTCCCACCGATCTCCCTCCTGGCACTTATCCTTGAAAGCGGAATACTACACCTGCCCCTACACCTCCTCCCTCACGACCAATCAGAGCCCCAAACAGTCCTTCCAGGTGAGGTGACAATTCACCTGCGAATCTGCTTGGGTCATATACTGTGTCCATTGCTCCTACTGTGGCCTCCTGTATATCGGTGATACCTAATGTAGATTGGGAGACCTTTTCACCGAGCACCTAAGTTTCATCCCCCAGAAGAAGCAGTATCTCCCAGAGGCCACCCATTTTAATTCCCATTCCCATCCATAGCCCCCTCAATTGTCGCGATGAGGCCACTCAGGTTGGAAGAACAACATCTCTTATTCCATCTGGGTATCTTCCAACCTGATGGCATGAACATTGATTTCTTGAACTTTCGGTAATGCTCCCCTCTTCACCATTCATCGTTCCAATTTCTCTCCCTCACTTTATCTCCTTGCCTGCCCATTGCCTCCCTCTGGTGCTCTTCTCCCCTTCCCCTTTCTTTCTTGCATGGTCTTCGATCCTCACCTCTCAGATTCCCCCATCTCCAGCCCTGTATCTCTTCCACCAATCGACTTCCCAGCTATTTACTTCATCCCTCCCCCTCCTGGTTTCACCTATCATTTTGTGTTTATCTCTCCCCTCCCCACCTTTAAAATCTTCTCTTCATCTTTTTTTCTCCAGTCCTGCTGAAGGGTCTCGGCCCAAAACATCAATTGTACTCTTTTCCGTAGATGCTGCCTGACCTGCTGAGTTCCTCCAGCATTTTGTGTGTGTTGCTTGGAAGGGGCGAAGTAGTCAGATTAAGAAGGTGGGTGGAAGGGAGGAAGAAGTACAAGGTGTCAAAGATCAAAGTAAAAGTTATTGTCAGGGTATGTACATGTCACCACATACAACCCTGAGATTATTCTTCCTGTGGGCACACTCAGAAACGGGGAGAGAGGAAGGGGGTGAAGTAAAGAGCTGGGAAGTTGATTGGCGGAAGAGATAAATAACTGGAGAAGGGGGAATCCGACAGAAGACCATGGAAGAAAGGGAAGGGGAGGGAGAACCAAAGGGAGGTGAAGGGAGGTACGAAGAGAAAGTGTGAGAGGGAAACAAGAATGGGAAACGGTGAAAGGTGGGGGGGGGGGGGTGGAAATCGCTGAAAGTTTGAGAAATTGATATTCATGCCATCAGGTTGGAGGCTACCCAAAAGGAATATAAGATATCACTCCTCCAACCTGAGTGTGGACTCATTGTGGCAGTAGAGGAGGCCATGTTCTGACATCTGGAATGGGAATGGGAAGTAGAAGTAAAATGGGTGACGACTGGTTCGAAATATGTTCTGTTGCACAAAGTCCAGTTTATTGTCATGTGTATAATTCATGTATGGACTGTTACGGATTCAGCAACAATAAATATATGAGTGAGGCAGGGGTTTTTATAACAAATAACATGTTTATTAAACACTGAAAAACCCCCAAAAGTAAACAAAACACTCACGTAACCGGAAGTCAGCTGCTGTGTGGCAGCTTAAACAGTTCTAAAAGCAATGAAGCTTAAACAGTTCTTAAAGTGATGTTGCAAAAACAGTTCTTCAAAGTAGTATTGCAAAAGTTCAAAATGCTTACAGTCCATTTAAGGGAGAGACTTTTTAAGATGATTTAAATTCTCTTTCACGTCGTGTCGCTGCGATTCCCAGTCGAACTATACTTTACCCACGGAGAATTTACGAAGATGAAATGTAACGGCTTAAAGGCACTGACCTTTCCTTTACAACACTGTACTCAATCCTTTCTGCTATTTCACAGGGATTAACACGAGAACAGTCAACGAATTCCTTCCGAATGAGGATCAAACAAGGTCGAACCTGTTTCACCGTCGAAATCGACTTTCCTCGATCTTTTAACTCCCGAACTCCGATCTTCACTCTCCACTGATTCTCAACTAGGAGTATTATAAAGAAACTGCTGGCAATGACCTTTTAAACTTTAGGCATTAAATAAAACTCCATCTTTCAACTAAACTGCGTCATAACATTAAATCACGCAGTGGCATGAAGTCAACATTGCAAATCCAGCCACGAACTGCCCCTCCTCACAGGGAGGGGTCCTCCTTTTATACCCTGTAAAAAAAAACTGTCACATGACCTCTACTGGCGGGAAAATGACGTCACTCCACCATCACAAGACCATTACCCCAAGTCCAGTATAGCTTCAACACCAGTCACGTGACAAGGGTACCACTGTCATGTGCCACGGGTACATAACAGGACAAGTGCAATGAAAAACTTACTTGCAATAATATCACAGGTACATAGCATCAGTTACATATCACTCACAAGAGAAACATAAATTAACATTAATTATCAAACTATGCAAGAAAGAAGAAACAGAATCAGGTTTATTATCACTGGCTTATGCTGTGGAATTTGTTGTTTAGGGTAGCATTATAGAGCATCAGATTAAACAATTACAAGATGTTACAATTAGGAGTTTAGAGAAGATGTTTACTGTAGCACTAAGGGGTCATGGTGTTGTCGTGGTGAGGGAGTGATTAGGGTTTTGCTGGTAAGTTCATGAACTGAATGATCGAAAAAGTCAAAGTAAATTTATTATTAAAGTATGTGTATGTTACCATAAACTATCCCAAGATTCACTTTCATGGGCATTCACAGGAAAATAAAACAATAGAATTTATTAAAAAATTATACTGAAACATAGACTGACCAACAACCAATGTGCTAAAGCGGATAAATTGTAGAAATAAAAATAAATAATACCGAGAACATAAGTTGCTGAGTTCTTAAAAGTGGGTCTGTAGGTTGTGGAATCAGTTCAGAGTTGAGGTGAGTGAAGTTATCCACACCAATTCAGGAGCCTGATAGTTGTAGGGGTAATAACTGTTCCTGAACCTGATGGTGTGGGACTTATGGCTACAGTACCTTCTGCATGATGTAGTGATGAGAAGAGAGCCTGGCCGGGATGGTGGGGGTCCTTGTTGATGGATGCTGCTTTCTTGTGGCAGAACTCCATGGTGGCGATGTCTTTACCACTGACGGACTGGACGAGATCTACCAGGGGCAGTAACAAACTCAAACTCCTCACACACAGTTCCTTAGGTAAGGATCGAACCTGGATCACCGGAGATGTGAGGCAGAAGCTTTTCCAGCCACAGTAACGTGTGATTTTGGGGGACAGTCAACACTGGGAGCCACTTGTCTCATAGAGAAAGGGTGATCCAAAAATAATTTACAAATGGATAAACATTACAGATGTGTAAGCCATGAAGATCATCAAATTCTGATCATCTGATAATGTCTTTATTTCAGTTTTGGTTTTTCTCATTGAAACCTGTTCTCACAGTGTGGAACACAAGAGACCATGGAATTTCAATTCCCACCTCCCAGTTCAAGCCCACTGAGCGATCCTGTCTCAGTTCTGATCAGCTGGTTCAGAAGAATAAAGAGCAGGCACAGGACATCTGACCCTTCAGATCTGCTCCTCTGTTCATCCACATCATGGCTCATCCTCCACTTTCACACTATTTCTGTTGAGTCCGATAGTAACATCCTCCAAGAGCACCACAGCCTGGTTGTGGTTTGGAGGCTTGTGTGCCTCAGTGATTCTGAGAGCAATGTTGGCTGGAGTCAGGACATTGTGCTCGTAGGGCTACCCGTGCTAAACAGGTCAAAGGGTAGAGGCCTGATGAAGAGTTGTCCACTGGTTCTCCATATTCAGGGGTTAAGCTCTGGACGAGCCACCCTGACTGGTAAAAAAACAATTGTTACAGAAACAGCAATGAAGAAACCTTCTACACAGACAGATGGAGGAACTTCATTGCTGCCCTAAATGCCAGCGGTGTAACGGGCAGAAAGTACTATAGGGACAGTACAACACAGGAACAGGCCATTCAGCCCACAATGTTGTACTGAACTGATAAACTAGGTAAATGCCTGACTAACCTAATCCCTTCTTTTATTTATTATTATTGAGATACAGCGTAGGATAGGCCAATCCAGCCCTTCGAGATGCCCGGCCCAGCAATTCCCCGATTTAATCTGAGCCTAATCACATGAAAATTTACAATGACCAATTTTTTTTTTGTAATTTATTTTTTTATTGAAGTTCATCATCAAACAAACATTTCCATAAGATGTATTTCAGACCTTGTACATATATATTATATAATCATATATATCACAAATCTCCACATAGTATTTATCTGAAGTCCACACTTATAGAAAAGAGTGGAAAGAAAAAACAAGCAAAAGGAAAGAACTATGTACAAGTAGGGAGTGATCTTTTCTTTTCCAACAGATTCATTGATTTGTGAGAATAAAATCGGGCCTATGAGGCATTATGTAGTTAAACCATTTTTCCCAGTATGAATCAAATTGTTCCAAATTGGATAAAATTCTCTTACGTTTGATTGGATTTAACAGCCCATTGACATTAAAAGAAATGAATTTTACCTTGTCCTTAGCCATATTTGTATTTATCTGTCAATGTATCATTGAAATTAGAATAAAACTTAATCGATCTACTCCCTGAACAAATAAGAACCAAGAAATGTAAATAATAACAAAAATGGCAACAAACGTGTGATTCCAAGGCTGAGGTCTCTAGTAAATGACCCTGCGTTGAGCTAGAGGAAATGTCTAGCTGTGGGGGATAACCCCTCCTACTTGTAAGTTGAGGGCCCCCATTGCAGTATTCATAAAAGTCAGTGAACAAATCCATTAAACAGAAAAGATTTCCCCGTGTACTTATACACACACACATGCACACACACACACAAATATATATATATATATATACATACACACACATATTACATATATATATTCTCATTTTGATGGGGATAAAGGAGTAAGTGAGTGAATAAAGAATAACAACTAAGTAATATAAAATCCACATTATAATAAGTATTTCTCAAGATAGGTATATCACCGTGTGCGTGTGTGTGTGTGCATGTGTGTGTGTGAGTGTGTGTGTGTGTGTGTGTGTGTGTGTGTGTGTGTGTGTGTGTGTGTGTGTGTGTGAGTGTGTGTGTGTGTGTGTCCCTGCACAATTCTTCAAGCTGTCCTTTATTCAGAATCAGAATTAGGTTTAATATCGCTGGCCTATGTCATGCAATTTGTTGTTTTTCAGCAGCATTACAGTGCAATCCATTAAAAACTGTAAATTACAATAATCAATCTGAACAAAGATACTGAGGTGGTGTTCATGGGCTGGTTGATTGTCTGTTCAGAAATTCAATGCAGAGAGGACAAAGCTATTCCTAAGATATTTAGTGTGTATCTTCCTGCTCCTGTACCTCCTCCCCAATGGCAGCAATGAGAAGAGAGCATGTCCGGAGTGATGGGGTTCCCCAATGATAAATGCCCCCTTCTTGAGGCATCATCTTTTGAAGATATCCTCGATACTGGGGAGGATAGTGCTCATGATACAGCTGGCTGAGTTTGAACCTTCTGCAGCTTTTTCCCACTGCTGTGTAGTGCCCCCCCCCCAAACCAGACAGTGATGCAGCCAGTTAGAATGCTCTTATACCCTTTTATAACTGGTTCACCCCCTTGCCCTGCTGAAGGACATGAGGGTGGGGTAGACAGGAATTCTGCAGTGTTACGGATTCAGCAACAACAAATATATAAGTGAGGCAGGGTTTTAATAACAAATAAAACATTAAACACTGAAAAACAAACCCCAAAAGTAAACAAACAGCTAATGCAACCGGAAATCAGCTGCTGTGCAGCAGCTTAAACAGTTCTTAAAGCAATGTTGCAAAAACAGTTCTTCAAAGTAGTACTGCGAAAGTTCAAAATGCTTACAGTCCATTAAAGGAGAGACTTTTTAGACGATTTAAATTCTCTTTCACGTGTTGCGGCGGTTCCCAGTCGAACTATACTTTTCCTGGAGAATTTACGAAGATGAAAATGAAACAGCTTAAAGGCACTGACCTTTCCTTTACAAAACTGTACCCAACCCTTTCTGCTTTTATTTGCAGGGGTTAACATGGACACAGCCAACGAATTCCTTCTGAATGAGGATCAAACAAGGTCGAACCTGTTTCACCATCGAAATCGACTTTCCTCGATCTTTTAACTCCTGAACTCCGATCTTCACTCTTCACTGACTTTTAACTGGCAGTATTATAAAGAAACTGCCGGCAATGACCTTTCAAACTTTAGGCATTAAATAAAACTCCACCTTTCAACCAAACTGTGTCATAATATTGGACCATGCAGTGGCATGGAGTCAAAATGGCAAATCCAGCCATGAACTGCCCCTCCTCACAGGGAGAGGTCCTCCTTTTATACCCTGTAAAAAAAACCTGTCACATGACCTCTACTGGTGGGAAAATGATGTCACGCCACCATCACAAGACCATTACCTTAAGGCCAGTATAGCTTCAACACCACTGTCACGTGACAAGTACAAGATACCCACGGGTACGTAACAGCAGGAACTTTGTGAAACTTTGCAACCAGATTTTGTTCTGTAACAATCCACTTCCCTGAAATATTCCTCATTAAAACACAGGTTTCTCTGTCTAGGTCCCTGAAACCCTTCCACTGACACCAACAACAACACCGGTTGAACAGGACCATACATCAGTGAATCAGGCTGTCCATTACATTGTGATCAAGACCTTAACCATGAGGCTCAGTGAAACACTCAAATACTTGAGCACTTCCAAATAGATTAGAACATAGGACAATACAACATAGTACAGACCCTTCGGCCCACAATGTTGTGCTGACCCTTTAACCTACTATAAGATCAAACTACCTATTTCCTCCAACATAGCCCTCCAGTTTTCGATCATCCACATCCCTATCTAAGAGTTGCTTAAATTTCCCTCATGTATCTGCCTCTAGTTTAGTTTAGCTTATCCTGTTGTTATATACAGGCTGCAGTGAAGTTCCTTGTTTGCAAGAAGCCCACAGAGTAAACAGTATACACAGCAATAATATACCGAATGGCCACGTTATTCTGTGCCTCCTGTACTTAATAAGGTAGCCACTGTATACTTTTGCAAATAAAACGATGTGAAGTGTTTTATGTTTATGAAAAACAGTAACAATTCATGTATTGTACCCCAAAACACTGAACACAAAGTGTGGTAACAAAATTCCATGTTATACGTCATCACGTCAGAACAGCATCTTAAAGTGAATCCCAACTGATTGTCAGTGGTTGTGAATTCTGTATGTTTCCACCAATTACATTACCGTACACAGTCCCCCTCAGAGTTCATCAAAACTGGCATTGTAAACCTGTCCGGAGCTCGGACGAGCGGCCCGGCTCGGATGCCATGGTCCATGTGTGGAGGAACCGCAGGTGTGCTGACGTTCTCAGGGTCATGTCGTGACGGCAGAGGCACAGTAGCGGAATCTTCGAAATCTTGGTGGGCAGGTTTAAGGCAATCTACTGAAATACGTCCAAGTTTACCCTTCTTATCCAAAATGTGGAATGGCTTCTTTATTATACCAAGTTTTTATTTTCTCCTGAGCCAATTTTAAATTTTCCTTGGCTAAGCTACAAGCTTTATGTAACCTGTCCTTAAATTTCAAAACATAGTCCAACAAATTAGTGTGTACTTCCTTACTAATCCACTGTTCTTTTAATAAAGCTAAAGGTCCTCTAACTCTATGCCCAAATACAAGTTCAAATGGACTGAAACCTAAAGATTCTTGTACCGATTCCCTTACTGCAAATAAAAGTAAGTTTATACCCTCATCCCAATCACTTTCATTTTCCACACAATATGTCCTAATCATATTCTTGAGGGTAGAATGAAACCTCTCCAAGGCACCTTGCGATTCCGGATGGTATGCAGACGAAGTGATTTGCTTAGCTCCCAATTTATAAACTATCTGTTGAAACAATCCAGACATAAAATTACTGCCTTGATCAGTTTGTATTTCCTTAGGTAATCCAAAATAAGTAAAGAATTTTATCAGAGCCTTTGCCACAGTTTTAGCTGTTATATTCCTAAGTGGTACTGCCTCTGGAAACCTAGACGAAGTACACATGATAGTCAACAAATACTGATAACCAGTTTTTGTTTTTGGTAATGGACCAACACAATCTACAATAACTTTAGAAAACGGTTCACCAAATGCTGGAATAGGTTGCAGTGGGGCCACTGGTGTAACTTGATTTGGTTTACCCACAATTTGACAAGTATGGCATGTTCTACAAAATATCGCCACATCTTTTCTTAGACCAGGCCAGTAAAAATGTTTTAAAATCTTGTCCACAGTTTTCCTTACCCCTTGATGTCCACCTAAGGGCACACTATGAGCTAAAGTCAAAATCTCATTTCGATAAACTTTAGGGACAACTACCTGGTAAACAATATTCCATTCATCACTTGCAGGAATTGTAGGCGATCTCCACTTCCTCATCAACACACCTTTTTCAAAATAATATCCTACTGGCACCTTCTCAATCTCACTATCTGGTAGAGCTTGTTCTCTTAATTTTATAATCTCAGGGTCTCTATTCTGCTCTGCTATCATCTCCTTTCGAGACAGAGATAAATCTTCATAGTCAGACTTACTCCAATAATCTTGTTCAAACAATGAAGGTAGGAAAGTCTCTGACACATCCTCAAAACTTGAATCCTGAGTTGAACAGTCATGAGTAACAACCTCATTCTGTGCATCAATCTTTTTAGCCATAGCTCTAGTCACAACACAGGAAGAATCTGTGTTAGAATTCATCTGTGGTTCCTCTGACTCCATTGTCAAATGCACTTCAGGAAAAACGTCCACCTGCCAAGTCATTACCTAACAATAAAGAAATATCCTTCACAGGTAAGCTAGGTTGTAATCCTACTTTAACAAGTCCTGTAACTAACCCTGACTTTAAATTTACTTTATGCAAATGTACAGGCATAAAGGCACTCCCAACACCTCGTATATAATTTACCTCACCAGTATCAGACTCTTCATTAAACTTCAATACGCTGTCTAACATCAGTGATTGAGAAGCTCCAGTATCACAAGGATTTTTATTGGCACCAGAGTAGATCCTTCTTTCAAGGATAGAAACCCTTCAGTTATAAAATCCCTTTTTAACTTGGTCAGACTCTAACAAAACTTCATTTGTGTTTATCAAACCCTGTAATTTTACAGGTGTTTCAGTATGTTGCACACAAGCATCTGGGACTGCTTCCTTCTCTTTCTTTTTCAATCGGAAACAGTTAGCTATTACATGGCCAGGTTTCTTACAATAGTTACAAATAGGACCAAACTGTCTTTCCTTCACAGGCTTTCCTTCCTCCTTACCTTTCTCATTAACTTCTGATTTAATTTCTGATTTACCTAGAGTCTCCATGTTATTTTTCCTCTTAAAAATTCTGCCCTGAGGAAATTTATTCTTATGGATTAAAACATACTCATCAGCTAATCTAGCAGAGTCCTGCAATGTATCAGTATCCCTCTCATTTAAGTAGGTCCTTACTTCAACAGGGATGCTTCTTTTAAATTCCTCCATTAAAATCAGCTCTTTCAATTTATTATAGTCGCCATTTATATTTTTAGAGGAAACCCATCTCTCAAAACACACAGCTTTATCATAGGCAAATTCCACATAAGGTTTTTCCACAGACTTCTTCAAACTTCTGAATCTTTCTATATACGCTTCTGGGACCAATTCATATGCTTTCAAAATCTGCTGTTTCACAATATCATAATCAAGTGCTTGCGCAGCATTTAAAGCTGTGTAAACTTGTTGTGCTTTGCCTTTAATTACACTCTGTAACAACACTGACCATTTATCTTTTGGCCACTCTGAAATCTGAGCAATCGTTTCAAAATGTTGGAAATATCTTTCTACTTCTGTTTCACTAAATGGAGGGACCAATTTAATTTCTTGACTAACAACAAACGGTTTTTTAGAAACAGAAGACTGATTCTCAGACCTTAATTCCACCATTGCATATTCAAAATCCCTCTCTTTACTTTCAGCTTCTAACCTACAACACTCCAATTCTGCTTTACTTTGTTCCAACTTCATTTGTTCGATTTGCAACTGCATCTCTAGATTACTTATTGGAAACGACTCTAAAATTGATTCATCAAAATCACCCGAATCCACAGAGTGTGAAGCGATTTTTCTCTGTATTAGAGCCTTTGATGTAGACCTTGAAATACCTTTAAGTTCCAATCTACTAGCTATCTCAGACACCTCATTTTTTTTCGCTTTCGCTAATAACTCCGCGTCTGGTGAAGCCAGAAACTCATCAATATTCATTGTTGCTGAATACCACTCACAAGCCAATCAAACAAAAGAATCGAGTATTCCCCTTTTCCAAAACACCGATTCAAAATTTAACAAGCATGTAAACTCAAAAAATGGTTCATCCCGGATGAGCCCCCATATTTATGACACGGATTCAGCAACAACAAATATATAAGTGAGGCAGGGTTTTTTTTTAATAACAAACAAAACGTTTATTAAACACTGAAAAACAAACCCCCAAAAGTAAACAAACAGCTAATGCAACCGGAAATCAGCTGCTGTGCGGCAGCTTAAACAGTTCTTAAAGCGATAAAGCAAAAACAGTTCTTAAAGCAATGTTGCAATAACAGTTCTTCAAAGTAGTACTGCGAAAGTTCAAAATGCTTACAGTCCATTAAAGGAGAGACTTTTTAGACGATTTAAATTCTCTTTCGTGTTGTGTTGCGGCGGTTCCCAGTCGAACTATACTGTTCCCGGAGAATTTACGAAGATGAAAATGAAACAGCTTAAAGGCACTGATCTTTCCTTTACAAAACTGTACCCAACCCTTTCTGCTATTATTTGCAGGGGTTAACATGGACACAGCCAACGAATTCCTTCTGAATGAGGATCAAACAAGGTCGAACCTGTTTCACCATCGAAATCGACTTTCCTCGATCTTTTAACTCCTGAACTCCGATCTTCACTCTCCACTGACTTTTAACTGGCAGTATTATAAAGAAACTGCCGGCAATGACCTTTTAAACTTTAGGCATTAAATAAAACTCCACCTTTCAACCAAACTGTGTCATAATATTGGACCATGCAGTGGCATGGAGTCGTAATGGCAAATCCAGCCACGAACTGCCCCTCCTCACAGGGAGGGGTCCTCCTTTTATACCCTGTAAAAAAAACTGTCACATGACCTCTACTGGTGGGAAAATGATATCACGCCACCATCACAAGACCATTACCTTAAGTCCAGTATAGCTTCAACACCACTGTCACGTGACAAGTACAAGATACCCACGGGTACGTAACAGCAGGAACTTTGTGAAACTTTGCAACCAGATTTTGTTCTGTAACAATCCACTTCCCTGAAATATTCCTCATTAAAACACAGGTTTCTCTGTCTAGGTCCCTGAAACCCTTCCACTGACACCAACAACAACACCGGTTGCACAGGACCATACACCAGTGAATCAGGTCTATCCATTACATTGTGATCAAGACCTTAACCATGAGGCTCAGTGAAACACTCAAATACTTGAGCACTTCCAAATAGATCAGAACATAGAACAATACAACATAGTACAGGCCCTTCGGCCCACAATGTTGTGCTGACCCTTTAACCTACTATAAGATCAAACTATTTCCTCCAACATAGCCCTCCAGTTTTCGATCATCCACATCCCTATCTAAGAGTTGCTTCAATTTCCCTCATGTATCTGCCTCTAGTTTAGTTTAGCTTATCCTTTTGTTATATACAGGCTGCAGTGAAGTTCCTTGTTTGCAAGAAGCCCACAGAGTAAACAGTATACACAGCAATAATACACCGAATGGCCACGTTATTCTGTGCCTCCTGTACTTAATAAAGTGGTCACTGTATATTTTCACAAATAAAACGATGTGAAGTTTTTATGTTTTTGAAAAACAGTAACAATTCACGTATTGTACCCTAAAACACTGAACACAAAGCGCGGTAACAAAATTCCATGTTATACGTCATCACATCAGAACAACCTCTTAAAGTGAATCCCAGCTGATTGTCAGTGGTTGTGAATTCTGTATGTTTCCACCAATTACATTACCGTACACAGTCCCCCTCAGAGTTCATCAAAACTGGCATTGTAAACCTGTCCGGAGCTCGGACGAGCCGCCCTGCTCGGATGCCATGGTCCATGGGTGGAGGAACCGCAGGTGTGCTGACGCGCTCAGGGTCGTGTCGTGACGGCAGGGGCACGGTAGCAGAATCTTCGAAATCTTGGTGGGCAGGTTTAAGGCAATCTACTGAAATACGTCCAAGTTTACCCTTCTTATCCAAAATGTGGAATGGGCCATCATTATGGGGCCTCAGGGGATGGTGCGTCATGGTGGATAAAAACAAATGAGGTAGAACATTGGCCAATAGGAACCCAGAAGTGCTGTACACCATGGTAGAAGGTAAGAATAGGTGTAAAGGAATTAAATTTACTGAGGAGGGTGGAATGCTGTTGAGAGGCTGACCAGATGGTCGTAGTGTCAGGAATAAAATCACCCGGCACTGATAACCGCTGCCCTTATACCAACTCGGCCGCAGGTGAACGCAGGTCCTCTTTTAGAGCCGTGTTGAGCCCCAGCAGGACCCACGGGAGATGATCAGCCCAACACTCATCCACTGGGGAAGCCCTCAGAGCAGCCTTTGAGGAGTGGTGAAACTGCTCGGAAAGGCCATTGGACTGCATGTGATTCGCCAGAGTGTGATGTACCCTCACCCCGAGATTCTGGGTCATTGCAGCCCAGAGGTTTCATATGAATTGAGGACCTTGGTCAGAGGAAATATCAGATGGGGTGCCAAACCGTGCAACCCAGGTGCTGATGAATGCCCGAGCCACGTCTGTGGCCGTCGTCGAATCTGGAGAGATGACCTCTGGCCACCTGGTGGTACTGTCCACCATGGTAAGGAGGGAGGTAAAACTGGGGTGCGTGGTGGGTGGGGGAGAAGATGACCAACAAGGTCCACATTGACATGGTCAAACTGTTGCTCAGGGTCCTCAAAAGATGCCAATCTTGATGGTCAAATTTTGCCCATTGGCACTCTCACACAGGCTGCAGTCCAATCATGCATGTCCTTCCTAAGGCCTTGCCACACAAACTTTAGTGTAACCAGTTTCTGTGAGGCCTTCCGGCCTGTACACAAGAGGCCATGTATGGAGTCAAAAACAGTCCATCTCCAGTTTGTGGGCACTGTGGGGCGAGGGTGACTGTTTGAGATATTGCAGAGGAAAGAAACCACAGCTTCCCCAAACTTAATGTCAGCAAACCGCAGGCCTATGACTGTTGTTTGGTAAGCCTGGAGCTCGGGGTCGGTAGCTTGGTTGGCTGCCATGCTGGCTTAATCAACCTCTATGTGGCTCACCGCGAGAGGCAATCAACTACGGCATTAATTTTCCGGTTGATACGTGGTACATCAGTTGTGAACTCTGAGATGTAGTTCAGGTGGTGTTGCTGACTTGCAGACCAAGGGTCTGATATTTTGGCCATCACATGCACGAGGGGTTTGTGGTCAATGAACGCTGTGAAATGGGGACCCTCTGGATCTAGAAGAAAATGATGATGGTGGACAGCCAGATAGAGACTGAGAAACTTATAGTCAACCGTGCGGTACTTCCTCTCAGCGGGTTGGAGCAGCCGGCTGGAGAAGGTGAGCGGCTCCGACCAACGGTTCTTGCACAGCACCCACAGAACGGTCTGAAGCGTCAGTAGTAATGGCGACAAGTGCATTGGGGAGCGGGCAAACATCCTACCTCTCCAGGAAGTTCCGGCTCCCCGACGCCCGCAAATTACATACAATGTCCCGGAAATCGATTTTTTTTGAGAGCGAGCGAGTGAGTGAGCGAGTGAGTGAGTGGGTGAGGGAGAGGGAGAGAGAGCGAGGGCGCACCATGGCAGAGTGTTCCATAGAAAGAAATTATGAAAGGTACTTCACCCCAGACTACACTAAAGCTGCCTAATAGAGGTAAAAAATAATGACAGTGTTGCTCGCTGCACCGTTTGCAACAGTGACTTTTCTATTGCCCGTGGTGGGTTAAATGACTGTTGAGGTGAGTTTAACAGGTGTCATTCGTTCGTTAGCATAGCTAACGTTATTTAAACTAGCTGACTCGCTGCTAAGGAGCTTCTCTATTGCAGACATCCCACCTCTCTCCCGCAAATTGATGGTGCTACCTCCCTGAAATGAATTTTTGCAGGGTGGGATGTCTGGAGTCGGGTCGTGTTGGAAAGAGCTTGTTTGGTATCATCAAATTCCCTGGTCAAATCCGTGACCAATCAAGCATGTGATTAGGGACGTTGCCTTTAAGTGCACTCACTATACGGGGGAGGATAAGGTCAGCAGCTCGTGGAATGAAGCGGTGACAGAAATTCACCAATAACTCCGGTCATTGTGGGGAACTTACTGGGTGGGTGGGGGGGGGGGGGGGCAGGGTAACGACCCAAAGTCCTTGACATCCACAATTCGGCAGTTCTTAAAGATCGACTGACAGTCCTTGGGCACACAGGAAATCCGCACCGAGCAGAGGTCTAGTCACTTTAGCCAGGACAAAGTCCCACAAGTAACATCGCCCACTGAAGCAGAGCGTCACCCGTCGTGTCCCGTAAGTCTGGATCGCGCTGCTGTCGGCAGCCTCCAGCGAAGTATCGTCACTCGCTGCTTTCTCATCAGCAGCACACTCGCTTGAGCACCCGTGTCACACGGGAAGCGTCACCACGAAAGGGTGTCCATAATGAACAGTAGACCACCCCGGCAGCCGGAACCCATGGTGTTCCCAGACCTCTGATAGTCCGAGCACTGGCACTGTCGAAGCTGCAAGGCAGTCAGCGCTTCCTAGCATTCGTATCAAACCGAGCGTGGTAAGAACACAGTCGCGGTCGCCCTGATGCTGGGGGCCCGGCTGACAGGGCTTACTGAGGCAGGGAAGGGGAAGAGGAGGAATGATGCACCGCTGCCTAGCTGGGTGTAGACTATCAGCCATTTTAGCAAGCTCGCTACAGTCCTTCACGGGCGCATTTTCAAGGGCTATGCAAACTTGATCAGGCATTTGCTGCATGAAAGTTCTATAAAAATAAAATGAGGATGGTGATTTCCCAGGAGAGACAACACGTGTTCCAATAGCTCTGATAGATTAGCATTGCCGGAGTCGGGCAAGGACAACTGTTTTGTGTGCACAGACTCCGATAATCCAAAAGTCCGTAAAAAGGTAAAATTTCGGCCACCTGAACCCCAATTCAATGTCAGTGGTTATGAATTATGTACCCATGCCAAGCTCATTGACTTCATCAGCTTTGCCTCCAACTTCCACCCTGCCCTCAAATTTACCTGGTCCATTTCCACCATCTCCCTCCTCTGTCTCAGTCTCTCTGTCTATCTCTGGAGACAGCTTATCTACTGATATCTATTATAAACTCAGAGACTCTCACAGCTACCTTGCCTATAACTCTTCCCATCCTGTTATTTGTAAAACAGCATCCACTTCACTCAATTCCTCCACCTCAGCCGCATCTGCTCTCAGGATGAGACTTTTCATTCCAGAATGAAGGAGATGCCCTCCTTCTTCAAAGAAAGGGGCTTCCCTTCCTCCACCATCAAAGCTGCCCTCAACTGCATCTCTTCCATTTCACACATGTCTGCTCTCAGCCCATCCTCCCATTACCCTTCCAGGGATAGGGTTCCTCTTGTCCTCATCTACTATCCCACCAGTCTATGCCTCCAGCATATAATTCTCTTAAACTTCCGCCATCTCCAGTGGATCCCACCACCAAGCACATCTTTCCTTCTCCCCCACTTTCTGCTTTCCGCAAGGATCAGTCCTGATGTGACTCCCTTGTCCATTTGTCCCTTTCTCTCTCCTCTCCTGGCACTTACCTTTGCAAGTGGAACAAATGCTACACCTGCCCCTTCACCTCCTCCCTTACTATCATTCAGGGTCCCAAACAGTCCTTTCAGGTGAGGTAACACCACCTGTGAGTCTGCTGGGGTCATATACCATGTCAGGTGCTCCTGCTTGGCCTCTTGTATATCGGTGAGACCCAATGTAGATTGGGAGACTGCTTTCATCTTCTTACGGAATGGTGGAGCAGGCTCGATGGGCCAGATGGCCTACTTCTGCTCCTATTTCTTATGTTCTTACGTTCACTGAGCATCTAAGCTCCATCTGCCAGAAGAAGTGAGATCTCCCAGTGGCCACCCATTTTAATTCCACTTCTCATTCCCATTCCGATGTCAATCCATGACCTCCTCTACGGTCGTAATCAGGCCATGCTCAAGTTGGAGGAACAACACCTTGTCTTCTGTCTGGGTGGCCTCCAACCTGAACATCAACTTCTCAAACTTCTGGTAAGGGTCCCCTGCCCCCCTTCATCATTCCCCATTCCCTTTCCCCTCTCTCAGCTTATTTCCTTGCCTGCCCATCATCTCTCTCTGGTGCTCCCCTCCCTTTTCTTTCTTCCCTAGCCTTCTGTCCTTTCCTATTAGATTCCCTCTTCTCCAGCCCTGTATCTCCTTCACCAATCAACTTCCCAGATTTTTACTTCACTCCTCCCCCACCTGGTTTCACCTACCATCTTGTGTTTCTCCCTCCCCTTCCCCACCTTTTAATTCTACTCCTCATCCCTTTTTTCCTCCAGTCCTGCTGATGGACCTTGGCCAGAAATGTTGACTGTACTCTTTTCCATAGAAGTTGCCTGGCCTGATCAGTTTCTTCAGCATTTTGTGTGTGTTACAGTGGTGCTAGAAATTTTGTGAACCTTGTAGAATTTTCTCGATTTCTACATAAATATGACTTAAAAGGTGATCAGATCTTCTCACAAGTCCTAAAACTAGATAAACAGAACCCAATTAAATAAATAATAGAAAAACATTACACTTGTTAATTTACATTGAGAAAAATGATCCAATATTACATGTATTAGTTGGAAAAAGTATGTGAACCTCTGGGGTAATGTCTTCCACAGAAGCTACTTGGAATTGGGTGTTCCAATCAATGAGATGAGATTAGAGTGTGTTGTAGGGGTAGCTTGCTGTATAAAAATGACACACAAAGTCACGTTATAGACAGAGCTTGCTCTGTTTATGTGAACCATACCTCAATCAAAATAATTTTCACAGGACCTTAGAAAGAGAATTGTAGAGAGGCATGAAGCTGGAAAAGCTGCAAAAGCATTTCTAAAGATCTGAGTGTTCGTCAGTCCACAGTATGAGAAATTATCCACAAACGGAGAAAATTCAGTACTGTTGCTCCTTTCCCTAGGAGTGGGTACCCTGCAAAGATCACACTGAGAGCACAACGTGCAATGCTGAAGGAAGTGAAAAAGAACCCAAGGGTAACAGCAAAAGACTTCCAGAAATCTCCAGAACTTTCTAAAGTCTCTTTTTACGTGTCCACTAGAAGAAAAGTACTGAACAAGAATGATGTTCGTGGAAAGACACCACAAAGGAACCACTGCTCTCTAAAAAACACATTGTCATACATCTCAAGTTTGCAAAAGACTACCTGGATGTTCTACAACACTTTTGGGACAACGTTCTGTGGACAGATGAATCAAATGTTTAACTCTTTGGCAGAAATGCACACTTCTCTGTTTGGAGGAAAAATGTCACTGTACACCAACACCAAAACCTCATTCCAACTGTGAAGCATGGTGGAAGGTGCATCATGGTTTGGAGCTGCTTTCCAATCATTGAGAAAGCAATGAATTCAAAATTGTATCGAGGCATTTTATGGGAGAATGTCAGGGGAGCAGTCCATCACCTGAAGCTCATTAGAAGTTGGATATTGCAATAAAACAATAATCTGAAAGTCAAGAGTAAATCAACAACAGATTGGTTTAAAAAGAAGAAAATTAGTATTTTGGTATGGCCGAGTCAAAGTCCTGACCTTAATCCTATAGAAATGTTTTGGAAGGACCTGAAGCAAGCAGTTCATGCAAGGAAGCCCACTAACAACCCAGAGTTGAAGCAGTTTTGTAAGCAGGAATGGTCTAAAATTCCTCCAAGCTGATGTGCAGGACTGATTAACAGTGACCAGAAACGTTTGGTTGAAGTTATCACTGTACAAGGGGTCACACCAATTACTGAAAGCAAAGGTTCACATACTTTTTCCAACAAATACATGTAATATTGGATCATTTTTCCAATAAATAAATGAACAAGTATAAAGTTTTTGTGTTATTTATTGAATTGGGTTCTCTTTATGTAGTTTTTGGACTTAGGTGATGATCTGATTACATTTTAGGTCATTTATATATCTATCTATCTATCTATAAATATATATATATATATAAATAGGGAACATTCTACCGGGTTCACAAACTTTCTAGCATCGCTGTACATTACCCTACACCACTGAGTGTAACTCTGCATGTTTGTGGTCTTCTGTTGCTGTAGCCTTATTATGTGTTGTGTGTTTGGAAATGATCTTAGGTACAACACTGTTGTAACATGTTGTATTTGAGTTACTATTGTCTTCCTGTCAACGTGAACCAGTCTGGCCATTCTCCTCTGACCTCTCTCATTAGCAAGGCATTTTCACCCACAGAACTGCTGCTCACTGGATGGTTTTAGTTTTTTGCACCATTCTCTGTAAACTCTGGAGACTGTTGTGCGTGAAAATACCAGACAGTCAACTGTTTCTGAGAAACTCAATTCACCCTGTTTGGCACCAACATTCATTCCACAGTCAAAGTCATTTAGATCACACTTCCTCCCCATTGTGATGTTTGGGCTGAACAACAAATGAACCTCTTGACCATGTCTGTACGCTTTATGCATTGAGTTGCCACCACATGATTGGCCGATGAGATATTTGCATTAAAGGGCAGATGTGCAGGTGCACCTCATAAAGTGGTCACTGAATGTAAATCCCACATGAGCACGGGACAACAGAATGACACAACGATGGCCATGCATTCTGAAACGGTACTGAAAGCAATGTGAAAGGTACCGGGAGAGGTAGAGTGAAGAGTCTGAGTGTGTGGTAGCCTCACCGGGAAGGGTGCGTGAAAGAGGTGACTGGTTCAGGAATCTGATTGCAGTGGGGAAGAATCTGTTTTTGTGTCCGGAGTTCCGAGCTTTCAAGCTCCTGTATCTTCTCCCAGAAGGTAGAAGAGAGAAAAAGGAATAGCCAAGAGCGGCAGGGATTCTTGACAATATCCCCAGTTGATTGAGGCAAAGTTCCGTGCAGATGATCAAAGGAGACGAGACAAAAGAGAACAAACCAACATGGTCTGGTTCTCTTATTCCAAAACCACTCAAATTCCATTGCTTAAATTAACCAATAAGAAAGCCCCGATTCAAGTAATGTGATTTCCACCACCGAAACTGAGAAGTTTCTAGAAAGATGCAAATGCATTAAAAACACAATGAGCAATTACATGTACATTATATAGTTAATTATATAAAATACCAAAAAGCGTAAGAAAATTAAACTACAAGGGGAATAACAATTATTTTGCTTATTTTATGTAGAGATACAGTGTGGATGGAACAGGCCCTTCTGACCAAACAAACTACTCCTCCCGACAATCCACTGATTTAACCCGAGCCTAATCACAGGTCAATTTACAAGGACCAATTAACCCCCCCCCCCCCCCCAATCAGTGCGTCTTTGGACTGTGGAAGAAACCAGAGCAGCTGGGGGAAACCCACGGGGAGAATGAACAAACTCCTTACAGACAGCACTGGAATTGAACTCTGAACTCTGACACCCCGACCTGTGATAGTGTTGTGTTACTGTGGCGCCCCAGTCCAATTCAACACTGCAAAAGTTGCTAATCGTTGCAATTCCTCATCATCAGGAAACAGCAAAGAGAATCAGTTCCTCAAACCTGATCCACCGTCAACGGGATCAGGTCTGATCTGATTTTAACTGGAACTCTATAGGCAGCATAACTGGGGCAGAAAGTACAAAATCACTTCCCCATGGTGGAGGTGTCCACCACTATGAGACACACACTCAGTGGCCATTTTATTCACTACACCTGTATACCTGCTCGTTAATGTAAGTATCTTGTTACGAACCCCGTAACTGGGTTACTTACCAGCAAAGATAGAGGCGTCCGTTGGAGTCTGATGATACTATTTTTAACAGTATTTATTAGTTAAAATACACAAAAATAATATCAATGCAAATATACAGATAATATACGTCGTCAATACTAAACCTAAAAGTGCGGGTATAATAATAATCAATAAGAAACAAGCTCTATTGTTGTCTAGGGGATAATGAATTGTCCGATGGGAATATACAGTTCGTTTCAGTTCACACAGGCTGCCATCGTTTGTTTGTCGCTGTGTTGCAATTGTTGGAGAGAGAGAGAGATAGGAGAATGGGAACAGTTACCGCTAAGTGTTTTGCCAACCTTCCTTTATGATTTCGATCCATCGGTGTCTCGTTGCTGTGGCCGTTCAAGTATGACCTCTCCTTTAGCTAAACCGTTCTTCCGTGATGAGCCCGCCACCCAGGCAAGGGAGGACACACACGAGCTCTCACCGGCTTTTGCTATAAAACGCTGTCACTGGATTTCTAGCGTTTCTCCTGGTGTGTCTAAGGTGTGTTCCCCAGACCCGTCTTTTATCCTCACTCATGGGGTCTCAGATGTCAATCAGGTTGGGATGATGCAATCCCTCAACCAGACCACTCTGGTTGTTGCCTGAGGGGTTTCAATGAATAGTACAGTACTCAATACACAATTCCTTCTCCAAGAGACAATAGCAGTAATCAGTGGTTCCGTTCCACTTATGTCAGGAGACATTCCACCTGGTTGTGTATTCTGCGTCTCTCTCTCTCATTTCCTGGGTCTTAGACCTGAAATAATAGCAATCTTGCGATTCTCAAAAAGGAGGGGGCGACTTTGCACCCTTCGGCCCCTCAGAGTTGCTCCACATTCATAACAATCTCATCTGCCAATCATGTGGCAGCAACTCAATGCACAAAAGCATGCAGACAGGGTCAAAAGGTTTAGACCGAACATCAGAATGAGGTGAAAAGTGATTTAAATGACGGATTGCAGAATGATTTTTGTTGCCAAACGGGGTGGTTTGAGTTTCTCAGAGCTGATTTCCTGGTATTTTCAGGCACAACAGTCTCCAGAGTTTACAGAGAATGGTGTGATAAACTAAAACCATTCAGTGAGCAACAGTTCTGTGGGTGAAAAACACCTTGTTAATGAGAGACGTCAGAGGAGAATGGCCAGACTGGTTCAAGATGACAGGAAGGTAACAGTAATTCAAATAACTGCATTGCAACACTGCCGTGCAGAAGAGCATCTCTAAATGCACAACACAGTGAATGTGAAGTGGGTCTGCTACAGCAGCAGAAGACCATGAACATACATTTCGTGGCCACTTTATTGTGTACAGGGGGTAACTCATAAAGTGGCCACTGAGTGTAGGTGATTGGACAAAGAAATATAAACAAGATGGATTCAACACAACATCACTCCTAGCTGTCCCTGGGGGTAAAATACAGGCTACAAACTTTTTTCCCCCCGTCCACATACATAGATGTTGGTGCATACGTGTAGTTTCCTGAGCATTGTTCCCATTCACACCGCATCCTGTGTTTTCACTGTCCACGGCTAATCTAAACATCAGCCCAAGCCTTGAGCCCAGTTTCTGTAAATTTCTTGCTTATCTCTTCAACATCCTTCTCACAATGGTTTTAGAGTAGCAGAGACAAAATTAATCGTTTACAGTATGTTGTTTGGACTGGGTGGAGGCTGTAACCTTCATTTGATCCTCACAGAAGGATCAGAAGTGGAGAGAGTGAGTTGCTTCAAGTTCCTGGGTGTCAAGATCTCTGAGGATCTAACCTGGTCCCAACATATCGAAGTAGTTATAAAGAAAGCAAGACTGTGGCTATACTTTAGTAGGAGTTTGAAGAGATTTGGTATGTTAACAAATACACTCAAAAACTTCCATAGATGTACTGTGGAGAGCATTCTGACAGGCTGCATCATTGTCTGGTATGGAGGGGCTACTGCACAGGACTGAAAGAAGCTGCAGAGGGTTGTAAATTTAGTCAGCTCCATCTTGGGTACTAGCCTACAAAGTACCCAGAACATCTCCAAGGAGCAGTGTCTCAGAAAGGCGGTGTCCATTATTAAGGACCTCCAGCACCCAGGGCATGCCCTTTTCTCACTGTTACAATCAGGTAGGAGGTACAGAAGCCTGAAGGCACACACTCTGTGATTCAGGAACAGCTTCTTCTCCTCTGCCATTCAATTCCTAAATGGACATTGAACCTGTGAACACTACCCTACTTTTTAAATATGTATTATTTCAGTTTTTACACAATTTTTAATCTATTCAATATATGTATACTGTAATTTATTTAATCTATTTATTATTCTTATTATTTTATTATTATTATTCTATATTATGTATTACATTGAACTGCAGCTGCTAAGTTAACAAATTTCACATGACATGCCGGTTATAATAAACCTGATTCTGATTTGTTAAAGGATGTTGATTGTGTTTTCTTGATAAGCCCCCAATGTTATGGTCACTCTAACTACAGAAGACCAAATGTCAGTGAAACAAGTAAAACTCATTCAGGACTTCCATCTGGAAGCTCCCCCCACAGTCTGTATTGTTCCAGCAGCTGGAACTCATGACTGAAACCCAGCAGGTCATGTATCATCTATGGAGGGAAATAGACAGTCGATATTTTGAGTTGAGACCCTCTTCTGGATGGGAAAGCAAAGGGGCATTACCAAGAAGGTGGGGGAGGGGAGGGGAAGGGAAACAAGCTAGCAGGTGATAGGTTAGACCAGGTGAAGGGGAAGGTGAATAGGAGGGATGAAGTAAGAAGATGGGTGGGGGAATAGGTGGAAGAGATAAAGGGCTGAAGAAGAAGAAGAAATCTGATTGGAGAGGAAAGAGGACCTTGGAAGAAAGGGAAGGACAGAGGGGGATGAGAGGGAGGAGAAAGGAAGATGAGAGGAAAAAGGGTAAGAGGGTAATGACGGGAATGGAAAACGAGTGAAAGAGGAAGGGGGAATTATGTGAAGTTACCTTTCTCCCTCCTCTTGCTTCCCCTCCCTCCTTCTCTATTTTTCCATTCTGGTTACCTTCTTGCCCCTTCTCCTCACCTGCTCATCTCTCCGTCTTGTTCCTGTCCTCCTTCCCTTTCTTCCATGGTTTTCCCTTTACCCGTTCTTTACCTCTTCCAATGATCACCCCCCCCCCGGCTTGTGACTTCAACCCCCTCTCCCACACACTCACCTTCCCCTTCACCTGACAGCTTGTACTCCTCCCCTCCCCCACCTCCTTATTCTGGCCTCTTCCCCCTTCATTTCCAGACCTGATGAAGGGTCTTGGGCTGATTGGGAGGGGTTTTCAATCTCTTGTTGCTACAGTGGGAGTTCCTACCTGCTTCAAAAGGGCAGCAATTATACCAGTGCCCAAGAAGAGCAGGTGATCTGCCTTAATGACTATCGTGCAGAAGCACTCACATATATAGTGATGAAGTGTTTTGAGAGGTTAGTTATTGCTACAATTAACTCCCATCTCAGTAAGGACCTGGACCCAGTGCAATTTGCTTATCGCCATAATAGGTCTACGGTGGATACGATCTCATTGGCTCCTCATGCAGCCTTGCACCTACTGGATAATACAAATACCTATGTTGGGACACTGTTTACTGACTACAGCTCAGCTTTTAACACAATTTTTCCCACAGTTCTGATTGAAAATCTCCAGATCCTGAGCCTCTGTAATTAGATCCTCGACTTCCTAACTGGAAGACCAATCTGAGCAGATCAGAAATAACATCTCCAACTCACTGACAATTGACACTGGTGTACCTCAGGGATGAACGCTTAGCCCAGTGGTCTACTCTCTCTACACCCATGACTGTGTAGCTGGGCATACCTCAAATACCAGCTATAAATGTGCTGAGGATAGAAACTTTGTTGGCAGAATTTCAGATGGTGGTGAATAGGCATACAGGCGTGACTTCAGTGGTGTCTCAGCAAAAACCTTGCTCTCAACGACTTTGTGCACGGCCCCCTATTGAATTGATGGTTGGGACATAATGCCACAATGCCGCACTTTACACAAGAGATTTTGCAGATACTGAAAATCCAGTCTAACACACACAAAATGCTGGAGGGACTCAGCAGGTCAGGCAGCAACTATGGAGGGGAGTAAGGAGTTGATGTTTTGGGCTGAGAATTTCATCAGGACGGGAAGAGAGTTTCATTTCCTTCTGCATTGATGAGTCAGTGTGATGGTGAGATTATACGGAGTATAAAACCCAGAGCTCACAGTGACAGCTGACACTAGAAAGGGCGAGTTGTGCAGAGAATGGGTCTCGGCAACATGAGCAGCTGCCTGCCTCTTCTGGGTAAGTGTTAGTTCTAGAATATTTCTCTTTCTGTCTCTGGCCTACTCTTTTCCCTCCCCTCTCCACTCTTCTACCTCCCTTCTTCCTCCTCCCTCCTGTTGCCCTTTGTCTTCCCCTCTCCCTTAACTTTCCTCATCATATTCCTGTTGCTTGTCCATTCCTTTCCATTTTCAAGACTACAATAGAACCCTTTTTCTCAGTAGGGTTGATGGGCAGATTGGGATTGGAACAGAGAGGGCGGAGGGCTCAAAGGTCATCAGGTTCAAGTAAGAGAGAGGTGTGCTGAAGTTGACAGTTGATGACCTGTTGTCAGTTAGAGATACAAAGCTCCAAAGCAATAAGCATGCATGTTCTCAATATTATTTATGTATTTATTATGATTTATTTTGTTTTCTATTTGCACAGCTTATCATCTTTTGCACATCAGTTGTTTGTCTGTCTTTGTGTGTAGCATTTCATTGATTCTGTTGCGTTTCTTTGTATCTGCTGTGAATGCCCACAAGAAAATGAATATCAATACGGTGACATATACGTGCTTTGATAATAAATTTCTTCGAACTTTGTAGACCAGAGCAAGGTGTTCAGGAAGAGGAGGATGGCTGAAGATGGGAGTCATCCTCCATTGGTAGGGGTGGGAAATTCTCATTACACTGTCTGTAAAGGTAAATTCTTTTCATGGAGGGTGTGAGCACCTGGAGTGAGCTATAAGAGAAAGTAGTCAAGGTGGGCACAATTTCAACCGTT
The DNA here is from genome assembly GCF_048418815.1 of Hemitrygon akajei. Lineage (NCBI taxonomy): Eukaryota > Metazoa > Chordata > Chondrichthyes > Myliobatiformes > Dasyatidae > Hemitrygon > Hemitrygon akajei. The sequence continues at coordinate 67,692,755 of NC_133139.1, read as the reverse complement.
AAGAGGGATTTTGATAGGTACATGGGGGGAAGGTGGAAAGGCTCAGAGGGTTTGGGGCCAGATGTAGGCTACTGAAACTAGCAGGGAGGATGGACCAGCATGGACCAGTTGGGCTGAAGGGCCTGTTTTCCTGCTATAAAAGTAAAGTTTTATAAGCTTATGATCACTGGGCTCTTGACAGAGACCTTTGTGTCCTTTTTAGGTACAGGTGAGTGCACAGAACAGTGGAGAATAGCTGGCATTTTGTCTTCTTTTCCACATTGGTTGTTTGTCAAGTTTCTGTTCAAAGTTGAAAGTAAATTGCTTATCCAAGTATGTGTATGTCACCAAATACTGCCCTGAGATTCATTAACTTACGGGCATTCACAGTAGAACAAAGAAGTACAATAAAATCAATGAAAAACGCACAGAACAAGATAGACAAACGACCAATGTGCAAAAGACAACAAACCGTTGATCAGTTGCGGATATGGAGAGGGTGATGTCAGGTGGCAGTTAATCTGCACATGGACATTGTGTTGTCAGCAGTGATTAGTTTAATTTCTTTACTAATTTAATTAGTTCAGCAGAATACCGAGGGGCCTGTTCTGTGGCAGTGTTCAGAAGTAAGTCCTGGGCCAGTTGAATGAGTCCAGAGTCCAGTAAAGGTATTCTTTGCCCATCCCTTTGAGCACCTTCTCCTGGTTGAAGAGGGAGAGGAAATCGGTGGACCAACTCTCTGAGGATGTTGGACCAGATCTCAGACAAAATAGACATCACCCTAAAAGGACCAGCACATGGCCCAGTGGGTGAATGATCTCTGAGCAAAAATGCTGCAATCGGTGCTGAGGGAGGTGACTAGACTCGAGCTTCTGAGGAAGTGAGAGTCAGCGGACCAAGGTTTAGTCTTGATCTCAGGGACTGTCTGTGGACTTTGCACGTTCTTCCTGTGAACACGAGGTTCCTCTGGGTGTTCCAGTTGCCTCTCACATCTCAAGAATAAACAGGGTTAATTCTTACTGGAAACTACCTCTTAGTGTAGGTAAAAAGCAAAATAACCAAAGGGGAATTGATGGTCATCCGAGGGAGAATATTGCCAGGAAACAGGGAAATAAGAAGGGAAATAGGACACGAAGAAGAGAAAATCTGCAGATGCTGGAAATCCAAGCACCAGAAACAAAATTCTGGAGGTACTCAGCTGGTAAGGGAACATCTATGGAATAAAGTACAGTTGATATTTCGGGCCGAACCCCTTCAGCAGAACAGGAGAAAAAAAGCTGAGGAGTAGATTTAAAAGGCGGGCTAGGGGAGTGAGAACCACCGGGGGAGGGATGAAGTAAAGAGCTAGGAAGTTGATTGGTGAGATGAGATGAGGGGGGAAGAAAGGGATGGGTAATGGAAAAGGGGTGCGGATGTGGGTTGGGGTTGGGAGCATTACTGGAAGTTTGAGAAATTAATGTTCATGCCATCAGGTTGGAGGCTGCCCAAACGGAGTATAAGGTGTTGTTCCGCCAACCTAAATGTGGCCTCATCACAACAGTGGAGGAGGCCATGGATGGACATAATGGATAGGGAATGGGAAGTGAAATTAGAAAGGTGCCACTGTGAGATCCCACTTGTTCTGGCGGATAGATTGTAGATGCTCAGTGAAGCGGTCTCCCAATCTACGTCAATCTCACCGATGTACAGCAGGCCACACTGTGAGCACCGAACACAGTAAATGACCCCAACAGACTTGCAGGTAAAGTGTCGCCTCACCTGGAAGGACTGTTTAGGACCTTAGATGGTCACGAGGGAGGAGGTGTAGGGGCAGCTGTATCACCTGTTCCGCTTGCAAGGGTAAGTGTCAGGAGGGACAAGTGGACAAAGGAGTTGCATAGGGAGCGATCCCTGCGGAAAACAGAAAGTGGTGGTTGGGGGTGGTGGGGTGGGAAGATGTGCTTGGTGGTGGGATCCCATTGGAGGTGGTGGAAGTTTTGGAGAATTATGTGCTGGGCACAGAGGCTGGAGGGATATTAGGTGAGGACAAGAGGAACCCTATCCCTGGGAGGGTGGTGGGAGGATGGAGTAAGCAGACATGTGTGAAATGAGTTTGTGGATCTTGGGTAGGAGGTAGAAATAGGAGGTGTGGGGTGCAGGAACTATGAGGTTGGTGGTGGTGGATGGGAGATCCTCAGAGCCAAAAAGGTTGGTGGTAGTGTGGGCAACGGTGGCCTGGTGTTCCTTAGTGGGTTCCTTTTCGAGGGGTAAGTAAAAAGAGTTGGTGCTGGACCTCAGCCAGGTAGAAGTCAGAAGGGATTACTCTGACTTGGGCTGAATGGCTTTTGGCTGGCACATGAATCAGTAACATGGCAACAACCACCCTGTGTCACGAGAGTGATATCTGCCAGTCATCTGGTTTTCCCAAGTGTTTGCTTCTAGAAAGCCCTGAAGTTCTCCAAGGTCATCCTGGCCTGGCCTGGAGACTGACTTCCTGAGAGCTGGTGGAGGACAATGGTCGGTTCCACCAATGTTGGGGAGTATCTGAGCCAATGTTTGGAAGGTCGTCCCACAAACTGTGTGTGCATCCTGGCTTGATTGATTAGGCGAGAACAGTCTGTTAAAGGTATAGGCCAAGTCTCCTATTCCCTCTGGATCCTTGACTGGGGACAGAAATAGGAAAATGGGCAGAGATGGAGGGCCAGCTATAATTATCATACTGACAGCACAGGCTTGAAGGGTTGAAAGGTCTCATCCTATCTTCTAAGTTTCTACGTGTAGGAGGGGTTGTCATCGAGTATATCCTCATGATCTGGTGATGAAGCCTCCACCATTTCCCCACCAGTTAGAAGAGGAAGTCACAGTTCAAATTATCTGGGACTTTCCAAATGAATTTTAGTACATTATGAGCTGCAGGTCTGTTAGTGGACTCTCCAAACCCTGGTACCTTTGTCCTGGGACAGACTCTTTCACAGCTTCAGTCAGGCTCTCAATCTGTGCCCTTATCCAGGAATTCCACACCAGACCTCAGCCTCTGGTCTGCCCCCTCACATCTGTGTGATTGGATGTGGTAGAGGTGGCTTCACTCTGTATATAACTCATGTTGTCTCTGCCCATGATATATTTATGGGACAATGTGAAGAAAGCTTCATTCTGTACTTACCCCATGATGTCCCTGCCTCAGATGTGCTTGTGTCAGTACCTCCAGTTGAACTCTGTCTTTTTGTGTGTTTCCCCTTAGCTGTCAATCTGTGGTTTGTATTGCCATGTGCTCCTGTCCCCGCTCCTGCTCTGCTCTGGCCCCTGTATTACGGAGTACTCCGTCTCTCACCTATTTCTCATTATTACCTGTATTGCTGCCACCTGTGTTTCATTGTGCTCCACCTATCATCCGCCTCTCTGTTTATTGTTCAGTGTATTTCAGTCCTGTGTTTTCACCTGTTTGTTGCCAAAGAATTTTCCTGAGCCTTTCCAGCATTTGTATTTGAACTTTGTCCCTCTGAATATCAACCCTGCCTGATTCTGGTTTTTGGATTTCTCTGGATCTTTTGATCTCTGCCTGAACTTTGACGCTGACTTTGTTTGCACCTCAGGATTTGTTACTCAATTAATATCACTGTGTGCACAGTACTGGGTCTGTGATCAGATTCCTGCTCCAGTGCCCCAGCAGCTTGTGGCACACTGCAGAGGGAGATTTACCATGTATTTAACCCACAATATCCCTGCTCAGGATATGTTTAATGAGACGGTACAGAGGGAGATTTACCATGTATTTAACCCACAATATCCCTGCTCAGGATATGTTTAATGGGACGGTACAGAGGGAGTGTTACTCTGTATTTAACCCACAATATCCCTGCTCAGGATATGTTTAATGGGACGGTACAGAGGGAGTGTTACTCTGTATTTAACCCACATAGTCACTGGTCTGGAAGTATTTCATGGGATTCTTGACCAACTTTTATGCCATGGAGGTGTACCATTAGCAGGCCTACCTTGAGATTCATCTCCTGACAGGCAGCCATGAAACAAAGAAGCTAAAAATAAACTATATATATATATATAGTGGCTTTCTGCATAGGTACATTCCAATGAGACAGGGAAAGGATGGGAGGGTACAGGAACCTTGGTGTACAAAGGCTGTTGAAAATCTAGTCGAGGAGAGAAGAAAAGTTTGTGAAAGGTTTAAAATAATTAGGTAATGATAGGAATCTAGAAGATTATAAGGTTAGCAGGAAGGAGCTCAAGAATGAAATTAGGAGAGACAGAAGGGACCATGAGAAGGCCTTGGTGAGCAGGATTAAGGAAAACCCCAAGGCATTCTACAAGTATGTGAAGAGCAAGAGGATAAGACATGAGAGAATAGGACCAATCAAATGTGACAGTGGAAAAGTGTGTATGGAACCAGAGCAGATAACTAAGGTACTTAATGAATACTTTGCTTCAGTGTTCACTATGGAAAAGGATCTTGGCGATTGTAGGGATGATTTACAGTGGATTGAAATGATTGTGCATATAGATATTAAGAAAGAGGATGTGCTGGAGCTTTTGGAAAACATCAAGTTGGATAAGTCTTTGTTACCTGATGAGATGTACCCCAGGCTGGTGAGGGAGGAGATTGCTGAGCCTCTAGCAATGATCTTTGCATCATCAACAGGGACAGGGGAGGTTCTGGAGGACTGAAGGGTTGCAGATGTTGTTACTTTGTTCAAGAAAGGGAGTAGAGATAGCCTAGGAAATTATAGACCAGTAAGTCTTACTTCAGTGTTTGGTAATTTGATGGAAAAGATCCTGAGAGGCAGGATTTATGAACATTTGGAGAAGCATAATATGATTAGGGATAGTCAGCATGGCTTTTTGAAAGGCAGGTTGTGCCTTACGAGCCTGATTGAATTTTTTGAGGATGTGACTAAACACATTGATGAAGGTAGAGTAGTAGATGTAGTGTATTTGGATTTCAGCAAGGCATTTGATAAGGTACCTCATGCAAGGCTTATTGAGAAAGTAAGGAGGCATGGGATCCAAGGGGACATTACTTTGTGGATCCAGAACTTGCTTGCTCACAGAAGGCAAAGAGTGGTTGTAGACGGGTCATATTCTGCGTGGAGGTCGGTGACCAGTGGTGTGCCTCAGGGATCTGTTCTGGGAACCCTTCTGGGATGAGGAAGTGGAGGGATGGGTTAGTAAATTTGCTGATGACACAAAGGTTGGGGATGTTGTGGATAGTGTGGAGGGCTGTCAGAGGTTACAGCAGGACATTGATAGGATGCAAAACTGGGCTGAGAAGTGGGAGATGGAGTTCAACCCAGATAACTATGAGGCGGTTCATTTTGGTAGGTTAAATGTGATGGCGGAATATAGTATTAATGGTAAGACTCTTTGTAGTGTTATGGATCAGAGGGTCTGAGTCCATAGGACACTCAAAGCTGTTGTGCAGGTTGACTCCGTGGTTAAGAAGGCATACAGGGTATTGGCCTTCAACCGTGGGATTGAGTTCAAGAGCCGTGAGGTAATGTTACAGCTATATAGGACCCTGGTCAGTTCCCACTTGGAGTACTGTGTTCGTTTCTGGTCAGCTCACTACAAGAAGGATGTGGAAACTATAGAAAGGGTGCAGAGGAGATTTACAAGGATATTGCTTGGATTGGGGAACATGCCTTATGAGAATAAGTTGAGTGAACTCGGCCTTTTTTGCTTGGAGCGACGGAAGATGAGAGGTGACCTGGTAGAGGTGTATAAGATGATGAGGGGCATTGATCATGTGGATAGTCAGAGGCTTTTTCCCAGAGCTGAAATGGCTAGCACGAGAGGGCACAGCTTTAAGGTGCTTGGAAGTAGGTACAGAGGAGATGTCAGGGGTATGTTTTTTACACAGAGAATGGTGAGTGTGTGGAATGGGCTGCCGACAACAGTGGTGGAGGTGGATAAAGTAGGGTCTTTTAAGAGATTCCTGGATAAGTACATGGAGCTTAGAAAAATAGCTATGGGTAACCCCAGGTAATTTCTAACGTAAGTACATGTTCAGCACAGCATTGTGTGTTGAAGGGCCTGTATTGTGCTGTAGGTTTTCTATGTTTCTATGTTTAACCCATAAAAAGAAGACCATTGAACACCCAACGTGCGATGAAAAACAAACACCATACAGACAGTGACCACAAACAAATAGTGTTTCTGAACTGAAAGAGAGTCCCAGAGTCCAGCGCAGAGCTGAGTAAACGCTGTAGAGCAGCGATCAGAACCGGCTCATACCTTGCTTCAGGCCTGAGCTTTTCAATCTGTCCCGGTGCTGAAGTCTCCGTCCGAACAGCAAGTTCTGCCAAACGGTTACACGGACTTTGCCATCTTGATTCAGCCTGTAAATCTGCGTCTGCACGTTGTGTTCAATGGTGTTGATCTGTTCTGGTGCCTGGACCCCTTGGCTTCAATTTGGCCTGTGCCCGACCTTTCACACTCTTCCATGCTCTCAGCGATAATTCCGCACCTTGCCTCAGTTCTGCCACATCGAATTGCCTCCAAGTCCAAAGGGAAGTTATAGACAATTACTTGGGATGATTGTTTTCCAGAAGAAGTATGCTTAACGAAATATTTAGTTGCTTTCCTTGTTTCGTTAACCACCAGACAGAAGTCGCTGAGGTTCACCAACGTCTTCTTAAACCGGAAGATACACAAAGAGACACTCAGATACACACATGGATGAAAGAAAAGTGGATGGTTATGTGGAAGGGAGGAGTTAGATAGTTCTTAGAATAAGTTAAAATGTCGGCACAACATCTTGGGCCGAAGGGCCTGTACTGCGCTTTACAGTTCTTTATCAATGTCTAGCAATTCCTCGGTTGATTTATCTTGGCATAAAAGGATTTGAAACTGTAACGAGTAACTCAGAAACCCAGACAGCATATTTGTAGGAAAGTAAACAGTCGATGTTTCGAGCCAAGACTCTTCATCAGAACTGTTGCTCAATATTTCCAGCATCTCTTTTGTTTAATCTTGAAAGAGTTAAGCCAAGAATATAAGAATTGGTGTCTGCAGTTTTCCTGATGATGAGTTTGTTTCCTCCCACATCCCAAAGTTGTGCAAGTTGGAGATTAATTGGCCGTTGTAACTTGTGTGGTCGGACAGAGTATGGGTGATTGGGCAATAGTTGGGATTGCTCTGCGAGCCAGCAGAGACTCAATAGGCTGAATTGCCACCTTCAACCCAATGCAAAACGTTTTAGAGCTGCTGAATCCAGATATCTTCCCCACCCTTGTGAAACTGTGTCGCTATGTCAGCAAACATTATTCATCGGCAAACAGATAACAAACCTCTTCTTTCATACTCTGAATACAACAAACATCCGAGTAAATTGTGTCCATGTACCCTCACTGATCTCCACCTCTTGTTAGACATTGGAGCATGAGCAAGTATGAAGCAGACAACGTGGCCTTGGAATTACTTTGTGGGATATTGGGACTGATGGGATTCCTCCGCAGTACTTGCGAGCACATCAGAAAGAAGCTGGTGTACAGCTTTACTAAAGTTACTGGCAAATCAGTTTACATTTACATTTCGTGTTGATCAATGCTTTATCACCTCACTGTCCCAACTCACTGCCTGTAATTCACCACTAAATGTCTGCAGCAGCAAGAAAGCAGGCATTGCCACAGAAATAGTTTCCATGGGAATGGGTCTCTCAAGCCCCGCCACAGCTCCTGGATCCATGGAGCCTCTGTTTTTGTCCCACTCCCATATCAATGCTTTCCCCTTCCTGCTAGAGACATTTAGTGGTAACTTACAGATAATGAGTTGGGACCGTGAGTTGATGATTGAACAACCCAACCTTCATCCCTCCTCAGGTACTACCAAACCTCTTCCCTTCTCTGATCCTAGCTCTCATCCATGCTGAGTCTTCTTAATTCTTTCTGACCTTCCCCTCTCTGAGGTGGAACTTAGTGAGAGTCTCACCTTTGTCCCCCATGCCTGCAATGATGCTGAGCTCTTCTGTTGCTTCCATCTCCATTCCTACTTCTCTACAGCCTCCACCAATGACCCCTTCTCCTCTTGCTGGACACCCTGATCTGGTCTTCTGCCTTCTCTGGGTCTTTTTATCGCTAACTTTTGATGACACATCAACCGTAACAACTTTAGCACTCCTTTCTACAATTCCAACCTCACTCCTTCTGAACGTGTGAACGTTCTGCCCTCAGCAAGAGCCTTACCTTTGTCCCCCAGCACCCGCCATGCCCGCAATAATGCCGAACTCTTCTTCCATTGCCTCTATCTCTGTCCCTGCAGGCAAGAACTCTCCAGCCTGCACCGATGGCCCCTTCTCCTGTCTTCAACCCGCCTTCTCTTCCTGGACACTCTGCTCTGGGTCTTTTTATCACTGACTGCCGATCAACCATATGAACCGTAACACTCATCTTTACAATCTAACCTCAGTCCCTTTGAACGTGTAGCTTTTCACTCTCTCCGCGCTGTCACCACCAAACCTGCAGATAAGTGGTGTGCTGACGGTCTGACCTGTACCTTGCTGAGGCCAGGCAGCAACTCTCAGACATCTTTTACCTGCCCCTTGAGCAGGACTCCATTAAGGAGCACCAGGCCATTGTCTCATGCACCATCACCGACCTCATTGACTCTGAGGATCTCCGACCCACTACCACTAGCCTGAGAGTTCCCTTACCCCGCACCTCCCATTTCTACCTCCTTCCCAAAGTCCATAAACCTGACTGTCCAGGTAGACCCATTGTTTCTGCCTGTTCCTGTCCCACTGAACTTGTGTCTACATACCTCAACTTTGTTTTATCCTCCTAGTTCAGTCCCTTCCAACCTATGTGCCTGACACTTCACACACACTGAAACTTTTCAATGACTTTACGTTCCCTGGCCCCGATGGTCTCATTTTCACTTTGAGTGTCCAGTCCCTGTAATCATCCATCACTCATTAGGATGGCCCTAAAGCTCTCTGCTTCTTTCTGGGTAACAGACCCAACCAACTCCCCTCCATCACCACTCTCCTCCATCTTACAGCCAATCCCAGTTCCTTCAAACCAGCTATGCCTGCCTTTTCGTTGGTTATGTGAATGGACTTGCCTCCCCAACTCTTCCAATGCTATATTAATGACTCCACTGAGGCTGCTTCCTGAACCCTTGCTGAGCTCGTCGATTTTTTCAAATTTGCCTCCAACTTCCACCCTGCCTGTAAATTCACTCGGTCCATTTCCAGCATCCCTTTGTCATCTTATTTTCCTTTTGGATAGCCTCTAACCTGATGGCATGAATATCGATTTATCTAACTTACAATAATTGCCCCCCCTTCACCATTCCCCATTTCTGTTTCCTTCTCTTACCTAATCTCCTTTCCTGCCCATCACCTCCCACTGGTGTTCCTCCCCCTTTCTTCCATGGTCTTCTGTCCTTTCCTATCAGTTTCCTCCTTCTACAGTCCTTTTTCTCTTTCACCAATCAATTTCCCAGCTCTTTACTTCACCCCTACCCCTCTCTTAGACTGATCTATCACCTGCCACCTTGTACTTCTTCCTCCCCTCCTCCCACCTTCTTACTCTGACTTCTCCCCTTCCTTCCCAGTCCTGTTCAAGAGTCTTGGCCCAAAACGTTGACTATTTAATCTTTTCTGTAGATGCCGCCTGGCCTGCTGAGTTCCTCCAGCATTTTGTGGTTGTTGCTTGGATTTCCAGCATCTGCAGATTTTCTCGTGCTTTAGTTGCAAGAGAAATGACCATCCCGTTATCTTGCAACTATTTCCTTTTGTCTGTTTATCTCCCAGGGGAGAAAAATTCCAGGAAAACCAAGTTTACCTCCTGTGGCACCATGTTGTGATGCACAGAAATTTCTTCCCTGAGGATAGAGAATCCCTGGATCTCTGAATTCACAAGGTTGGTGTAGGCTGGATCATTAGGAATATTTAAGGTGGAAATAGATAAATATTTGCAAAATTGAGGCATTGAATCCTTGAGAAATTGGCACAGAAGAATCAGAACCAGATTTATTATCACTGTCTTATATGACATGAAATTTGTGTTTTATGTCAGGAGTACAGAGCAGACATAACATTACTATAAATTATAAAATAAATGCATGGTACAAAAAGAAGGAACAATGAGGTAGTGTTCATGGGATTTTGGACTTTTCAGAAGTTTGAAGATAGTGGGAAAGAAGCTGTTCCCAAAATGTACAGTGTGTGCCTTTATGATTCTGTACCTCTTCCCAATAAGATAAGATAAAACTTAATTTATCCTGAAGGAAACCATTGTTGCAAGATTGTTCAGTCAGAAATATATACTTTAAAATACAAAATGTAAGTATTGAGGTATGAAAAATAATACAAATGTGCATTTAAAAGTCATCGTGCAAAATACAGGTGTGTAAAGAAACCATGTACTTACATATTTGAGGAGGAGGAGTTGTAGAGTCTTATAGCCACAGGGAGAAAGGATCTCCTGTGGTGTTCCGTGGTGCACCTCGGTGGAATCAGTCCATTACTAAAGGTGCTCCTCTGTTTGTCCAGAGTGTCCATAAGGCTCCGTAGCTTCTACAGCATCCTCCTCCATACACGACCACCAGGGAATCCAGTACCACCCCCAGAACAGAACCAGCCTTCCTGATGAGCTTATTGATCTTGGCATCAGCTGCTCTCACCCTGCTGCCCCAGCAGAGTACAACATAGAATAGTATGCTGGCCACCAATGAATTGCAGAACATCTACAGCGTAGTACTGCAGTTGTTGAAAGGTAGTAATGAGAAGAGGGTATGTCCTGAATGGTGAGATTCTTTAATGAAGAATGTTGCCTTTTGATGACGGTCTTTTGAAAATGTCCTTGATGATGGGAGGGTGGTGCTTGTGATGGAACCGGCTGAGTCTGCTGCCTTCTGCTGACTCTTTTGATTCTGTACGTTGGAGCCTCCACACCGGGCGGTGATGCAACCAGTCGGACTACTCTCCTCCATAGAAATTTGCAAGTCTTTGTTGACATACCAAATGTCCTCAAACTCCTAACAAAGTATAGCTACTGATGTGCTTTGTTCATGACTGAAGTTTGCTTTCATTTGCACATTGGTTGTATTGAGCCCAGGATATGTTGATGTTCATGTTGATGCAGTGGAGCTTGCTGGCAAGTCCAATGGTGTAACACTCCAATCGTTGGAGGTCATCTTTTGGAGGGATGTGACAGAAAATAATTAGTTCCTTTGTTGACAGTTGAGAGAAAATTACAGTTAAACTGGAAATCTTAAGCTCAAAGTAAATTTATTATCAAAGTAAGCATATGTCACCATATACTACCTTGGAAATAATTTTCTTGCAGGCATTTACTGGAACATAAATAAATACAATAGAATTTATGAAACACTATAAATAATAAAGAATGACAAACAACCAATCTGCAAAACAGTTCAAATCATGCAAATAATAAAAAAAAGTAAGTATATAATACAGAGAACATGAGATGTAGAGTTCCTGAAAGTGAGTCAACAGGTTGTGGAATCAGTTCATCATTGAGGAGAGTGAAGTTATCCCTGGTAGTTTAGGAGCCTGATGGTTGCTGGGTAATAACTGTTCCTGAACCTGGTGTTGTGGGATCTAAGGTTCCTGTATCTCACCATCCAGGACTTCCCCTCTTCTCAATAGTCCCATCAACAAAGCAGTACAGAGCCTGAAGACCTACACTCAATGTTTTCCAAACAGCTGCCATCAGTCCTGTCATTAGATTTCTGAAATGTCCATGAACTCACAAATTCTATCTCATAACACCTTGTTTGGGTATTAGTTAATATTTATCACTTCAAAGTTAAAAGTAAATTTATTATCACAGTATATATAAGTTACCATGTACTATCCTGAGATTTATTTTTTGAAGACTTTTATGAGAAAATAAAGCAACACAGTAAAATTTACATAAAACTCTACATAAACAAAGACTGACAAACAACCAATGTGCAAATGAAGGCAAACTTATTTCTCATGCCACCAGTTTCAGGAAGTTATTACCTTATAACCATCATCCTCTCGACCCAGTGTAGATAACTTCAACAGGTGATGTGGAGTCATGTGAGCTTTGGACACCAGTGTCAGAAGTCAATACCGGTGGCTGGATTTTGGTCACTGAGAACAAAGCACTGACACTTCTGTGTTCAACGCCATCAATCCAAGGACTGGTTTTACCCATCTCAGGAGGTGGGGCTATTAACTCTCTCTCCCTCCCATAGCTGTCATCAGCCCTGGTTATGTTCAGTATTGGGGTGCTGTGTTTCAGGAGAGAAGGAATAAAAATGGCGGAACAAACGTTTAACTGCCTCATTTTCTTTCTTCTAGTTATCTTGTGCTGTGGTATGTTCCGAGACATTCTGTCCCAAAATCACAGCTGTCAACCGGGTTATCAATTTGATCCATCACTAAACAAATGTTATGGTGAGTTTTAAATTCCCTCAGGTGACTGAGTTTGGTTGAGGTTTAAGTTGATGATACAGTCCAATTAATGGTGTCAATGAATGTACACTCAGTGCCCACTTTATTAGGTACACATGTACACCTGCTCATTAATGCAAATGTCCAATCTTCCAATCATGTGGCAGCGATTCAATGCACAAAAGCATGCAGACATGGTCAAAGGGTTCAACTGTTGTTCAGACCAAATGTCAGGATGGGGTAGAAATGTGATGTAACTGACTTTGGCTGTGGAATGATTGTTGGTGCCAGACGGGGTGGTTTGAGTATCTCAGAAACTGCTGATCTCCTGGATTTTCACACACAAGACTCTAGAGCATCCAGTGATTGGCAGTTCTGTGAGTGAAAACACCTTGTAATGAGAAAGTGTTATGTTTTGTAACTCTGAAACATAAAACTAATTAAAAGCAAAACCACGGAGACAGAGCCAGGGATAACACGTGTACATTTTGTTTCGTTTAAATGATCCAGAACACTTAATCAAAGAATATATTTACAATATTACTCAAATATTTCTGAAATATTAAATACACAACAGAAAGGCCAGAGGAGAATGGCCAGACTGGTTCAAACGGACAGGAAGGTGACAGTGATTGAAATAACGATGTGTTACATCAATGGTGTGCAGAAGGACATCTCTGAATGCACAATATATTGAACCTTTAAGTGAATGACCTACAGCAGCAGAAGACCTCAATGAGTACGTTGTCATCGTTAGGTCGCCTCCACGCCGCTCCGACATATTGGGCAATCATGTACGTGGCAGGTTACAGCGGTGGTTTGCTTTTGCCTTCTGCCGGGTGAGTTTAAAGAGATCACCACCTCTTGCGGTGGATGATCAAGATGTCTACATGTCTTGTCATGCTCTTAGCGCTCCACCAACACCTGCTGGCCGCCTTCTTGACCGTTGGACCATTAATTGGTCTCCTCCGCTCAATCTGCCAGGGCCAGACTTCACACACTGGGTCAGACAGATCCTCTACCTCACCGAGGGTCGAAGACCCGTCGTCTACCCTCACCTGGTTTGGCCCGTCTGCCGAGACGGTTTACCAGGGCGTGGCCTCTGCGTGTGTTACAGCTACTTGGAGCCACAGGTGAGAGCTGAGTGCCAGGTGGGGACCAAAGATGGATGAGCTGCCCTGAAAAAGGGCACAGCACACCCCCCTCCCCATCAGAGGTGCTACCCCTCCCTAGACACCCCATACACCCCTCAATGAGTACCACTCCAGGAAATACATAAATTCCAGTATGGATGATTGTGAAGTGTGGTCTAACCAGAGTTTTATAGAGCTGCAACATTTCCTCACATCTCTTGAACACAAATCCCCAACTAATGAAGGCCAACACACCATATGCCTTTTTAACCAGTTGATTTAACGTAATGGTAGTGCTACACAGTATTCATAGAAACATAGAAACATAGAAAATAGGTGCAGGAGTAGGCCATTCAGCCCTTCGAGCCTGCACCGCCATTCAGTATGATCATGGCTGATCATCCAACTCAGAACCCTGTACCTGCTTTCTCTCCATACCCCCGATCCCTTTAGCCACAAGGGCCATATCTAACTTCCTCTTAAATATAGCCAATGAACCGGCCTCAACTGTTTCCTGTGGCAGAGAATTCCACAGGTTCACCACTCTCTGTGTGAAGAAGTTTTTCCTCATCTCGGTCCTAAAAGGCTTCCCCTTTATCCTTAAACTGTGACCCCTCGTTCTGGACTTCCCCAACATCGGAAACAATCTTCCTGCATCTAGCCTGTCCAATCCCTTTAGAATTTTATATGTTTCAATAAGATCCCCCCTCAGTCTTCTAAATTCCAGTGAGTATAAGCCTAATCGATCCAGTCTTTCTTCATATGAAAGTCCTGCCATCCCAGGAATCAATCTGGTGAATCTTCTTTGTACTCCCTCTATGGCAAGAATGTCTTTCCTCAGATTAGGGGACCAAAACTGCACACAATACTCTAGGTGCGGTCTCACCAAGGCCTTGTACAACTGCAGTAGAACCTCCCTTCTCCTGTACTCAAATCCCTTTGCTATGAATGCCAACATACCATTTGCCTTTTTCACCGCCTGCTGTACCTGCAGGCCCACCTTCAATGACTGGTGTACAATGACACCCAGGTCTCGTTGCACCTCCCCTTTTCCTAATCGGCCACTGTTCAGATAATAATCTGTTTTCCTGTTCTTGCAACCAAAGTGGATAACCTCACATTTATCCACATTAAATTGCATCTGCCATGAATTTGCCCACTCACCTAACCTATCCAAGTCACCCTGCATCCTCTTAGCATCCTCCTCACAGCTAACACTGCCGCCCAGCTTCGTGTCATCCACAAATTTGGAGATGCTGCATTTAATTTGGGGGGGGGGGGGATCGTTGGTGTGAAGATGGGATCGATATGTATATGTCAAGCACATTGGTGGGTCTGGACTTGACCCATGGACCAGTGAGGACAGTGGGTGGCCTTCCATGAAGGGTATGTGTGAACCAAATGGTTTTGAAGACAATCTGGCACTTTTTAAAATTCACATCACTACAAAAGTCAACTTTAATGTTATTTATTTACTTAGTGATATAGTATGGAACAGGCCTTATGGTCCAATGAGCCACACTGTAGCAACCCACCTATTTAACCCTAGCCTGATCACAGGACATTTTACAATAACCAATTAGCCTACAACCATTACGTCTTTGGAAATTGGGAGGAAACCACAACACTTGGAGGAAATCCACACACTCCTGGGGAGAATGTACAAGCTCCTCCCAGACAGTGTCAGAATTGATCTCTGAACTTCGGAATGCACTGAGTTGTAATAACGTTGGGCTATCCGCTTGTTACCGTGGCACCCGGATGTAATTTTCTAAATTCCACCAACTACAGTAGAATCCACTTGTAATGGAGAGCAAAATGTTTACGATTGTAAAGAATTTTTCCTCTTTACACAGATATCAATGAATGTGAAACGACTTCATGTGGACCTCGCAAAAAGTGTTGGAACACAGTTGGTTCTTACAAGTGTGTATGCAAGGATGGGTACAATGCAATCAATCAGGGCTGTGAAGGTGAGGACTTTAAATAACTATGAAGTCAAGAATAAAATTCAAGTTCTGAATTATTAGTTGTGAATGTGTTAGAGACTGTGAATTAAACAGTCACCCTCTAGGTGCAGGTTCAGTGAGGAGCTGAGTAATTCATGCGGACATGGATGTGATCGTGAGAAGGAGGGTAAGAGTCAGCAATGGACCATGAGAAAAGAGGAGCAGCTTTGAAACTGGCATCGAAAATGATAATGTTCTCATTTCTGTATGATTGTATGCAATTGTTGATGGACTGGAGAAAAGGTGAGAGAGATGATCAGGACAGAATTGAAGCAAGGTGTCTTCATCAGGTCCCACCAAAGTTCACATGTAGTTTGGTCCATGTGAACTAAAGCCACACCATTGGCCACTGAAAGTGAGAGATGAGTAGGAGATATCATTGAGTGTGAAGCCTCTCCGTGTCACCCCCTCACAACTTGTTACAACACATCGGGTTCCTACCTGTGCAACTGCAATGCAGGTTTTCAGGCATCTCCAGTGACAGTCAGCCTCACTGCAGGGGTGCTTTGTGAAGGTAGAGACTTTATATCACCATGAAAGTGAGAATTAATCACAAGGCTGTGTGGGTGTTATCAAAATTCCTGGATTGTCTTGAAGATATTCTTGGAATTAAAGAATTAACTCACAGGATCTGCATTGTGTAAATCGTGTGGTTGGTAAACAACTGGGTTTTATTTGTGTTATCATTGTTTCCAAATGTTTTTAGATACATGGACAAGAATTTATTCACTAAACAGGTCCTTTGGAAACAGGAGATCATGCAACACAACTTTGAGAACGGTGTCTGATTGGACTGACAGTTTTAGCTCTTGTGGTCATTACTACTCCAATCCTGCATCCCAAATTCCCACATGGAACAACATCTTACTCTTGGAGCCCATTCAGTGGAGGGGCTGGGAGAGCTATTGGGACTGAGATGTGATAGAAACATAGAAACATAGAAAACCTACAGCACAATGCAGGCCCTTTGGCCCACAAAGTTGTGCTGAACATGTCCCTACCTTAGAAATTACTGGGCTTACCTATGCTGTGCCGAACATATACTTACTTTAGAAATTACCTAGGGTTACCCATAGCCCTCTATTTTACTAAGCTCCATGTACCTATCTAAAAGCCTCTTAAAAGACCCTATCTTATCCGCCTCCATCTCCATTGCCGGTAGCCCATTCCACGCACTCACCAGTCTCTGAGTAAAAAACTTACCCCTGACATCTCCTCTTTACCTACTCCCCAGCACCTTAAACCTGTGTCCTCTTGTGGCAACCATTTCTGCCCTGGGAAAAAGCCTCTGACCAACCACACAATCAATGCCTCTCATCATCTTGTACACCTCTATCAGGTCACCTCTCATCTCCTTCGCTCCAAGGAGAAAAGGCTGAGTTCACGCAACGTATTCTCATAAGGCATGCTCCCCAATCCAGACAACATCCTTGTAAATCTCCTCTGCACCCTTTCTATGGCTTCCCCATCCTTCCTGTGGTGAGGCGACCAGAACTGAGCACAGTACTCCAAGTGGGGTCTGACCAGGGTCCTATGTATCTGCAACATTACCTCTTGGCTCCTAAATTCAATTTCACAATTGATGAAGGCCAATACGCTGTATGCCTTCTTAACCACAGAGTCAACCTGCGCAGCTGCTTTGAGCGTCCTATGGACTTGGACCCCAAGATCCCTCTGATCCTTCACACTGGCAAGAGTCTTACCATTAATACTATGTTCTGCCCCAATCTCAACCCATTCTCAGGGCCATATTAAAGGTGAGCAGATTTACTGGCATCCTGTTCACTGTCCCACTGCCCATTGTCACCCCAGTTATACTCGGTCATTAATACATGACTCCATCAGAATCAGATTCAGATTTCTGTTTATTGTCATTGACATCTGTTGTGAAATGTCTTGTTTGGCAGCAACAGTATTAATAACAAAGGTGTAATAATAACAGAGTTGTCGTGGTGGGAGATCTTAATTTCCCAAATATCGATTGGCATCTCCCTAGAGCAAGGGGTTTAGATGGGGTGGAGTTTGTTAGCTGTGTTCGGGAAGGTTTCTTGACACAATATGTAGATAAACCTACAAGAGGAGAGACTGTACTTGATGGTATTGGAAAATGAACCTGGTCAGGTGTCAGATCTCTCAGTGGGAGAGCATTTTGGAGATAGTGCTCATAATTTTATCTTCTTTACAATAGCATTGGAGAGAGTTAGGAACTGACAAGTTAGAAAAGTGTTTAATTGGAGTAAGGGTAATTATGACGCTATCAGGCAGGAACTTGGAAGCTTATATTGGGAACAGATGTTCTCAGGGAAAGGTACGGAAGAAATGTGGGAAATGTTCAGGGGATATTTGTGTGGAGTTCTGCATAGGTACGTTGCAATGAGACAGGGAAGTTATGGTAGGGTACAGGAACCGTGGTGTACAAAGGCTGTAGTAAAGCTAGTCAAGAAAAAAAGGAGGTCTCAAGATGGCGCTCATGGAGTAAACTGCTTCTAGGCTTTGCTCCAAACCTTTTACGTCTTTTTAACCTACAAACACCCCTTAAAGGATCTTCTTATACTTATTCTAAAGGGGTCTAAACATACAGAATTTTTCTTTTTAACTATTTGAATTATTCTCAACTTGCTGAAATGTCTAGAGCAAAAGAATCGAAACAGACGAAAGAACCGATAACTTTAGAATCAATTGTGAAGCTTATAGAAGACAAATTTGAAGAACTGGAGAGAAAAATAACCGTAAAGTTTTTTCAGTTTGATGAACGTTTGAAATTAGCTGAAGAAAAGCTCCAAACACTTTCATTGGAATCACAAAAACAACAAGCAAGTATTTTGGTTCTTGAAGAAGCCGCTCGCAAGAAAGATCATATAATTGAAAAAATACAAGAAGAGCAAACTTCGACTTCTCAACAGATGGATCGTTATAAAGTTAAAATTACTGATTTGGAAAATCGCTCTCGAAGACAAAATCTTCGATTAATTGGGATTCCGGAAAAATTTGAGAGCGGTGATCTTACCGTTTTCTTCTCTAAATTTCTAATGGATGTCTTGGGTCAAGAGGTACTGGACTCTCCCCCGGTAATCGATCGGGCACACCGTGTTTCCCGCTTTCGGTCTGATTCAAGTTTGAATCCACGACATGTAATTCTTCGGATCCATTACCCTCATACCAAAGAACGTTTGATTCGGGCGGCTCGAAAAAAGGGTATGATTTGCTATCAAGAGTTTAAATTTCGCATTCTGGAAGACTATAGCCCTGAAGTTTTAAGGGCAAGAAGGGCTTTTAGATCGGTTATGTCAAAATTTCACCAGAAAGGCTGCAAGCAAGCGCTGTTATTTCCAGCACATTTGAGAGTCACTCTTGGGGACGGAACTTTTCGGCTGTTTAAATCTCCAGCGGATGCTCAAAGTTTTCTGGAACAATGACATTCTATTGGGCTGACTAATGTAATTTAGCCTATAGATTTGGATCTGTTATAGAATGATGTTTGGGTTTTTTTTGGGTATGGCTTACATGTATTTCTTATATACGGTTAAAGCTTTTTTTTTGCTTGGTTTATTTTGACTTTATTATTTTTCCATATTACTAATCTATTAGTGTTGAAAATAACTTATTAGGGTTTTTTTTCTCCTTTTTGCTTTTCTTTTTAAGCTGATATATACTTTTTTTATACTCTTAACATTTAAATATTAAGATTAAAAAAAAAATGTCGTTTCTTCTTCCCGACAGACTTTAGTGCTGGGAACGTCATATCTGTTTTGATGTGTTTGAAAGTTCTAAACTTTCATTTAAAATACCAATCCAGTATTAGTCATTTATGGGTTTTATCGTTTTAATTCCTTTTTAACCCTTTTGTTTATATACATTTATAATACTAATTTTATATTTTAACTTTTGTTATACCAACCCTCTCTTATAATGTGGGTTGTTTGTATTTTTTTTTAACTTTGTTATGTCTGAGTTGCCGTCTTGAGACATGGGGGTAATTTTAGTATTAGATTGCTTGCTTGCCTCTTTTTGGCTTTTTTCCAGGGGTTCTGAGGGTGGAGGGAGGGTGATTTTTCTTTTTTCTTTTCTTTTTGCCTGCTTTCTGCTTAGTTTTATTTCATGGGCTTATATGAAACTACAAAAATGGTTGCAGTGCCGTGACTTCCGGTTTCTCCTTGAACTTACTTCCTTCTTCCGGGTTCATGAGTTAACTTTTTTTTCAAACTTATGTGTTAATTGTAATAAATATTGTCAATATGGATAGGACTATTAACTTTGTTTCTTGGAATACTAATGGTTTAAATCATCCGATCAAATGGAAAAAGTATTCCATAGAATGAATGCTAATGTTATTTTTGTACAAGAGACTCATGTAAGGAAGGTGGATAGTCAACGGTTGTTTAGGTTTTGGAAGGGCCAACAGTATCACTCAAATTCGCAAGCCAAAGTAAGAGGTGTTTCTATTTTTATAGATTCATCAACTTCTTTTATACATCATGAAACAATTTCAGATCCGCAAGGTAGATTTTTGCTTATTACTGGTCTACTTTTTAATCAAAAAGTTGTTTTAGTTAATGTTTATGCTCCAATTACTGATTGTCCTGAATTTTTTAAATGTTTATTTACATCCTTTCCTAATTTGAATCAATACAGATTGATAATGGGTGGGGAGTTTAACTGTTGTTTAAACCCTTTGATGGATAGATCCAAGCCCACCCAAACTCTTCCGAATAAATCGGCCTCTCATTAACTCTTTTATGATTGATTCAGCTATTTGTGAAATTTGGCGTTTTTTACACCCTAACGACAAAGAATTTTCATACTTTTCCCATGTTTACCATAATTACTCAAGAATTGATTACTTTTTCATTGATCACCATTTACTTACAGATGTTATAGATTGTAAATATGACTCTATTACCATATCTGATCATGCACCTTTGAAGTTATCTATTAAGATGACGGATTCATATATTAATACTAAAGGTTGGAGGTTTAATCCTGTTTTATTGCAGGATCCTGACTTTGTCAACTTTATTAAACAGCAAATTGATTTGTTTTTCTCAACAAATTTTACAGCAGAGATCTCTATTGGAACTTTGTGGGATACTTTTAAGGCATATATTCGAGGACAGATTATTTCATATTCTGCTGGAGTTAGGAAACAAACTAATTCTAAAATATTAACACTAGTTGATAAAATTAAAGCAATTGACAAGATTTATTCAATGACCCCTAGCAAAGAACTTTATAAAGAAAGAGTGGAACTTCAAATGGAGCATAGCTTACTATTATCCTCCTCGATTGAAAGTCAGTTAATTAAATCAAAAGCCCAATTCTATATATATGGAGATAAGTCTGGTAAATTACTAGCTAACCAATTGAAAATTGTTTCGGATAAATGACAGATTACTAGGATTCGTAAACAAGATGGTACTTTGACGATCGATCACAAAGAGATAAATAAAGCCTTTCAAGATTTTTATAATTCCTTATATCAATCAGAATGTACTAAGGACTCTTCTATAATAAATGAATTTTTAAGGAAATTGAATATTCCAAAAGTAACTGTTGAGGATAGTGTATTTTTGGACACACCTATTATGGAGTCTGAAATAGAAAAGGCTATTTTTTCAATGAATTCGGGTAAAGCTTCTGGTCCAGATGGTTTTTCTACAGAATTTTTCAAATCTTTTTCTTCCATACTTTCTCCTTGGCTTTGTAAAAATTTTAAAGATGCATTAAGTATAGGTAAACTACCACAATCTTTTTATGAAGCTTCTATTTCTTTAATTCTTAAAAAAGATAAAGACCCTACTGAATGCGCATCCTATCGGCCTATATCCTTGTTGAATACGGATTTTAAGATTTTTAGTAAAATTTTGGCTATTAGATTAGAAAATATATTACCTCGAATTATTTCTGAAGATCAGACTGGATTTATTAAAAATCGCTATTCATCTTTTAATATTAGAAAATTAATTAATATTATTTATACCTCTTCATCGAAAATACCAGAATGTGTCATTTCTTTAGATGCCGAAAAAGCATTTGATAGAGTCGAATGGCCATATTTATTTAATACAATGCAACATTTTAATTTTAGTTCAAAATTTATTTCATGGATTAAATTAATATACCATAAACCCTTAGCTTCGGTTTTTACCAATAATCAAAGATCCCCTTTTTTTCAGCTATTTCGTGGTACAAGGCAAGGTTGTCCTTTAAGTCCTTTATTATTTGACACTGCTTTAGAACCCTTGGCTATAGCTATTCGTGAATCACCCAATATTTTTGGTATTACCCGTGGGGAGACGACGTATAAGGTATCATTATATGCGGATGACTTGTTATTATATATATCTGACCCTGAAAGATCTATTCCTGCTATTTCTTCTTTGCTCGCTCAATTTAGTAACTTTTCTGGTTATAAATTGAATTTTAATAAGAGTGAACTATTTCCATTAAATATGCATGTTCCAATTTATAATCATGTACCATATAGAATTGTTACAGATTATTTTACTTATTTAGGTATTAAAATTACTAAAAAACATAAAGATTTATTTAAAATTAATTTTCTACCTTTAATCGATCAAATTAAGCAACTGGTTAATAGGTGGTCTCCATTATCTTTGTCTTTGGTAGGCAGAGTTAATGCCATTAAGATGATGATACTACCTAAATTTTTATATTTATTTCAAGCATTACCAATTTTTATTCCTAAATCTTTTTTTGATATGGTTGACTCTAAAATATCTTCTTATTTGTGGCAGAACAAAAATCCTAGACTAGGCAAAAAATATTTACAGAAGCCTAAGAAGGAGGGCGGCTTGGCTCTACCGAACTTAAGATTTTACTATTGGGCAGTTAATATACGGTATTTAATATTCTGGACACAAGAATTGACTACAGCTGCTTGCCCACAATGGGTAAATTTGGAATGTAAATCTGTGCAAGATTTTTCGTTGATCTCAGTCTTAGGATCTTCACTTCCTTTTTCATTATTCAAAATGAATAAACAGATAACTACCAGTAATCCTATAGTCAAGTATACACTACGAATTTGGTTTCAATTTCGTAAATTTTTTGGCTTGAATAAGTTTATGCTGTCATGTCCTATAATATCTAACTACTTTTTTCGGCCTTCATCTATAGATCAAGCTTTTCTTTTATGGAAAACAAAAGGTATAACATGTTTTCGTGATCTGTTTTTGGATGATAACATTAAGTCCTTTGAACAGCTATCTAATAAATATAATTTACCTAAAACCCATTTTTTTTAGATATTTGCAAGTTAGAAATTTTCTGTATAATGAATTAAAGTCTTTTTCGAAAGAATGTCCATTGGACATTACAGAAAGAATTTTAGCCCTCAATCCTTGTCAAAAGGGTTTAGTAGCTATCATTTATAATATGATTATGAGTGTACAGCCAGATGTATCAGGAAAAATTAAGAAGGAATAGCAAGAAGAATTGCATTGTCCTATATCTACTGAGGAATGGGAAAATTTTTTATCATTGGTAAATTCATCCTCTATTTGTGCTAAACATGCCCTAATACAATTTAAGGTTGTACATAGAGCTCACATGTCTAAAGATAAACTTGCTCGATTTTATTCTTATGTTAATTCAACCTGTGACAGATGTCATTCTGATGTTGCTTTACTGACTCATATGTTTTGGTCTTGTCCTTGTTTACAAAAAAAAAAAATTATTGGAAAGATATTTTTAATATTATCTCAAGAGTTTTAAATATCAATCTCCAACCGCATCCTTTTACT
The DNA here is from genome assembly GCF_048418815.1 of Hemitrygon akajei. Classification (NCBI taxonomy): domain Eukaryota; kingdom Metazoa; phylum Chordata; class Chondrichthyes; order Myliobatiformes; family Dasyatidae; genus Hemitrygon; species Hemitrygon akajei. The sequence continues at coordinate 67,669,486 of NC_133139.1, read as the reverse complement.
GCAATTTTTCGTTTACCAATGATAGATAATAATCGTCTATCCGCTTCATCTCAACGAATGATTGCATTTGTTACATTAATGGCTAGAAGATCTATTTTACTGAATTGGAAAGAAATTAACCCACCAACTGTATTTCAGTGGTTTTCTCAAACTATTTCTTGTCTGAGTTTAGAAAAAATTAGAAGTGTGGTTTTTGATTCTTCAGTTAAATTTGAGGAAACTTGGAGACCATTTATTCAACATTTTCATATGAGTTAAATGGTCTGATCCTAAACCTTACTGTTATTATCCTTAATTATTTGGATGGAGGTTCGGAGTTATCGGCACTACTGTATGTATTTAACATTATGCAATTGCCCATGTTGGTTAGTTTTTTTTAAAGTTTTCTTTTAGTTTTTGTTGGGGTTTTTTTTCTTTTTTTCGACTCTTTTACATTAATACTATGAGTTTGGGAGGCATTATATATTGATTATTACATATCTGATTGTTTATTTAAACTATTAATTATGTACTCTCAAACGTTTTGTATTCATATTTCACTAATGTTTTAAAAAATTAATAAAAAGATTTAAAAAGAAAGAAAGAAAGAAAAGAAAAGCTTACAAAAGGTTCAGAGAGCTAGGTAATGTTAGAGATCTAGAAGATTATAAGGCTAACAGGAAGGAGCTTAAGAAGGAAATTAGGAGAGTCAGAAGGAGCCACGAGAAGGCCTTGGTGAGCAGGATTAAGGAAAACACCAAGGCATTCTACAAGTATATAAAGAGCAAGAGGATAAGATGTGAAAGAATAGGACCTATCAAGTGTGACAGTGGGAAAGTGTGTATGGAACCGGAAGAAATAGCAGAGGTACTTAATGAATACCTTGCTTCAGTGTTCACTATGGAAAAGGATCTTGGTGATTGTAGTGCAACATGAGTGAATCTGCAGATGCTGGAAATAAATAAAAACACAAAATTCTGGCAGAACTCAGCAAGCCAGACAGCATCTATGGGAGGAGGTAGTGACGACATTTCGGGCTGAAACCCTTCATCAGGAGTGAAGTAACATGGGATGGTCGAGGGGGGATAAGAAGTGGGGGGAGGGATGAAGTAGAGAGCTGGGAAGTGATAGGCTGGAGGGAAATGGGCTAGGTGAAGGTGGAGAATTATGGGAAATAAAAGAGAAAGAAAGGTAGAGCTGGGGGAGATTGTAGTGAGGGGGGGGGAAGAGAGAGAAAGAGAAGCAGACTAAAATTATAGATAGGGATGGGGTAAGGGGGGGCAGGGGTATCAACGGAGGTCTGTGAGTGTCCAATCCCAATTGGTCCACAGCGTCAGTCGCAACCTAACCTGCGGTGAGCCCAAATCCAAGACACCTCACCAGAGGTGTGTTCATTCTTTTATGCTGTAGTGCTCCACCACTACTTGGGTCGATCGTTTGTCCAGGTTGACCCATCACGTGTCCGTTGCTTCAGGCACTACAGGCTCAGGTCTGTAGAGACAATACCCTGGTCAGATAGCACCCACGTCACCCTTCACCCACACATCACACATTTCATCCTTGTGCTCTCTGGCCAACATCTTAGGATTATTATTACATTATTAGGATTCTTACTGCACTTGTCTTTGCTGTTTCTTTCAGAATTGGCTTGTTCTGTTGTAATTTATCAGTGTGCAGTTCTACACACTTACTGTACTCTGACACAACTTGATCTGCTCAGCACTTTCTGCAGACTTGATTTGCATTTCACACTGGAGAGCTTGCTTAAAAGCTGACTACAGTACTTGTATTTCTGCAGTTATTCTGGAAAAAATGCACTAAAGGGCTGTAGGTGGGAATTGCCAGATTGTGTAATGGGGAAAGAATTCCCAATTCTTTCCAAATCAGGGAGATGAACATTTCAGAAGTGGGTGTTTTTCATCTGTTTAATGCCCTTTGCTGTGGTGATAGACTTCACAGGTTTATAAGGTTCAATTACATCAGTAAAAGGCATTCATTGCTTGACTTCCAGATCCTTTCATGGGGAGTTTGTGAGTTACCACATTGGTGGTCCTTATCACATAGGCTAGACTAAGCAAGGTCACCATATTTCCATCCTTGAGATTCAGGTTTCAAGATTCTGGATTATTTGTCAAGTGTGCATAAAACTTTGGAAACAGGAAACGATGCAACACAACCTTTAGGATCACATCCAAAATGGTTGAAAGTTTTAGCTGCTGTGGTCATTACTAATCCAGCACAGCATCCCAAATTCAAGCCTTTAACCCCAGGACAGGCCTCGAGTGGACCAGACTTTGGCCTACAGACACCAGGTTTCTTCCTCTCCAGTGGACTCATGGAGATCTGCAGATCTGGCTCCAGCCAATGGGCCTTGACTTCTGGACTTCTGATTGGACCATCAGACCTCAATCGTCAGCATTTATTCCAGGGGACAGTATTCACCAAACACCAGGCCTCGAACATCGAACACCTATCGTGAATCCAGAGGGTCATTCCAGGATATTATGGATGACTTTTTAAGACAACTTGTTCATTTTAGAGAGAGATCTCCCAATGACAAGTCATTTCCTAAATTGCAACTGCTGCGGAGGAACTTGAATTCCATTTGGACCCGGGGTGCTGTGGCCTGTGGAGCAGCATCTGTAGTAGATGCAGCACTGTGCCTCCCTGATGCTAGATCCAGGGGAATCCATTCAGGAAATGGTTAATAATGTGTGATGTAGAGTATGAGGAACAAAGATCTGAGTGATGTTCCTGTGGGACTCCATACACCATTCACTTTCCAGTAATCATTATCATCATCTTCACTCAGAGGGGTGGAGTGAGAGTGGAACGAGCTGCCAGTGGAAGTATTGGAAACAGTTTCAATTTCAACATTTAACAGTAATTTGAATAAGTACATAGATGCGAGGGGTATGGAGGGCTATGTTCTGCGTGCAGGTCAATGGGGCTGACAGAATAACAGTTCAGCACAGACTAGATGGGCAGCAGGGCCTGTTTCTGTGCTGTAGTCCTCTATGACTCTATGACTACATCTGTGTTGGTAATATTTGTACCTCTCTTCCTCTCTACAACAGATGTGGATGAATGCCAGAATAAAAATGCGTGCGGAGTGAACACGACCTGTCGCAACTCTGCTGGGTCTTTTTACTGCGTCTGCAAAGCTGGATATCACCAGAAGCAGGGAGACACTCAGCTGGCCTGTACAGGTGAAAATAGAATGATTACTGAGAGCTGAGAATCAAAATAGACAATGCTGGAAATACAAGTCAGGGAGATCCTGTGCAAAGAAAATTAATTTGTGTTTCAAAGCGTTAGTGAAGGGTTTTAAACTTTGAAACATCAACTCCATTTCTCCCTACGCAGTCTCTGACAAAGCTGCTGAGTTGTAGGTGTGTTGCTCTGGATTTCCAATATCTACAGAACATCTTGTGTCTCTACAAGTTTCTGAGTATCATTGACTGTCAACGAGACACTTTGGGGTGGGTAGTGGATTGTGAGGAGTGAGGCTGGGGCTGGGTCAGTGAGGGGTGTTTTGGGGACAGTGGGGGTTGGAGAGTGAGGCTGGGTCACCGTAGAGTGTGTAAAGGACAGTGGGAGTGGAGGCTGGGTCAGTGCAATGTGTGTAGGGAATGGTGGGGAGTGAGTCTGGAGCTGGCCCAGTCTAGGGTGCGTAGTGAACAGTGGGGAGTGAGTCTGGAGCTGGCCCAGTCTAGGGTGCGTAGTGAACAGTGGGGAGTGAGTCTGGGGCTGCGTCAGTTAGGGGAGTGAGTCTGGAATATTGAATCTTTTTTTAGATCAAAGGGTCTGCCATAAAACCAATCCTCACCACTCCACCCAGAGAGATCCCTGGAGAGAGTTAGAGTACCTGCTATCTTCCGTTTCCAAGGAAATCTTGTCCGCGGGCGACCCTGGGGAGCAAACGGGTCCCCTAAGAGCTGCTCCGTCTTCATATATTGTTTCTATCTTCTATCGGGTATTCCTGTTTGTGGGTGTTGTCGTTAAGGGATCAGCAGACCAAGTCCTGGCGTGTGGTGTTGATTCAGAATTATTTTTCAGATTTCCTTTCTGGGGTTTGCCGTTCTTGTTATCTAATTTACCTGCCTGTTAACTATTCTCTACAAAGGATGTAAGCCCTTAAGACAAACAGAGATGTACACTCAAAGACATACAATCGTATTCTCCATATAATTTTCTTTCCCTTTTCCATTGGCCAATGGATCTAGGTTCTAATCTCAAGGTCTCAGTTGCCTTCATTTTAATATCGTCCTTTAATTGCCTTCATTTTAATACCATCTTTTAATCAGAGCTCTCAGGACTCTTCTTCCAAAGCCTGTCTTGTTCTGAGTCTGAACTCAGAGATGATCACCGGCCGGTATGGGGCAGCTCCGGTCCCTACCCCGGTCTGACCTCTATCTTTCAAACAAGTCTCATGGGCGGGCATGCTGGTCCGATATTGACGATATGAAGGCTTCTCTGATGGGTTCATTGGGATCACATGTCATAGGGATCCCATCCTTGTTGCCAGATTCTGTTAGAGAATTTAGTACTGATCAAGCACAAAGTAGGCTCGAAGCTAGCTACTGCCTTAATTCGTGAATTCACGGGGAACCTTTCCACATGTCTCCATCAACATGAGGTTACAATTCAAATTTATACTATAAATCCAATCACATGAGGTCAGCCTGTCTCCAGACACTGTTTCTGCAATTTATACAGCATTAGCACCTAACCAATAGGTTACTCATTGATCAGAGTAGCAAACAAGCCGAAGGATCTCGGCCGGAAACGTTGACTGTTCGTTTCCACAGATGCTGCCCGACATGCTGAGTTCCTCCAGCGTGTTGTGCGTGCCGCTAATCATGTTGTCTCTCAGACGATTAGCACCCAACCAATCGGTTCCTCATTGATAACATGATCTATTGTTTGTCAAGACAAAGAAGATAGTCCCATTCTATTTTTTTCATACTCTCCCCATGATTCTGCCAGCTCCCTGTCCTCAAGCCCGATCCTCCACAACAGGGTCAAGTAAATAACCATTCCCCACCAATTCTAAACTCCACAACTCCGCCCGATCCCCAGCACCTTTGGTGTCCAAAGAACTACAAAGGTCAGCCTTGAATTTCTATAGACTTTTGAGAAACCAGGGCTGACTGAATTCCAAAGGTCTGCAGCACTCTGATGAGGAATTCCTCATGACCCCAGAGCGCCAGTCCTCAGACTGATCTCAGACAGGGGCAGCTCACCCCACGATGTTCATCCCCCTGACCCCAGTCCTCAGACTGATCTCAGACACGGGCACCTCACCCCACGATGTTCAGCCCCCTGGCCCCAGTCCTCAGACTGATCTCAGACACGGGCAGCTCACCCCACGATGTTCAGCCCCCTGGCCCCAGTCCTCAGACTGATCTCAGACACGGGCAGCTCACCCCACGATGTTCAGCCCCCTGGCCCCAGTCCTCTGACTGATCTCAGACACGGGCAGCTCACCCCACGATGTTCAGCCCCCTGGCCCCAGTCCTCAGACTGATCTCAGACACGGGCAGCTCACCCCACGATGTTCAGCCCCCCTGACCCCAGTCCTCAGACTGATCTCAGACACGGGCAGCTCACCCCACGATGTTCAGCCCCCTGGCCCCAGTCCTCAGACTGATCTCAGACACGGGCAGCTCACCCCACGATGTTCAGCCCCCCTGACCCCAGTCCTCAGACTGATCTCAGACACGGGCAGCTCACCCCACAATGTTCAGCCCCCTGGCCCCAGTCCTCAGACTGATCTCAGACACGGGCAGCTCACCCCACGATGTTCAGCCCCCTGGCCCCAGTCCTCAGACTGATCTCAGACACGGGCAGCTCACCCCACGATGTTCAGCCCCATGGCCTCAGTCCGCAGGTCAGTTGCAGGAGGAACAGGTTGGACTGGTCTCAGTGAGCGGTGGGAAGGTGATGAGTGAGCAGAGAGTGGGGTTGGAGAGATGGGGGAGTGTGGACAAGATTATTTAATGTATAGTGGAGATAATTAAATTCAGCACCTTGTCACTTGGTGCTGAATGGTCTCACCCCAGTCCATTGAAACAACTTCACATCAAACATGTGTCCTGATGTCACACACAGAAAATGTTGGAGGAACTCGCCGGTCAGGTAGCATCTAATAAGAGGAAATAAACAGTCGTCATTTTGGGCTGAGACCCTTCATCAGGACTGGAGAGGAAGTGTGAAGAAGCCAGAATAAGAAGGTGGGGGAAGAGAAGGGGACAAGCTGACAGGTGATTGGTGAAGTCAGGTGAGGGAGAATGTAGGTGGGAGAGGGAGGAGGTAGGAAGTAAGAAGCTGGGAGGAGAGAGGTGGAGAAAGTAAAATGGGCTGAAGAAGAGAAAGCTTATAGGGGAGGAGAGTGAACTGAGGGAGAAAGGGGAGGAGGAGGGACACCAGAGGGAGATGATAGGTTGCTGAGGAGAAGAGAAGGGATAAGAGGAGAGCCAGAGTAGGGAATGGAAAAGTGAGAAGGGGGAGGGTGAGAAATTACTGGGAGTTTGAGAATTCAGTGTTTATGCTGTCAGGTTGGAGGCTAACCAGACAGAATATGAGGTGTTGTTCCTCCAACCTGAAAGGGCTGATCACTTACACATTTAACTGGTTTCATGGCTGTGGAGATGTTTACAAATTGTCCCTCCCAAACCAGCAATGAGGCCCATACCAACATTTCCACATTAGTGTGGCTTGTGCCAACATTTCAAGTACAATGCCAACCATGGTATCGGTTCCTTTGGGTGCCAGTGGGTGTGGGATTGGGCAAGGCATCCACAGTTGTTCTTGGGGTCAGGAAGATGTGGTGTCAAGTCACAGTCCTGTGTGTCCGGGTCTGATGCTGCTCGTTGTGGGAGTACACCAGCTTGGAGTTACAGAGGTCAGTGCTTCCCTGCCTGATCAGTGAACAGCAGGAAGGTGGGGGTAGAGTCGGCAGGTAGATGCACTGATCTCTCAAATGCCATCTTCATTCCAGTGGATCCACTTTCCTGTCCTGTCTCTGAGAAGCAGAACTCTACACCGTCGCAGTGCAACTTGGATTATTCAGCAAACGCCCAGCAGGTATGAAAAGTTCTTCTGATGTTCACTCACTCCGTTTCTCCAAGGCGCAAACTTAACTTCCATTATCCCTGGATGTGGATCTGTTGGAATGTTTTCCTGCATATACAGTCCTCACCAGAGTCAACAGTGTTTCTTGGGCTGTCAGTGATCATGTGGGTACCGAAGAGAATTAGTTTTAAATTGGCATCATGTTCAGCACAGATATTGTGGGCTGAATGGCCTGTTCCTGTGCTGTACTGTGCTATGATCTATGTATTATGGAAAACAGAGCTAGAGAGGAGCAGATGTGAAGAGAGGAGTGTGGACGGGGTAGAGAGGGCATAGGAAGGTCCCAGAAAGAGTCTGAAAGTTAGGGCCATGCCTTTCAGGAACGAAAGTGCTGGAAACTAGTAATTAATCACCTATCTAAACTAATCCGCTGTGCCTACACAACATCCATATCTATGATTCTCTGCACATTCTTGTCCTTATTTAAGAGCCTCATAAATGTTTCTTTCATAATGTAAAGAGAATGTAAAGGAATGAATTTAGCATTAGCATAAATGGAAGTTTGAGGGTCAGCATAGACTCAATGGGCTGAAGAGCCTGTTTCCATGCTGTCTGAATTCATTTTTTTTACCATTTTTCTATCCTTTTTTAATATATATTTTTTATTCAATTTTTAAGATAATTACTTAGAATGAATAGTATAATAGAATAATTGAGTATAATATCAGCCCTCCCCCTCCCCTTAACCCTTCCTCCCTTTACATCCCCATCTGAAATGAAAAGAAAAAAGAAGAAAAGAGAAAAAGAAAGAAGAAAGACAGAAAGATTGCCTGGATGTTGGAAGATCCCCACATGCTCCATGGAATTGAAAATAACTTTAATATATATATTTATTTCTTTCCCCAAATGGCTAATAACTTTATCTTCAAAGGGCCTATATATTTAATCCTATCTTCTGTAAATAAGGATGCCAAATTTTCAGAAATATATCATATTCATTTCTTAAATTATAAGTAATTTTTTCAAGTGGAATGCAACTAAAAATTTCATTATTCCAACGGTCCATAGTTAAGTATGAATCTGATTTCCAAGTAACTGTAATAGCCTTTTTGGCTACTGTCAATGCAATTTTTATAATTTTTTTCTGATATTTGTTCAATTTAAGTTTCAGTTTTATCCCTTCAATATCACCTAGTAAAAATAATATTGGGTTATGTGGAAGTTGTATTCCAATGATTTGTTCCAATAAAACTCTTAAATTTATCCAAAACGGTTGAATTTTAAAATAAGACCAAGAAGAATGTAAAAAAGTACCAATTTCTTGATTATATAGTAAACATTGATCAGATAAATTTGGGTTTAATTTATTTATTTTTTGTGGTGTAATATATAATTGATGTAAAAAAATTATATTGTAGTAATCTAAGTCGGACATTTATTTTATTTGTCATACTGTCAAGGCATAGTCTTGACCAACTTAATTCATCAATTTTAATATTCAAATCAGTTTCTCATTTTTGTCTTGACTTATGAATTCCTTGTTTAATTGTCTGTTTTTGAATCAAATTGTACATACAATAAGTAAATTTTTAAATTTTTCCTTTTTGAATTAAAATTTCTATTTCATTAGGCTTCGGCATTAACATTGTTTGACCCAGTTTATCTCTTAAGTAAGCCCTTAATTGGAAATAACAGAAAAGAGTGTTATTTGATATTTGATATTTATCTTTTAGTTGATCAAATGACATCAATTTCCTTCAAAATAGTCACCTATATATCTAATCCTTTTTTGAAACCAGCTATATAAAAGTTGGTTATCCATTGTAAAAGTAATGTCTATTTTGAATTAGGGGTCTCTTTGCTAATAAAGATTTCTTTATCTCATCATCAACATTTATCTTATTCTATAAATCAATCAAATGTTTTAGTATAAGAGATTCTTTCTTTTCCCGTATCCATCTGGATTCCCATTTATATATAAAATCTTTTGGTATATTTTCTCCTATCTTATCTAACTCTATTCTAATCCATGTTGGTTTATCTTCATCAAAAAAAGATACAATAAATCTGTTGATTTGCTTTATAATAATTATTAAAATTTGGGAGTTGTAACCCTCCTAGGTCAAATTTACATGTCAATTTTTCCAACGATATTCTTGACATCTTATCTTTCCAAAGAAACTTCCTCACACATTTATTCAGCTCTTGAAAAAACTTCTGCGGTAGTTGTATTGGTAATGTTTGGAATAAATATTGTAATCTAGGAAATATATTCATTTTTACAGCATTAACTCTACCTATTAATGTTATTGGTAACATCATCCATTTATCAAGATCTTCTTGAATTTTTTTCAATAATGGCAAATAATTTAATTTATATAAATTCTTATGTTATTATCAACTCTTATACCTAAATATTTTATACTATTTATCAGCCATCTAAATTGAGTTACTAATCGACATTTACTATAATCTCCTTTAGTAAGGGGTAAAATTTCACTTTTATCCCAGTTTACTTTATACCCTGATATTTTCCCATATTCTTCCAAGCTGAAAGATAATTTATGCAATGAATGCAATGGGTTTGTTAGATAAATCAGAACATCATCAGCAAATAGATTTATCTTATATTCCTCCTGGTTAACTCTAAAGCCTGTAATATCTGAATCAGTTCTAATTAATTCAGTTAATGGTTCTATTGCCAATACAAATAGGGCAGGTGATAATGGACAGCCTTGTCTAGTTGACCTTGTTAACTGGAATGATGTTGAAATTTGGCCATTTGTCACTATTTTAGCTTTGGGATTAGTATTTAAGGTTTTAATCCAGTTTATAAAAGATTTTCCTAACCCGTATTTTTCCAATACCTTAAATAAAAAGTCCCATTCCAATCTATCAAATGCTTTTTCTGCATCCAAAGCAACTGTCACGCTCGTTTCCTCCCTCTTTTGTGCCAAATGAATTATGCTAAGTAACCGAGTTACATTATCTGCCGATTGTCTATTTTTAATAAAGCCTGTTTGATCCATATGTATTAATTTTGGTAAATATTTAGATAATCTATTAGATAAAATTTTTGCTATTATTTTATAATCCATATTCAACAAAGAGATAGGCTTATATGATAAAAACACAAAATGCTGGCAGAACTCAGCAGGCCAGACAGCATCTATGGGAGGAGGTAGCGATGACGTTTCGGGCCGAAACCCTGCATGTTACTTTTGATTATTTCTGTTTGTTTGGATGTCCTGGTATATTTAACTGTTGTCTTGTTCCTCCACCCAGTTAAACTCTGCAGAAGATGTGCTGAAGTTAGCTGATTGCTACCGTAATAAAGTCTGTCAGAATTTCAGTGGGACAAATGATACCAAGGTAAGGAATTAGAAGCCCAACAATTTTATCCTGGGGTAAAAGTGGTGTGTTCCTGAGGTGGAGAGAGTAAAGAGGATATTTACAAGGATATAGTCAGGAGGATTTTGACTGAGGAATGATTGATAAAGTTGGCTTTCTTGAAGCAGAGAGCACTGAGGATATGTAAAGGTCTTTTCACCTATCCAGAAACATCAGTAACAATGGACATGAAGTATTTGGCAGGAGGTTGGGAAGGAAGTTGAACAGATACTTTTCTCAGCCAGAGGATCTTGAATACATTGTCAGAAAGAGGGGCATAGATACTGTATCTAAAAAGTACAGTACTTGGGGTGGGGGGGGGGGGGGGGAGGGATTTTTTCTGCCAGAACTGGCAAGGTGATTTGTTGTTTTCACATTACAACCTATAAGAAGACGCTGGACAGACTTGGGTCATTTTCTCTGGAGCATCAGAGGCAGAGGCTGAGAGAGGCATAGACAGAGTAAACAGTCAGAATCTTCCTCCCAGGGTAGAAACACCAAATACTGTAGGACATGCATTTAAGGTGAGAGTGGGGAAGTTTAAAACCGATGTGTGGGACAGGTTTTTACACAGAGTGTTGGATGTCAGGAACAGGCTGTCAGAGGTAATGGTGGGAATAGTGGTGTTTAAGACACTGTTCAATAAACACATGACGTTTCAGGGAATGGAGGGATATAGATCATGTGGATACAGAAGAGAAATGGTTTTAATTTGACATCATGTTCAGCACAGATATTGTGGGCTGAATGGTCTGTTCCTGTTCTGTACTGTGCTATGATCTATGTATTATGGAAAACAGAGCAGGAGAGGAGTAGATGTGAAGGGAGGGAGAATGGAGTGTGGTCGGGGTAGGGAGAGCAGAACAAGAGGGCAGAGTCTGAAAGTTAGAGCCATGCCTTTCAGGAGTGAAATTTGAAAAGACTTGTACACCCAGATGATGGTGGAAACGCAGAACACTCCTCAGTGACCCATCAATGTTGGGTCAAAGGTGGATTCTAGACCCGTGAGGGATGGGTTTTGTTAACTGGAGGTAGTAACGGGATGGGGGAAGATCACCAGATGGAGTTAGGTTGCATGGGTTTTAAGGAATAGTGGAATGTTCTTACATCACCTTTCTCATGGAATCATAGGATATTCACAATACAACATTGCACTTGCCATATAGTGTCTGCACTCTGCTGGTTACCAGAGGATGAGGGTCAACGTGAAGGGATCAAAAAGAGGTGGAGAAAGGGAAATGGTTGAGAAAGTGGGAGCAGTGAAACAGAAGGCAATGGAGAAAGAGAGGTAGTCAAAGTTGGAAGTGAAGGGAGAGAAAAAGGGTGTTGGAGTAGAAGGGGGAGAAAAAAGGAATGTAGGTGGAGAAAGATTCAATAAATAATACAGTAGAAATAAAAAACAGAAAGGCATACAAATCCTTTATTGAAGAAAATAACTTGTTAAAGGAAAACTAATAGAACTGCCAATGTTCAAAGTAAATTTATTATCAAAGTACATATACGTCGCCATATACAACACTGAGTTTCATTTCCTTACAGGCATTCACTGGAAAATAAAGACATACAATACAATTTATTAAAAACTATAAATAACAAAGGGTGACAAATGACCAGTGTGCAAAAGAAAATAAATCTTGTAAATAAATAATACTGAGTCATAGAGTCCTTGAAAAAGAGTCTATTGGTTGTGGAGTTAGTTCAGTGTTGAGAATCACAGAATAAAGTTTATCATCACTGACATGTCGTGAAATCTGTTGTTTTGAGTAATTGTACAGTACAAGACATAACAAATAATTATAATTTGACTGTTTTCATTTTGATCGAGTTCTGTTGGGTTTCTTTGTTTTGTTGTTGCCTGTAAGGAAATTAATCTTAAGGTTGTATATAGTATATATACTTTGATATTAAATGTACTTTGAACTTTAAAATTATTATAAATAAATAGTGCAAAAGTGGAATAGTGAGGATCACAGACCATTCAGAAATCTGATGGTAGTGAAAGAAGCTGTTCCTGAAATGCTGAGTGTGCATCTTTAGGCTTCTCTATCTCCTTGATGGTAGTTATGAGAAGAGAGCTTGTCCTGGTGGTGATGGTCCTGAGTGATGGATGCTGCATTCTTGAGGCACTACCTTTTGAAGATGTCCTCAATGGTTGGGAGTGTTGTACCATGATGGGTCTGGCGGACTGGACAACCCTTTTCAGACTCGTTCAACCCTGTTATTGGCGCCTCCATTCCAGGCAGTACTGTAACCAGTCAGAATTCATTGCATAAATCTGCTGGAAGGTTTGGTGACATACCAAATCTCTCAAACTTCTAATGAAGTATAACCACCAACGTGTTTTCATGATCACATTAATGTGTTGGGCCTAGAATAGAATCTCGAGAACATTGACACCCAGGAACGTGCAGCTTCTCATTCTTTCCACCGCTAGTTCCTATTAAAGTCAAAAATGCTGGAAAAACTCAGCCAGTCTGGCAGTATCGATGGAAAGAGAAACTAGTCAACATTTTGTGTTAGTCACCCTTCCACAGAACTGGGGGAAGAGCAAATGGAAATTGCTGGACTCAAAAGGTCAGGCAGCATCTGTGGAGAGGGAAACAGAACTAATGTTCTTGTTCAATGACCCTTCATTGGAAAACCAACTTTTTCCACTTTTTAGACATCCAGCATCTGTAGTATTTTGCTTCTTAATTTATTAAGTGTTCCTTTTCACCTCTAGGATTTGACAACGTTTGTAAACAATGTTCTTAATAGTTCGCGGCTGGAGAGCATGAACACCACTCAAAGACTGACGGTGGCAACGGCCATAGTGGAGCTCTTGGAGAACATGGCAATGGCGATTGCTCTGAAACTACCCAGTTCAAAGTCAAAGACCATAGAAACAGACTCTTTCGGTAAAGTATTGGACTCTGAAAACACTAACCACTGAAGCAAAGACCCTCATTGCTAGTTATCGAGTCTGTGAAACTAGTTTCAAGCTAAAGGAAGGAAATGTGGAGATTAATTTCTAAATAATCATCTGGTTTTGAAAATGACTAACGTGTTGGCTCTTGATAGAAATCTTTGTTTAATATTTCTAAAGCTTAAAAATCAATCAAGCGACAGGAAATATGGAAGAAAGGAAAATGCTGGAAGTAGTTGACTGGTCAGACAGCGTCCGTGGAAAGAGAAACAGTTAATGTTCATGTTGAAGAAGTTAACCGTTTTTCATTATAAAGTGGATGCCTGACCTGCTGATTTGACCAACATTTTCTGCTTTTATTTCTGGTTACATGAGGTTGCTTTGGAAGGCTGTGCTGAAACTTGCTGTGTCACTGACGGTGAGAGTCAGTTCTCATGTTTTGCACATGTTACGACATCTTCCCAGGAAATCTGATAATGAGATCACTGTCAGCCAAGTTTCCTGTTTCCCAGAACTCAGCAGAAATGATCAATGAAAGAGGCTGTTTCTTGCTTATATGGTGTTGACTTTGCCAGCAACTAAGTGTAGTCCCATTCTTTCTGTTCCCACGCTCGCTGCTGTCTCTAGAACATAGTGTCTAGTTCTCCATCCAGTGTAGAACTGAGGCATGGGACAATCTGTCACCTGCTCTGTCACTGTGAATACAAGGCACTAAGTTATAGAAAAGCAGAAGAATTATACCAAGGGTTAGAGCATAAGAACATAAGAAATAGGAGCAGGAGTAGTCTATCTGGCCCATCAAGCCTGCTCCACCATTCAATAAGATCATGGCTGATCTGGCCATGGGCTCATCTCCACCTACCGGAAAAAGAAGGCAGCGGGAAAGCACCTAAGGATTTCCAGCGGGAAGACATTTTGAGTTCTTGGGGGAAGAGAGAGGCCAGACTGCGCAGGCGTGTGACATCAGCCAGTTGAGAGCGAACAGTTTAAAAAGAAGGCAGTCATATCCAGCGGGCAGCAGTGTCAGAGGCAGCGGAGTGAGAAGGCTTTGGCTCCACGAGCTTTGGCAGTAACGGGACGAGGTGAGGCAGTTGCTGATTGCTAAAGGAGGTAGTATGTGTGTGAGGCCAGTTTTCTGTGGTCGGTGTCAGATGTGGGAAGTCCTGGAATCTTCCGGCATCCCGGACGGCCACATCTGCACACAGTGCATCGAGATGCAACTCCTAAGGGACCGTGTTAGGGAACTGGAGATGCAGCTCAATGACCTTCGTCTGGTCAGGGAGAGTGAGGAGGTGATAGAGAGGAGTTACAGACAGGTGGTCACTCCGGGGCCACGGGGGACAGACAAGTGGGTCACAGTCAGGAGAGGGAAGGGTAAGAGTCAGGTACTAGAGATTACCCCTGTGGCTGTACCCCTTAGTAATAAGTACTCCTGTTTGAGTACTGTTGGGGGGAGCGGCCTACCTGGGGGAAGCAACAGTGGCCGTACCTCTGGCACAGAATCTGGCCCTGTGGCTCAGAAGGCTAGGGAAAGGAAGAGGAAGGCAGTAGTGACAGGGGACTCTATAGTCAGGGGTTCAGACAGGTGATTCTGTGGACGCAGGAAAGAAACTCGGATGGTAATTTGCCTCCCAGGTGCCAGGGTCCGGGATGTTTCTGATCGCGTCCAAGATATCCTGCGGTGGGAGGGAGAACAGCCAGAGGTCGTGGTACATATTGGTACTAATGACATAGGTAGGAAAAGGGAAGAGGTCCTGAAAGAAGACTACAGGGAGTTAGGAAGGAAGTTGAAAAGCAGGACCTCAAAGGTAGTAATCTCGGGATTACTGCCTGTGCCACATGACAGTGAGAATAGGAATAGAATGAGGTGGAGGATTAATGCGTGGCTGAGGGATTAGAGCAGGGGGCAGGGATTCAGATTTCTGGATCATTGGGACCTCTTTTGGGGCGGGTGTGACCTGCACAAAAAGGACGGGTTGCACTTGAATCCCAGGGGGACCAATATCCTGGTGGGCAGGTTTGATAAAGTGGTTTAAACTAGTTTGGCAGGGGGTGGGAATCAGAATGTGAGTGCGGGGATTAAGGTAGAAGGACAAGGGCATGATGCTAAGAGTTCTGAGTTGATGAGGAAGGACAGGCAGGGGACAGAACATAATTGTAGCCAGTTAAAGGGGTTGAAATGTGTCTACTTCAGTGCTAGGAGTATTAGGAACAAGGAGGATAAACTTAGAGCATGAATTAGTACGTGGAGTTACGATGTTGTGGCCGTTACTGAAACTTGGTTGGAGGAAGGGCAGGATTGGATGATGCAGGTCCCGGGGTTCAGGTGTTTTAAAAGGAACAGGATGGGAGGTAGAAAAGGGCATCACTGGTCAGGGATAGTATCACGGCTATAGAAAGGAAGGAGTGTCCACGGAGTAGTCTGGGTGGAAGTCAGAAATAGGAAGGGATCAATCACTGTACCGGGAGTAGTCTATAGGCCTCCAAATAGCCCTCAGGACACCGAGGAGCAGATAAGCAGGCAGATTTTAGAATGGTGCAGGAAATACAGGGTAGTAGTTATGGGTGATTTCAACTTCCCTCATATTGACTGGCACCTCCTGAGTTCACGGGGGATAGATGGGGCTGAATTTGTCAGGTGTATTCAAGAAGGATTCCTGACACAGTATGTGGGCCGGCTGATGAGAGGAGAGGCTGTACTGGATCTAGTTCTGGGTAATGAACCTGGTCAGGTGACAGACCTCTTGGTGGGGGAGCATTTTGGTGAGAGTGACCACAACTCCCTTAGCTTCAGCATAGCTACGGAAAGGGAGAAAATCAGACAAAATGGTAAAGTGCTTAACTGGGGAAGAGCTAACTTTGAAGGGATGAGGCAGGGACTAGCGAGAGTAAATTGGAAACAGATGTTCAAAGGGGAAAGCACAGAAGTAATGTGGGAGAAGTGTAGGGATCACATGAGCTGGGTTCAGGATAGGTTTGTCCCACTGAGGCAAGGAAAAAATGGTAGGAAAAGGGAACCGTGGCTGACTAAACATGTGAGGCAACTTGTCAAGAGGAAAAAGGAAGCATATGTTAGATATAAGAAGCAAGCAGTAGGAGGGGCTTATGAGAAATACAGGGTAGCCAGGAAGGAGCTAAAGAAAGGACTTAGGAGAGCTCGAAGGGGGCATGAGAAAGCCTTGGCATGTAGGATTAAGGAGAACCCCAAGGCGTTCTATGCGTATGTGAAGAATAGGAGGATGACGAGAACGAAGGTGGGACCGCTAAAGGATAAAGAGGGCAACATGTGCCTGGAAACGGAGGAGGTTGGGGAGGTCCTAAATGAATACTTTGCTTCAGTATTCACAAGTGAAAAGGATCTTGATCAGGATGAAGTCGAAGTAGAGCGGGCCTGTGTGCTGGACAATGTGAAGATTAAGGAAGAAGAAGTGCTGGATCTTCTTAAAAACATTAAGATTGATAAATCCCCATGGCCGGATATGATACACCCCAGACTGTTGTGGGAATTGAGAGAAGAGATCTCAGGAGCATTAGCTATGATCTTTGAATCCTCTTTGGCTGCAGGGGAAGTGCCAGAGGACTGGAGAATGGCAAATGTAGTTCCCTTGTTTAAAAAAGGTAATAGGAAGAAACCTGGGAACTATAGACCGGTGAGTCTTACGACGGTGGTATGCAAACTACTGGAAAGGATTCTTAAGGATAGGATCTATGAGCATTTGGAGAAGTACAGTCTACTCATGGATAGTCAACATGCCTTTGTGAAGTGAAGATCGTGCCTCACGAGCCTGATTGAGTTTTTTGAAGAGGTAACAAAAGAAATTGATGAGGGTAGGGCAGTGAATGCGGTCTACATGGACTTTAGCAAAGCATTTGACAAGGTCCCTCATGAGAGACTCATCCAGAAAGTCATGAAGCATGGGATAAGTGGAACCTTGGCTGTTTGGATAAAAAAATTGTCTTAAAGGAAGAAAGCAGAGGGTAGCTGTGGAAGGAAAGTATTCTGCCTGGAGGTCGGTGACTAGTGGAGTGCCACAGGGATCTGTCCTGGGACCCCTGCTATTTGTGATTTTTATAAATGACCTGGATGTGGAGGTGGTAGGATGGGTGAGTAAGTTTGCGGATGACACGAAGATCGGAGGAGTTATGGATGGAACTGTAGGTGGTCGAAGGTTACAAGAGGATATAGACAGGCTGCAGAGTTGGGCAGAAAAATTTCAGATGGAGTTCAATCCAGACAAGTGTGAGGTGATGCATTTTGGAAGGACAAACCAGAAGACTGAGTACAGGATTAATGGTCAGTTACTTAAGAGTGTGGATGAACAAAGGGACCTTGGGTTCAAATCCATATATCCCTCAAGGTTTCTGCACAGGTTGATAGGGTAGTCAAGAAGGCCTATGGGATGCTAGGCTTCATTAACAGGGGTATTGAGTTCAAGAGTAGAGAGGTCATGTTGTAACTCTACAAATCTCTGGTGAGACTGCACTTAAGAGTATTGTGTTCATTTCTGGTCACCTCATTATAGGAAGGATGAGGAAGCTATGGAGAGGGTGCAGAGGGGATTTACCAGGATGTTGCCTGGTTTGGGGAACAAGTCATATGAAGCAAGTTTAGCAGAGCTGGGACTTTTCTCATTGGAGCGTAGAAGAATGAGAGGGGACTTGATAGAGGTCTACAAGATTATGAGAGACATAGATAGAGTGGATAGTCAGTACCTGTTTCCCAGGGCACCAATAGCAAACACCAGAGGGCATATGTACAAAATTAAGGGAAGGAAGTTTAGGGGAGACATCGGGAGCAAGTTTTTTACACAGAGGGTTGTAAGTGCCCAGAATGACTTGCCAGGGATCGTGGTGGAGGCTAAAACATTAGGGATATTTAAGAGCCTCTTGGACAGGCACATGGATGAAAGAAAAATGGAGGGTTATGGGGTAGTGTGGGTTTAGTATTTTTTTAAGGATTATATCGGTCGGCACAACATGGAGGGCTGAAGGGCCTGTACTGTGCTGTAGTGTTCTATGGTTCTATGGTACCTGTCTTTTCCCCATGACTCTTAATTCCCCAACTATGCAAAAATCTATCCAACTTTGTCTTAAATATATTTATTGAGGTAGTTTCCACTGCTTCTTTGGGCAGAGAATTCCACAGATTTACCGCTCTCTGAGAATCAAAAGCGGTAAATTCCTCATCTCCATCCTAAATCTACTCCCACGAATCTTGTGGCTACTTCCCCTAGTTCTCGTCTCAGCTACCAGTGGAAACAACTTTCCTGCCTCTACCTTATCTATGTCTTTCATGTCTTTTAAATGTTTCCTTAAGATCTCCTCTCATTCTTCTGAATTCCACTGAGTACAGACCCAGGTGATTTAATCTCTCCTCATAGTCTAACCCCCTCATCTCTGGAATCAATCTGGTGAATCTCCTCTGCATTGCCTCCAAAGCCAGTATATCCTTCCTCAAGTAAGGAGACAGAATTGCACGCAGTACTCCAGGTGCGGCCTCACCAGTATCCTGTACATAGAACATAGAATAGTACAGCACATTACAGGCCCTTCGGCCCACAATGTTGTGCCGACCCTCAAACCCTGCCTCCCACACCTTAAATTCCTCCATATACCTGTCTAGTAGTCTCTTAAACTTCACTAGTGTATCTGCCTCCACCACTGACTCAGGCAGTGCATTCCATACATCAACCACTCTCTGAGTGAAAAACCTTCCTCTAATATCCCCCTTGAACTTCCCACCCCTTACCTTAAAGCCATGTCCTCTTGTACTGAGCAGTGGTGCCCTGGGGAAGAGGCACTGGCTGTCCACTCTATCTATTCCTCTTAATATCTTGTATACCTCTATCATGTCTCCTCTCATCCTCCTTCTCTCCAAAGAGTAAAGCCCTAGCTCCCTTAATCTCTGATCATAATCCATACTCTCTAAACCAGGCAGCATCCTGGTAAATCTCCTCTGTACCCTTTCCAGTGCTTCCACATCCTTCCTATAGTGAGGCGCCCAGAACTGGACAGAGTACTCCAAATGTGGCCTAACTAGAGTTTTATAGAGCTGCATCAATACATCGTGTCTCTTAAACTCTATCCCTCAACTTATGAAAGCTAACACCCCATAAGCTTTCTTAACTACCCTATCTACCTGTGAGGCAACTTTCAGGGATCTGTGGACATGTACCCCCAGATCCCTCTGCTCCTCTGCACTACCAAGTATCCTGCCATTTACTTTGTACTCTGCCTTGGAGTTTGTCCTTCCAAAGTGTACCACCTCACACTTCTCCGGGTTGAACTCCATCTGCCACTTCTCAGCCCACTTCTGCATCCTATCAATATCTCTCTGCAATCTTCGACAATCCTCTACACTATCTACAACACCACCAACCTTTGTGTCGTCTGCAAACTTGCCAACCCACCCTTCTACCCCCACATCCAGGTCGTTAATAAAAATCATAAAAAGTAGCGGTCCCAGAACAGATCCTTGTGGGACACCACTAGTCACAACCCTCCAATCTGAATGTACTCCCTCCACCACAACCCTCTGCCTTCTGCAGAAAGCCAATTCTGAATCCACCTGGCCAAACTTCCCTGGATCCCATGCCTTCTGACTTTCTGAATAAGCCTACCGTGTGGAACCTTGTCAAATGCCTTACTAAAATCCATGTAGATCACATCCACTGCACTACCCTCAACTATATGCCTGGTCACCTCCTCAAAGAACTCTATCAGGCTTGTTAGGCATGATCTACCCTTCACAAAGCCATGCTGACTGTCCCTGATCAGACCATGATTCTCTAAATGCTCATAGATCCTATCTCTAAGAATCTTTTCCAACAGCTTTCCCACCACAGACGTAAGGTTCACTGGTCTATAATTACCTGGACTATCCCTGCTACCTGTTTTGAATAAGGCAACAACATTCGCCTCCCTCCAATCCTCCGGTACCATTCCCGTGGACAACGAGGACATAAAGATCCTAGCCAGAGGTTCAGCAATCTCTTCCCTCGCCCCATGGAGCAGCCTGGGGGATATTCCGTCAGGCCCCGGGGACTTATCCGTCCTAATGTATTTTAACAACTCCAACACCTCTTCTCTTTTAATATTAACATGCTCCAGAACGTCAACCTCACTCATATTGTCCTCACCGTCATCAAGTTCCCTCTCAGTGGTGAATACCAAAGAGAAGTATTCATTGAGGACCTCGCTCACTTCCTCAGCCTCCAGGCACATCTTCCCACTTTTATCTCTAATCGGTCCTACCTTCACTCCTGTCATCCTTTTGTTCTTCACATAATTGAAGAATGCCGTGGGGTTTTCTTTTACCCTACTCGCCAAGGCCTTCTCATGCCCCCTTCTTGCTCTTCTCAGCCCCTTTTTAAGCTCCTTTCTTGCTACCCTATATTCCTCAACAGACCCATCTGATCCTTGCTTCCTAAACCTCATGTATGCTGCCTTCTTCCACCTGACTAGATTTTCCACTTCACTTGTCACCCATGGTTCCTTCACCCTACCATTCTTTATCTTCCTCACCGGGACAGATTTATCCCTAACATCCTGCAAGAGAACCTTAAACATTGACCACATGTCCATAGTACATTTCCTGCAAAAATATCATCCCAATTCACACCTGCAAGTTCTAGCCTTATAGCCTCATAATTTGCCCTTCCCCAATTAAAAATTTTCCTGTCCTCTCTGATTCTATCTTTTTCCATGATAATGCTAAAGGCCAGGGAGCGGTGATCACTGTCCCCCAGATGCTCACCCACTGACAGATCTGTGACCTGACCCGGTTCGTTACCTAGTACTAGCATTCCCCCTAGTTGGCCTGTCAACATACTGTGACAGGAATCCATCCTGGACACACCTAACAAACTCTGCCCCATCTAAACCCTTGGAACTAATCAAGTGCCAATCAATATTAGGGAAGTTAAAGTCACTCATGATAACAACCCTGTTATTTTTGCACCTTTCCAAAATCTGCCTCCCAGTCTGCTCCTTGGGATCTCTGCTGTTATCAGGATGCCTATAGAATACTCCCAATAGAGTAACTGCGCCCTTCCTGTTCCTGACTTACACCCATACTGACTCAAAAGAGGATCCTGCTACATTACCCACCCTTTCAGTAGCTGTAATAGTATCCCTGACCAGTAATGCCACCCCTTCTCCCCTCCCCCCCCCATCCCTTTTAAAGCACTGAAATCCAGGAATATTGAGAATCCATTCCTGCCCTGGTGCCAGCCAAGTCTCCATAATGGCCACTACATCATAATTCCATGCATGCATCCAAGCTCTCAGTTCATCACCTTTGTTCCTGATGCTTCTTGCACTGAAGTACACGCACTTTAGCCCTTCTACCTTACTACCTTTACACCCTTTATTCTGCTTCTCTTTCCTCAAAGTCTCTTTATATGTTAGATCTGGCTTTACTCCATGCACTTCTTTCACTGCTCTCTCACTCTGGGTCCCATCCCCCTTGCAAATTAGTTTAAACCCTCCCGAACCATGCTAGTAAACCTACCTGCAAGGATATTGCTCCCCCTCGAGTTCAGTTGCAACCCATCCAATCTGTACAGGTCCCACCCTCCCCAGAAGAGATCCCAATGATCCAAAAATCTAAAACCCTGCCCCTTGCACCAACTCCTCAGCCACGCATTCAACTGCCATCTCCTCCAATTCTTACCATCATTATCACGTAGCACTGGCAGCAATCCAGAGAACACCACCCTTGAGGTCCTGTTCTTCAGCCTTCTGCCTAATTCCCAAAACTCACACTTCAGGATCTCATCCCTCTTCCTGCCTATGTCATTGGTACCAACATGTATCACGACTTCTGATTGTTTTCCCTCTTGTACCAGGGTGTCATGCACCCGGTCAGAGACATCCCGGACCCTGGCACCCGGGAGGCAACAAACCATGCAGGTGTCCTTCTCACGTCCACAATATCTCCTGTCTGCTCCCCTGACTATAGAGTCTCCAATGATGACAGCTCTCCTCTTCTCCGTGCCACCCTTCTGCACCACAGGGTCAGACTCAGTGCCAGAGGCCCTGCCACCGTGGCTCACACCTGGTCGGTCGTCCTCGCCAACAGCATCCAGGACGGTAAACTTATTATTCAGGGTAATGGATACAGGGGTGCTCTGCACTACCTGTCTACTCTCCTTCGCTTTCCCCCCTCGGACTGTCACCCAACGACCTTCTTCCGGCAGCCCAGGTGTGACTACCTCCCTGTAGCTCTCATCTATGACTGCCTCATTCTCCCTTATGAGTCGAAGGTCATCCAGCTGCTGCTCCAGATTCCTCACACGGTCTTCCCAGCCGCAAGCACTTCTGGCAGATGTGACTCTGCGGGAGAGGGGAGTTCCCCCAAGACTGCCACATCTCACAGGAGAGGCACATCACCGTCTCAGCAGGCATTGTAAAGACTAACTGGGAACAAGCTCGTCCTCCGCCTCTTCTTGTCGAAGCCTCTCGAGTCAAAGCCTCAAATCTCCACTCCTTCACTGGCCCACCCACTCACTGGGCACTTTCCACAAGCCGCTCCGCTTGAGCTACCCCCCTATTTATTTGTTTGAGCTTTTCGAACTGCTTGGTCACCTGAACTCGATTGCTGAATCAGCTGCTTTCTGCTGAGTCTGAGCTATTCAAATCTTGATTGTCTGATCAACGGCTTTCTGCTGAGCTATTCAAATCTTGATTGACTTGATTGCACAGTCCAACTGCCAAAACTGCCGGAATCTCTCGAGTCAAAGCCTCAAATCTCCACTCCTTCACTGGCCCACTCACTCACTGGCCCACTCACTCACTGGCCCACTCACTCACTGGCCCACTCCTTCACTGGCCCACTCCTTCACTGGCCCACTCACTCACTGGCCCACTCACTCACTGGCCCACTCCTTCACTGGCCCACTCCTTCACTGGCCCACTCCTTCACTGGCCCACTCACTGACTGGCCCACTCACTGACTGGCCCACTCCTTCACTGGCCCACTCCTTCACTGGCCCACTCACTCACTGGCCCACTCACTCACTGGCCCATTCCTTCACTGGCCCACTCACTCACTCACTGGCCCACTCCTTCACTGGCCCACTCCTTCACTGGCCCACTCACTCACTGGCCCACTCCTTCACTGGCCCACTCCTTCACTGGCCCACTC